>NC_136590.1:21409619-21629619 GCF_910589615.1 Taurulus bubalis | reverse complement strand
GAAGAGGCTAATCAGATTTTTCCTTGAAAGCCATTCAGAGGGGAAACATTTCAGCCTCATTGGATTGAACAAAGTCTCGTGATCTCGGATCAAAGTGAAATGCACTTAAATGAGGAAAGCCTCAATGAAACAACACATGCTCGTCATATCGGATTTACGAAGTCTTGATTGTGCGACGATTAAGGCTGTTAAAAAGTCTCGTCAATCCAAATGCCGCTTTCCAATGTTTTTGTTATGTATATTTTCCAAAGGTTTTATAATAGGTTTGCGTGAATTGAATCAGTGTAAGGTGAATAATGGGATTCTGTAAAAAAATTAAAACAATTCCAACTGACTTCTGTTTTACAACAATGTCTGTGTAAAGGTCCCGTTACTCTTGGAAGTTAAACAACCTGCAAAATGCAAGTTTTAGTGCAAATGCTAGGAAGAAATCTCTACCATCCATACCACTAATTCATCACATGTAATCTGTACTCTGACTTTTAAATCACATTTTGTTATGACTTTCTTGTCAATATATACTGTGGCTTTTCAATGATTTATTTCCTTTTGTCTTTTTTTCAACATTCTATACCATTACTTTCTTCGACATATACTTTGACTTCCTTTTCACCCAACATGCTTTTTTTTGACAGAGTAAACTGTGATTTTTTTATTGACTTTTTTGACAAACAAAGAAATAGCATCATAAATTGGTCATACATTATATTATGTTTATTCCTAATGGTAAACAAATTAGTTTGTTCTCAGAAAGCCAACTGCGGTTTAACACCTTTTTTAAAAACCATACATTTCATGATTTGCAGTCCTATTGCGGCTGCTTTAACTAAACAAAACGCTCAACGTCTACAGTACATTTCATACTGTACTGTACGTGTTCTGCTAGTTTGTAAGTGTACAAACCAAAAAGGACATGAAATAAAATGACCTGAGAGCAGAGTGTAAGTGACCAAAGGACAGAAATTTCCCAAAACAATTTCATAATAGTGTACGTGATCTGACCTTGGCATCCAAAGCATAATTATGATATTTGATTGCACTAATGTGCGTATGTTAACAGTGCATACAAAAAAAAGAGAAGTGTTTTGTTTATTCTCCTCGTTAACAGGCGGGAACGACCCGCCTCTTGCGGATGCATTCCCAGATCCATCCGGGTGAGACTCTCTGGGCCTTGCTGTCTTCCTCGGGTGCGGCCAGCGTGTGCGTGGCGGAGGAAGTGTCGTAATCCGGAACGACGTCTCCGTCGTACGCAACAAAGTAGCGCCGCAGCTTCTGGAAATCCTGCACCGAGACCGGCAGGAAGAGCTTCACGCCGCTGAAGATGTCCAGCAGCGTCTACGGGAAACAGTCAACAGTAATGTGGTGTTCAAGCTGCAGCATTCATTGTATTACATATTAAACTGATCATCAAGCAACTTGTAGATTATTTAAGCACGTTCTGGGAACATAATACTGTGTCAGGATTAAAAAAACAGAGGTGGATAGCCATTAACCTACAGTCAGAGTTGTAATATGTGGGAGCTCGTCTTTGTCTACATCTAAATAAACTCGTCATACAGACCTTGTCACTTCTTGGCTCTATTAGTGTCGAGGTCGGCTTCGTCTTGGTTTGTCCATTACTGCACTGGACACTTTCACTCTTCACCTGATGGGAATCAGAACGCTCAATTTATAACATGCAGCTCTAGATCGCTGTAATTGTGTGTGTCTGAAATGCAGTAAATACCTTTTTGGCACTGGGTGCTTCTAGTCCAGGAGTGCGAGGCTCAGATTTCACCACCTTTGTTTTGGGTGTGCTGCTGCTGCCGCCTGTGAATAGAGAGCATGTTGATGAGATAACAAATAAAAAGGAAGTTGCAACACTGAATCCACACGAGGGTCAATAATTTTGCCTGTTTAATGTTTTTTTTCCGGCATACGACTGACTGGTTTATGGGGTTTTTTGAGGAAAAAAAAAAAAAAGCCATAAAAAAAGTACAATACTTTGGCTTTATTCCGTGACGTTCTTGGACATTTTTAACCTGACAGACCCTTGTTATGTATTAAATGTGACCTATTTAAAGTGAAACTGTTGAAATGGACCGCAGAGGATTCAAGCGTCTTTGACTACTAGAAAAGCGCTATACAAAATTAAAGTAGTATTTTTAAACAATGCATGTAGTTCATGTCTTTGAGAAACTGTGGTCTAAATCTGAAGTGAATATCTTTGGTTTTCAACTAAAAAAACGAAATACGTAATTTGCCTCATGACAATTTATGGAAGCCCGTTTCCGCCACACAAAAGTAAAAAAGTAGAAATTATGAGATAAAAAGTCATGAGATGAAAAAAGTTGAAATTACAAGATAGTAAGTGTGCATGTGCTTCAGTGACGCTGTTATCTACGCTGTCTTCACAGGTCTCTTCATCCCCTCGTCGGTCTAACCATGAAAACGATATGCAAGCGTAACTTGACGCTTTAGCTCAACAAATAATTGCTATTGCTATTAATGTTTTGCTATTAATGTAGCTGTTGCACGTGTTTCTCAAAAGGGAGCTACTGGTAAAAGCAGGAAAGCTACGAGACGTTATCTTGCTTATTGTGTGGTTTATTCGGGGACAGTACACAGGCTACTTTTTCTTTAGTGGCGGAAACGGGCTTCCATGCATTTGTGTTGTACCATTAAATAAAACAAATTATGTAAACCTTTGCATAAGCATTATTGTGTAGAGTAAAAAATAGTGAAACCCTTTATGTCGCTTGCTTGTGTACTCACTGGTCTTCTTGGGCGGAGGTTTACGGGCCGAGGGCGCCGGGGAGCTTCCTCCGCTGTCGCCCCCCGAGGAGCTCCTCTCCTCTTTGACTGCCGACGGTCCGGCGCTCACGTGGAAGTCGCAGTTCTCCTTCGATATGCGGAAGAGCTCCTAAGAACCGGGACGGAACGACCGCGTGAGCTTCAGCCAAGAGACGTTACATGTTCTACCACAAGAGATTTAAAGGGCCGCCGTGTTTTACTGCCTTGGCCAATGTTTCAATTAATTTGTCAATGTTTTGTTGAAAGTAATCAAACAATCCCAGGACTCATACTTTGGGTATTCAGTAGCAGATGAGCCGATTTCCAAAAGCGTCTTGTGATTCAGGGTTCATACACATTTTGACAAAATAGTGCAACATGAAAAAGTGAGAAAATGTAGTATTTAAACTAACAATGAGAATTCCAAAGCATACAGTAAACCTTAAATGACACAAATGAATGAGACAATAGTTTGATTAAAAGAATAAACATTTATATAGATGCCTGTATGTATGCCTGCTTATATTTTGAGCGTCTTTGTTTTAAAAACGTATTAATTATTTTAAACTCGGCGTGAATGAACGACATGAACAAAACAAATTTCCATGACTTTTCCATTATTTTGGGATTTAATTTTTTTTAAGGACTTTTCCAGGCCTCGAAATAACCATTTTAAAATTCCATGACTTTTCCATGAGCGTAAGAACCCTGTTCCTGCACTCTGGACTAAATGCACATTATTAATCCCCCATGCTGCATCGTGTGTGTGTGTGTGTGTGTGTGTGTGTGTGAGTGTGAGAGTGAGTGAGTGAGTGAGTGAGTGAGTGAGTGAGTGAGTGAGTGAGTGAGTGAGTGAGTGAGTGAGTGAGTGAGTGAGTGAGTGAGTGAAATGGTGATGTCCCTACTTTAAGCTGGTCCAGGTTGGTGGCGGTCTTCCAGTCCTTGTCATCGCGGATGCGTGTCATTCGGGGAAAGCGGATGGAGATGCCATCAGCGGTGTGCATTTCTGATTTAGAAAACTCTGCGCCTGTGATCTCCCAGACAGGTGCTTTCTGCAGCAGAGACAGAAATGACATAGAATGAATTTTAAAAAAAAGCAATTTGAACTTCTGCTCAAATATGTGTGTCTATTTTCAGACTTGAGAGCCAGAAAGGGTTCTTTCAATCTCTGAAGTTATGTGTTTTCATGCAAAACAGCTGCCGGCTCTGATCGATTTTTTTGGAGACATTTCTGCAGAAAAATGTATGTAAGTTGCCCCTTATTCTCATTTTCCGGATCATTTTGAACACTGTTTTGAAACACGGTTTTTGGACTGAATATGCTTCCTAACATGTCAATGCTTGTGTTTATTGATGCTTTAGGTCAGGGGTCTCAAACGCGCGGCCCGCGAGCCGATATTTTGTGGCCCCCTACTTGACATCAAAGTTTAGTGTTAGTGCGGCCCGCGCGTTTTTCTGAGGTCCGCGCGCGGCCCCGTAAGATAACGTTTACTGGACGTTTCTATTAATAGCTCCGTGACAAAACGGAGTAGAAAAAAGATTCAGATACTGCTAGATGCACCAAAGTCTGGAGGTTCCGCCCGCTTCTCTGTGTGATCATACGCGCCTGGCATGGCAGCTCTGCTCTGCTGTTCAGTATTACTCTGCGCTAGACACACGACCATGCGCCGGTAAAGAGTACACAGTACACACACACATGCATACAGAGTACACATGTTGTTCTTGTTCTGAAAACTGTTCTTGAAAAAACAAGACTGAAACATGCACATTGTGTAAACATTGTAAATAGTTCGTTTTTCTATAGAACATATTTTGACTCATATATACATACATATGAAATATATATAGTAAATATTTTGTTTGAAAACAAAAACTGTTGTAATATTAATGTTTCATGTGCACACACCCCATGAAGCTTGATCTGTAGTATGAAGTAATTTCTCAGTCCCGAGTCTGTTGCAAATGGAACTTATTGACTTGCAGCAGTGATCTAAAAGATAAACTCAGAGGAGAACCAGACATGATGGACCATTTCTGAGAGAATTGCCTCCATCCTTCCCTGAGCAGACAAAAGTGATCAGTTGGGTCATGTACCTTTTTGGAAGCATATATCTGTGAGAAACCTTTCTCCTCTATGAACTTTAATAAATGCAAGTACAGGTCCAGGCTTAGTGATGCCCATCGTGAACCTGGATCAGGGTTTCACTGTGATGAAATATGTTATGAATGTGTGGCCCTCCGATGAGATCACAATACCAGCGGTGGCCCCAAGCCAAATTGAGTTTGAGACCCCTGCTTTAGGTCATAATCTTTCTAAAGACGTGCCGTATTAGTCTGTGGGTTGATGTTAAGACATCGAACAATACAATTAAAAAAACTTGGGGAGCAATCGCAGAGTCATTTTTGGGGAATCTTGCTCAGACTTTTGATCATACTTATGCTGAAAATAAGAGAAATATCACCTGAGGATCACGAATAACGAAATCTGGATAATAGTTCTTGATGATTTTCAGCCAGCCTGGGATCTTGCTTGGCTCCTACACAAAGACACACACACACACACAAATGATTAACCTTCGGGTTTCATTAGATCAGCTCAATACCACAGACGGGCCTCTCGGTGGTCACCTTGCTGATTTTGATCACGTCCAGCTCCTTCTGGAGACGGGCCAAGGTGACGTCGTCGTAGCCACCGGAGCATTTGGTGACCGTGCACCACTTCCTGGAGTGCGGGTCATAGCAGCCCATTAGGAAGCTGGACATGATGCCACCTGGTGGGCAGAAGAATACACGGCATTAGGATGCATAATCCTACACTGTAGAAATGTCACTTAACGTCCCAAAATTAGCCTCCTTAAATCTACTTTTCCTCTTTTGTCCCACAATATGTTCAGTGTTTTTCATCCTTTTAGTTTCTGCTGTTCGCTGCATGAGCATTAGCCGTGTTTTTGAGATTTGTACAATTGTTTTTGCATTTGTTATGCTTCCATTGTGTGATATGCTCATTAACCAAGCCTCCTCAGTGGCGACCATATATACTTCCATGTAGAGATATATATATATATATATATATGCAAAGAAGCAGATGTAAAAATGTAATTTCCTACAAATCATTTTTTTTTAAATATTCATATACATGAATATACAGCGTCTTCATTTAATATATATATATATATATATATATATAT
Source organism: Taurulus bubalis (assembly GCF_910589615.1). Classification (NCBI taxonomy): domain Eukaryota; kingdom Metazoa; phylum Chordata; class Actinopteri; order Perciformes; family Cottidae; genus Taurulus; species Taurulus bubalis. The sequence goes on along the minus strand of NC_136590.1, from coordinate 21,623,659 downwards.
ATATATACATATATATACATACATACATACATACATACATACACACATCTTTGATCAGCGTTAAGATCAAACATCTTTGATCAGCGTTAAGATCAAACATCTTTGATCACCTGTAAGATCTACAGTGTCTTCATTTCCCTCCAACTTGTTTTTAAATGCAAGCTAGTCAGCTTGCTATCACGTTAGCTAACGTGTTTGGGTTGTGTATTGTCGTTAAAGTTACGTTATGTTCCGTTACAGTTCAGTCTTGCTTGTAAGAAAAACGTAACGTGATGAAACATGCCGTCACCCCCCGGTCTGGTTCAGTTAAACCGGCACACCGACGGATCTGGCTGCAGGTTTATTTTTTTGACTCAAAGTAGAATGAATCAAATCACGTAGTTGGGCTTAGCCAACAACGTGACATCGTGATCATAAGAGGCCCAGATATTAATCAGATGATGTGAATGAAATAGTTTAAGGAAGAGGACGCTCTATATGTAGCGCAGCTTGATGCAGGGCTGAGATGAAGTGGAGCAGGGCCTGACGGTGGAGGTTAAAACAGACGTGAGAGGAGCAGTACAGCTTCCCACTGTCCCAGTGTTTCATACATATTGATAAAGCATGGTATGCTAAAAGCAGCCTCTGCTCCAAGGAGATCAATTACAGTAAAAAGGGCTCACATGCCTATATATTTGGCAGATGTAAAGCATACATGTTTATGTTTTTGTGTTAGTCCATTTTTATCTTGTTTTTTTAATTAACAGCTCAGGGATGTTCAAGGAGCAACCTGTTTGTGCACTTTCTGAAGATGTTTTGCACTGTCAGTTCTGTTTTTGAATAAAGGGTTTGAAATTAATGCTTTTTTGTTCTTTTATCCGATTCACCGGAAAAAAATAATCGACCGATTAATCGATTATTAAAATAATCGTTAGTTGTAGCCATATATATATATATATATATATATATATATATATATATAAGCAAAACCGTTCTTACAGACCATTGTTGTACCATTTATTTGTCATTTTTGTTTCAATAAAAAAGGAAAATCCTTCCATTTTTGTCCTCATCGCTTATTCGACAATAAAAGCAAAATATAAGTAAATTCAGACCGCAAGATTGAGGAAAGTTTGACTGCTTGTGTTGTATCTCTTCCCTTCGCCGGTTTACTGCATCGGGCTTACTGGGCGCCGGATGACGCGCCGTTCTAAAATTGTTAATTTGGGAGTCTCCAGAGTCACACGACTCCTCGTACAGGAAGTGGGCGATCGGGGCTCTACTGACCGTTTGAGCCTTTTCCATAGAAGGCCCCGAGCACCACCAGGTCCGCCGTGTCCGCCATTGCGCCTTCGTTCAGATAGTCCTTCTTCACCTTCAGCCAGTGGCGCTTCCCTGGTTCATACGAGCCCTGAGACATAAGGATCATCACAGCTTCATCATCTGTATAACTAATCATTGCTCATTGTGTTGGTCCGCACATTACAAACAGAATCCCGTCAGATAAAAAAAAAGAAGAAGAAACTAACCTTTAAGTCTTTTAGCACCAGGCCTTCAAGTCCCTCTCTGATGACCCGGGTTATCATTTCAGCCAGATCTCCTGCCCTCTGTGTACACACACACACGCACACACAGTCACAGATGTATTCACACGTCAAAAAAGCCCAATGTGGAGTTGAACCTACGGTGACGTGTTTCATCTCTGAGAACAGGATCCGGTTGGTCACCTCCACCATGTTGTCCACCAGGAACTTCCTGCGTTCACACAGCGGCCTGCAGAGCACAACGACACCGGATCAACGAGGTATTAATGTACAATATATCTGTGACAGAACCGGGTGATACAAAAGTACTTTTAAACAAATTTCCCCTTGGGGATTAATAAAGTATATCTATCTATCTATCTATCTATCTATCTATCTATCTATCTATCTATCTATCTATCTATAAGTATAGGGGGGCGGGGAGGGACCTCTGGTGGGCTGCTTTGTTTTTTTGTGTTTAAATAGAAATTATGAAATATCCTACTCTACAACTACATGTGAAAATCTAGGGAGATATATTTTACACACATATACCACCGATTCATTGATCCTTCAATAATGCTACTTCTGCCTGACTTACTAGGACTGGTACTGGAAATGAAGATAACCTGAAGTAAAAGTACCAAAGGTACCCTCATCCAAACACACAATCAATACAAAGGGCCGTCGTCATGTTGAGAGACAAATTCAAAAACACCTTCGGGTCATTAATCAGAATCAGAATCCGTTTATTGCCAGGAATGTTTGCACAGACGAGGAATTTAGTTGGGCGGAAGGTGCATACATTAGACATTAGACATTAGACGAGACAAACAACAATCAACGACAGCAACAGTGCAAAAAGTCTAAATAAGATAAGGATAAAGTGCTCAGACAACAGATAACATTAATGTGAGTGTATGTTTAAGTTAAAGTTAAGTGTATGTATTAAGTGTATTAAAGTTAAGTGTATGTGGCATTTTAAAGTGACGTGTGCATTTAAGTTAAAGTTAAGTGTATGTGGCATGAGTGTTTAAATATGAATTGTGCAGTGGAGTGACCGGTAGGAGGAGAGAAAGGAATAAAAATAAAAATAAAAATAAATGGTCCGAAAGAAAGAATGGTCCGTGAATAGTCCTGTGATAGTCAGTCAGTGGGGAACCCGGGCTCTATTGATTAGCCCGACTGCCGACGGGAAGAAACTGTTAGTGTGGCGTGAGCTCTTAGTCCTGATGGACCTCAACCTCCTGCCAGAGGGAAGGGACACGAACAGGTTGTGTCCAGGGTGAGAGGGGTCAGCTACGATCTTTCTTGCCTGCTTCAGTGACCTGGAAGTGGACAGGACCTGGAGGGATGGCAAATTGCAGCCAATCACCCTCTCAGCAGAGCGGATGATGCGCTGCAGCCTGGCCTTGTCCTTGGCAGTGGCATGCCAGACAGTGATGGAGGAGCAGAGGATGGACTCAATGATGGCAGTGTAGAACTGCACCATCATTTTCTTTGGCAGGTTGAATTTCCTCAGCTGCCTCAGGAAGAACATCCTTTGCTGAGCCTTCTTTGTGATGGAGCTGATGTTCAGCTCCCACTTAAGGTCCTGGGAAATGATGGAGCCCAGGAAGCGGAAGGACTCCACAGCGTCGACGGTGGAGTCACACAGGATGAGAGGGGCGTGTGGGGCTGCATTCCTTCTGAAGTCCACAACCATCTCCACTGTCTTCAGAGCGTTGAGCTCCAGGTTGTTCTGGCTGCACCAGGTCTCCAGGTGGTCAGTCTCCCACCTGGAGGCAGACTCGTCCCCACCAGCGATGAGTCCGATGAGGGTGGTGTCATCCGCGAACTTTAGGAGCTTGACGGACTGGTGACTGGAGGTGCAGCTGTTGGTGTACAGGAAGAAGAGCAGAGGGGAAAGAACGCAGCCTTGGGGGGAACCGGTGCTGGTGGTCCGAGAGCCTGAGACGTGTTTCCCCAGCTTCACGTGCTGCTTCCTGTCAGTCAGGAAGTCTGTGATCCACCTGCAGGTGGAGTCGGGCACGTGCAGCTGGGAGAGCTTGTCCTGCAGCAGAGACGGGATGATGGTGTTAAAGGAAGAGCTGAAGTCCACGAACAGGATCCTGGCATAGGTTCCTGGGGAGTCCAGATGCTGGAGGATGTGGTGGAGGGCCATGTTGACTGCATCGTCTACAGACCTGTCGGCCCTGTAGGCGAACTGCAGAGGGTCCAGGAGTGGGTCAGTCAGTGTTTTGAGGTGGGACAGGACCAGGCGCTCAAAGGACTTCATGACCACAGAGGTCAGGGCGACGGGCCTGTAGTCATTGAGTCCTATGATCCTGGGTTTCTTGGGGACGGGGATGATGGTGGAGGCCTTGAAGCAGGCTGGTATGTGGCATGTCTCCAGGGAGGTGTTGAAGATCTCAGTGAACACCGGAGACAGCTGATCAGCGCAGTGCTTCAGGGTGGAGGGGGAGAGTCCGGGTCCGCTGCTTTGCGGGGGTTTTGTTTTTTAAACAGTCTGTTGTTGTCCCTCTCCAGAATAGTGAGGGTCGTCACTGGGGAGGGCGGTGATAGAGAGGCGTGAACCCCTGATGGACTGGGGGAGGGTGGGCTGATGGTTTGTGGCTGGCTGATGGGCCTGTGGGGGATGGCGTCAGGACTGCTCCATTGTCTATCAAAGCGACAGTAGAACTTGTTCAGCTCGTCTGCCAGGCGGAGGTCGTTCATGGCGTGGGGGGTTTTCGGCTTGTAGCTGGTAATCTGCCTGAGCCCTCTCCAGACAGAAGCAGAGTCACTTGCTGATAGCTGTTGTTGCAGTTTCTCAGAGTACTGTCGTTTAGCATCTCTCACCGCCTTGCTAAACCTGTATTTTGACTCTGTATACAAGTCCTTGTCCCCACTCCTGAATGCCTGGTCTTTTTGCAGCCGTAGCTTCCTGAGTTCCGCTGTGAACCAGGGTTTGTCGTTGTTATAACTCACCCTGGAGCTGGTTGGAACACAGCTGTCCTCACAGAAGCTGATGTAGGAAGTTACAGCCTCTGTGTACTCATCCAGACTGTTAGTGGCAATCTCCTATTCTTAGCTTTTTTTTCTACACTTTACTCGCTGTTGTTTTTCATACATTCATACATACATACATACATACATGATTTATTTATTTAATCAGTTTCCTTTAAAACCTAACGGTTTATCAATTCTTTTATTTTGTAGCACGATGATTATGAAGCACATTACCTCTCCATGAGACTCACGCCATTGAAGTAGATGCAGTCGAAAACAAAAAGGCACACGTTGGCATCTTGAAAGGCGGCTTTCTGAAGGGAGAGGAACGTGTGAGGTGTGACAACAATGACCCCAACAAAAACAAACAAGGGGCAGATTGGTTGCTGTGTTCTCACCTTGTGTACACCCAGAGTACCAAAGGGAAGTGGTTTACTGGTGTTTGTGTCGATTAGAAGAACTTCCGCATCCAGTATCATGCTGTGGCCTCCGGGGAACGCCAGAGGGATGAATTCCTTGAAATGGGCGACCTGAAAAACACCAACACGAACACAGGGCTCAGGTCCTGTTGATACTATCACAGAACTCACAGGCGTTAACAGGTTCGACACGGTGGGAAAAAAACTAATTTCAATGATAACGTGGATTAAGAAATATAAAAAAACAAAATAGGAGATGAAATGACAAAAAACATGTATGAATACGAAGGTTTCACAGAATATTCTGAATCAAAATCAATAGTCGACACTGTTAAGTATTCAGTTTAGTGCGCATGCGCAAGTTCAGTTTTGTTCTAGAGCAGGGGTCGGCAACCCGCGGCTCTTTAGCCGCATGCGGCTCTTTAGCCTCATGCGGCTCTTTAGCCGCATGCGGCTCTTTAGCCGCATGCGGCTCTTTAGCCGCATGCGGCTCTTTAGCCGCATGCGGCTCTTTAGCCTCATGCGGCTCTTTATTTAAACATTTAATGTTTAAATATTTCTTTAACAAAAATGTGCGTCACATCCTGTCACGTAGCTGTCAAGCCTCTTTCCTGCAGGTGGCTACTCGTGATTCAGAGCCCTGCCCTCGCTAAACCATCAACGGATAAATAAATAAATATCACGGAGGAAAGTGGAGCGTTTAATTCTGCGTGGACGTATTCATTTGCTTTCACTGCCAATGATGCTGCTGACATGTCTGCATGATATGTGGCGAGAAATTAGCAAAAAACTGAAAGGTGTCAAGTTGCAGAAGAGCGATTTCCTCAACTGCTGCAGTAAACTGAGCAAAGTAAATATACTTTCAGGAAGCTGATCAAGTCTCCAGACTCAACTACTGCTGCTGGTTCTGTGGCAGCTCATGAGACACTGAGGCGTCCACTAGTAAAGACGGATCCGTCTTTACGACGGATGCGTTTAAAATGTAAAACTCACGTGAAGACAGGGATCGAACCTGCTACCTTGTGATTACAGGGCGAACACTCTACCACATGAGCCACATTTATAAACAATATTCAAGGATTGCATAGTTGTGCTTTTAATTGATCTCAATGTAGCCGACACATGACTATTTTTTGTCTCCTCTTCATAAGAGTTTGATAGTTATAAACAGGTAAAATAGCAATACAATGTCAAACATTGTCTTTATTCTCGTCCTATAATTTCATAAATACAACAAACTATAGTTTTTTGTGTATATATATATATATATATTATGACTATATATAAAACTTCAGAAGCTGTGATATCAAATAGCTTTTGCGGCTCCAGACACATTTTTTTGTGTTTAAAAAAGGGCAAAATGGCTCTTTGGATAGGAAAGGTTGCTGACCCCTGTTCTAGAGGAACTGATGTAATGTATCCCATTGTTGTTGTTGGACAGAAGTAAAGCTTTAAACATAAACCTTCGTCACTGGATTCACTGATTTAACATGGTAGCAGAGGATGGCGGCTGGAAATTACAAAACTCCGCCGCAGTTTGACAAGAAGAAGTCTTACGAGAGCTGGAAAAATGAGGTTGAAGTTTGGAGGCTGGTGACAAACCTGGACGAAAAGAAGCAGGCCTTGGTGGTTGCTCTATCGCTGACGGGAAGAGCGAGGGATAGTGCGCTAGAAATCGCCGCAGCGGATTTGAACGTCGATGGAGGAATGCTTATACTTCTCACGAAATTGGACTCTGTTTTTTTGAAAGAGGAAAAGGATCGGCAGTACGAGGCGTACACAGAGTTTGACCGGATCGCGAGAGAAAATGGCGTCTCTATGGTCGACTACATTATCGAGTTTGAGCGCCGGTACAACAGACTACGTAAGTTCAAGATGGAGCTTCCAGATGCTGTGTTAGCTTTCAAGCTACTAGATACTGCAGGACTTAATGTTAAAGACAAACAATTGGCACTTACCGCATGCCCAGAGCTTTCGTTTGTTAACATGAAGTCAGGCTTGAACAGAATCTTTGGCGATAACTCTCCACAAGAGGGAGCTAATGACCTCCGTGTGAGTGTGGGAGCTGGCGACTCTGCGCGTGAAAGTAATGTCAGGTCAAGCCCACAAAACCATACGGCTGTTCAAGGGACGAATCCACTCGACAGATATGGAAGAAGGACAAGATGTGCAGTCTGCCAAAGCACGTATCAGTGGGCAAAGGATTGTCCTCACAAAAATGAACATGCAAAATTGACAGAAGATGAGAAGATGACAGATGTTGAAGAATGCAACATTACTCTATTATCAAAAGAATCGTTGACTGACACAGAGATATTCATGGTGGAGTCTCTAGGATCAGCTGTAATTGACATAGCTTGCACTAGGACTGTGTGTGGAGAAAAATGGCTTGACCATTACATGAGTGGACTAACACAACGCGAGTTATTGAAAATGGAGGACACAAAGAGTGCAAGAGCATTCAAGTTTGGTGATGGCAAACTTGTTCATTCTACAAAGAAAGTACAAATCCCAGCCATGACAGGACAGACTAGATGTCAAATTGAAACAGAAGTAGTTCCAGTAAATATCCCATTGCTTTTAAGCAAAACGTCACTGAAAAGAGCAGGTGCCGTTTTAGACATTGAAAATGACAAAGCCACAATGTTTAAAAAAACCAGTGAAACTTGAACTAACTTCTTCAGGACACTATTGTGTGAAAATTAGAGATGAGAGTAACACAGAACAACATGAGCTCCAGAATGAGGATGACATTCTCACTGTGACAGAAAACATGACAACAAAAGAAAAACAGAAAGTTCTGGTTAAACTACACAAGCAATTTGAACATGCCTCTGTTGACAGACTGAAACAACTACTGGCCTGCTCAGGTAATGCTGATGCTGAATGCACCACAATTCTTAAGGACATTGTACACAACTGTGAGACATGCATTAGATACAGCAAGCCAAAGCTAGCGGTGGGTTTTCCCATGGCCTCAACCTACAATGAAACTGTAGCTGTAGATTTGCATGAGCTAGAGTGTGGTATCTGCATGCAATTGACCACTTCACACGCTTCAGTGCATGGATCATCGTCACCACCAAGAAAACCAGGGAGATTGTAAAGCACTTTATACATTGCTGGATAAGTGTTCATGGTCCTCCAAGTAGACTGTTCAGTGGCAACGGGGGAGAATTCAACAACGAAGATATGAGAGACATGGCTGAAAGCTTCAACATTGAAGTAAAAACAACAGCAGCTTACAGCCCATGGAGCAATGGGCTTTTGGAAAGGCATAATCAAACCCTCACTGAAATCCTGTTGAAAGTGAAGAGGGACAATGGATGTGACTGGAGGACGGCCCTCGACTGGGCCCTGATGGCAAAGAACTCCATGCACAACATGCATGGCTACAGTCCCTACCAGCTGGTATTTGGACAGAATCCAAATCTGCCTTCAGTTCTCACTAATAAGCCGCCAGCTCTGGAAGGTACTAATAATATGAGTACTTGGATAGCCCAGCATATCACAACATTACATACTGCAAGAAGAGCGTTTACAGAAGCCGAGTGCTCTGAAAGGATCCAAAGAGCCCTCCGTGAACAACTGCGGCCCATTGATGACCGATACGAAACAGGAGACAAAGTCTACTTCAAACGGGTGGATTGTACAGAATGGAAAGGTCCAGGTGTGGTCATCGGCCAAGATGGTGTGGTGATATTTGTGAGGCATGGAGGCACTTAGATAACCCACAAGCAGTGCTGGGAGAAAGGGACATTCAGCTGGAAGCGACTGAACATCCTACCACATTACCAAAACCTGATTTTAATACCACATTAACAGAACCTGGCTATAATGAGAATAACTATGACACTGAAAACAAAAGTGAGGAGGAGACACCTACAAATGATGAGGATAACAGCAAACCCTCTCACACACCAAGACAGCCAGAAGGAGGTAGTCATGTTCAATTTGACGCATCACAGAACAACTCAACCACAACCTGTGAAGACCTAAAGCCTAGTTTATGGTTCTCCGTCAGGTCGACGGCGTACCTACGCCGTCGACGCAGACCCCTACGCCGTAGCCTGACGCGCACCTCCAAAAAATCCGAACTACGCGTCCCGTTGACGTGGACCGCAAGCGCTGTGATTGGTCCGCTCAGAACGTAATTTCCGGCAGTTGCTTTTTCCCAGCCTCGACCGGTTTAGTGGTCATACAGACCACCTCCGCAAACGTCTTCTCTGTCGCCTGCGCTTCATCATTTGCAATATAAGCATTTGCTCTTCAATATTGATGAGCTCCAACTTTAATGCAGCCGCTCCAACTTGGTCACCATTGTTTACTGTGACTGGAATTCGGCTATAACCCCTGAAACCACACAGACACACAGGAACACCGCCCTGGCGGCATGGCGGTTAATTGCAGAGCAACGCGGTCCCTCGACGCAGAACTTCGAATGCTCAACGACGGCGTCACGTCGACGGCGTCGACGTGACGGAGAACCATAAACTAGGCTTTAGTCTGAAAACTGGACAGGTAGTCACATACACAGATAGTGGGAGTGGCCAAACACACACTGGAAAAATCCTCAGCAGGACAGGAAAAGCCACTGGAACATACAAATACTGGTATAATTTGGAGTACATTGAGCCTGAGGAAATTATTGGCACTACCAGTTCTGTTGATTTAGGACGAGTACACAATCTTCAAGTGGTCCCACCTGAGCATGTTGAATTATGTGCTAGCCATCCTGAAGAAGACATACTTATTGTGAATGATGATGCCTTCATGTCTGCCAAACACAATGAACTCAGCAACTGGAAAAATAATGATGTGTTTGAAGAAATATAAGATGAAGGCCAGAAATGCATCTCGCCGAGGTGGGTGTGCACACTCAAGGAGACACCTGACGGTGTTGTACCGAAAGCTAGATTAGTTGCAAGAGGCTTTGAAGAAAGGAACACCCAGGAGCTCCCAAAAGACTCGCCTATATGTGCCTCAGAGTCTCATATGGCAGTGATATGTCAAAATAAATGGCAGCTTAACTCTATGAACATTAAAGCATCCTTTTTACAAGGCAAAGAGTTGACCCGAAATGTCTATATTCGTCCCCCCCAAGAAGCTCAGAGCAAAGGAATCCTATGGAAGTTAAAAAAGAAAGTGTGTTTATGGCCTAGCAGATGCTTCTCTGTATTGGTACAACAGAGTGAAAGACACCATGCAGCAACTGGGAGCTACTGTGTCACAAGTTGATCCAGCAGTGTTCTACTGGCTAGATGACTCCTGCAACGTGATGGGACTCCTTGCTTGTCACGTGGATGACTTCATCTGGGGAGGTTCAAAAACATTCTCCACAACAGTCGTTCCTCACTTGAAAGTTGCTTTTCAAGTTGGACGTGAAGAGCACAACACCTTCAGCTACATTGGAATGGAGGTTCACTCTTTGGAGGATGAGATACAAGTGCAACAAAGGATTTACATCAAGAATCTCCAACCCATTCCTGTGGATCTCAACAGAGCCACACAGTGAGAGGCTCCTCTAACAGACACTGAAACTGACATGTTAAAGTCGAAGATTGGCCAAATATTGTGGGTAGCAAGGCAGAGTAGACCCGACATAATGTGCGACATATCTATCGTATCATCAAGTACAAATCATGCTACTGTTCAGACTCTACACTGTGCAAACAAACTTGTTAGGAAACTGAAATCAGAAGAGGTGACCTTGAGGTTTTCTTGGGAAAAGACAGCTCGCTGAAGCTTGTGGTGTACAGTGATTCCTCGATGGGAAACCTTCCAGACGGAGGCACTCAAGGCGGACACCTGGTCATGCTTATGGGAGAGAATGGACGGTTTTCACCTATATGCTGGCATTCAAAGAGGATCAGGAGAGTTGTCCGAAGCACCTTAGCAGGAGAGACTTTGGCACTTGCAGATGGCATTGACAGTGCAGTCTTTTTAGCTACACTCTACTCCAAACTGACCACAGGTGACTGCACACGGAACAATTTGCCCATTGTCTGTGTAACGGACAATTACTCTCTTCTTGATGCGGTCAAGTTCACCAAAAGCGTGACTGAAAAGAGACTCCGCCTCGAAATCAGCAGCATCAAGGAGCTCGTCCACTCTGGGACCATCCAGCAGATCATGTGGTCAGCCTCCAAGGAACAGCTTGCTGACTGCTTGACTAAGAAGGGGACATCTGCACTCGTTCTGCTGAGGGCTCTCAGCGAAGGTGTCTGGCAACTTAAAGGCTAAACGAGCTAATCACAAAAAGCCTACCCTCAAACTCTATTCATTAAAGTTGATAATTGAAACCTATGTTTATCTGTTTAAGGTTTTAGAAAAACAAATGTTTTTTATCACTATGTTTTTCTTTAAAGAGAAAGGGGAGTTTGTTAAGTATTCAGTTTAGTGCGCATGCGCAAGTTCAGTTTTGTTCTAGAGGAACTGATGTAATGTATCCCGTTGTTGTTGGACAGAAGTAAAGCTTTAAACATGAACCTTCGTCACTGGATTCACTGATTTAACAGACACTGCACGGAAAACCACAGTTGAACAAGAGCCATGAGAGCTTTTGGGTCCCACTAAAACTCCTAAAATTATGATACTATTATAAACTTTAAATATGATCAGCATGTGTTAATAAATGCTTTGCGGCTGAGCGGAAGCCGGCGTAGACTTCGGGCTCATAAAAACACTGCTTTTCTTTTTATGGGGCAGATGACACCTTTGAGACCCACAAATGGGTTTTCCTAACAAAGTGAGAGACGGTGGAAACCTCCCAGAGCCTCGCTGTGTCCCGTCTACGTTAGTTAACCCTTTACTGGTTGTATTCCAGACCTTGTTGAGGGGAATTTATCATTGTTTTTGGTTGTTTGGGAGGAGCTGATGACTATTAAAAGCAGTATCAGTGGTGAACGTGACTGTTCTGTCGGTCTCAGCCGAGTCAAATCACGGCTTCTTAACCTCTTAGCGTTCCTGTAAAATTTGACGAAAAACGCCTATCCAGGTATACCCAAAGTAAATTGGAAGTTGTACTTGAACTATTTGGAGTAAATGCATGGTATTGGTCTCTTTTGAAAGGTAACAATCTGAAGTTGTTTTCCCTCAATAGTCAGAATCACTTTAAGTGCTGCTGACACTGAGTTATATGAGTTTGAATACACTAAAGTATAAGGTTTTGATTTCCGCCTGAACATTTCTTTGTAAATAGATGCCCGTAGATGACTATAAATGGGACTTATGGACTGGAAAACACAATGGAACCATAGCATGAAGCCTTTTCTAGTCTAAGTAAAAAGCAGATCACAATATCACAGAAAATTTATATTTTACACGTTTTTCGAATGAAATGTCTAGGCGTTTTTCCATTTTGAGACTGAAAATATTTCTGATATATATACCTATTTAAAAGGCTTATAGTCTTGCAAACTTATAGAGGTACTATTCATATGTACTACCAGTATTGCTGACACAGAGAAAATGAAGTATAAATGCATTTGTATGCTAATTCAATGACAGACTGAAGCTCTATCAGCAGCTGTCTCTTCTCATCAAATTGAAGGCTGTTGGGATAATTTCCCCCCCACCCCCTCTTCCTGGTACTTGTTTTTTAGGCAATTTCATTGGCTGTACGAAACGCCTGTTATCTGAGCCGTACGACGTGCCAGGCTTGAGCCACGCAAGGAGACAGGGGTTGACTCTGTTCTTCAACGTAGCTTCTGGTTGGGTAATGCAGCCTGTCAGTCAGGACATGAAGCTCCTATTTGTTCAAGTGGGGTAAAGGTTGGATTTCGGCGGTCATTTTGATACCGAGTTTGTAGCTGTGCTCTCATGCAAACTTGCCTTTCTGCTAAAAACACAACTGTGTACTTTCATATCTTCTAGCTGATATGAAATGATGCAACGCCAGTTGGTGGATATTTATGGATGTAATCACGTGTTTTGGACCAAATCTGTTATGGGATTTATTTTTATTGGACCTTTACGACGTAACAACTCCGTTTTTGTTGGAATGTTATGGATTTATGGATCAATATGAGGCGTCATTGGTGAGTTGCCTGGCTTTTGCTATCATTTGTTTGTTTGTTGTTGTCTGACAAAAGTCTCGTTTGTAGCTGCTGTGGTGGTCTGAGTAACACTAGGATATAATGGAAAGCATTACAAACTGTTTTTAGCCATAGACTTCTTGATAAATCTATAATGTTAAGTTGTACCCACCTTTTGGGTCATTCTTTTAAATCAGCTTGGGTAAATTACTGGGCACACTTGGCATTGATATGTGAGGTCATCACGCAATCAGTTGCAGCTTGTTTGTAGCTGCTGTGGTGGTCTGATCTTGAAACGGGTTATACAGTTGGAATCACAAGAATCGTAGGTTTCCAGAAACATATGGCACTCGTACCGGGGGTACAGTGTACACTAGAATGTATAGTAAAGGACGCCCGCGGGGACGTAGAACGTTAACAGGTTTAAATGCTCAGAATTTAATGTTTTTAAATGATCTTGTTTGAGCTAATGGTTTATTTGGGGCAACATTTTAAATGAGACATGTAGGATCAAATATTTCTGATGAAATTTTCAATTTTAAGCTTCGTTTTGGCTGCTTTTTCCTCATGCTTCATTCGTCACACATGATGTGTTCAAAGACCGTCAGGAAACTTTAACGATTATGACAATTGTTTTACAGGTTCAGAGTCTAAGTGTCTGGTGTCTACTGAGGTTTATGGGGTTCAAGGTTGTGGTGAGGATTGTATGGAGCGCAGCCTCTAGTGGTTGAGAGAATCAACACTGGAAAATCACTGAGAAAATGTCTGAATTAAACCCTGAGAAAAATCCTTTAAATTGCTAATCCAGCAGGGACCAACTTAAGGAGATTCTATCCTGACATTGTCATACTAATTGGTGTGTACAGCTGTGTCACAGGCTGTGTGTGTGTGCGCGCACACACACACACATACACACACACACACACACACACTCACTCACTTTGTGCGGCAACACAGGCTTGAGGCTGCGGCTGAAGTAGTTGAAGTTGTCGCCATTCTTGTGGACTTGCACCCGTTCTCCATCGTACTTGATCTCCGAGTACATCCCGTTGGGGCATTTCTTCATGGCGTACTCGATGGATTTACACGCCTCCGCCTGGAATCACAAAGGAACAACAACAACTTTTAGACGTTGCTGCCAATGGAAATTAAACTTTCACACCATTAAATAATACATTTTTCAACCTGAACCACACCATCTCATGTTTTGTGTCAAAGTGAATAATGGGGATAACATTTCATTTGTTTTAATTGCTCCAATATTGAGGGATAATGCTGCAAAACAAGCTTCACTGTGAAGAATCGTCCACCATAAGTGCATGTTTTTACCACCGATTCTAAAAAGGAACCTACAGAAAAAAATTTTGAACATTTTTCTTTATTTTTCACTTCATCATGTCTGTTTGTTATTGTGTCCAATAATAATAATAATCAATGTAGTTCATTCCAAATGCACTTTTGTATTGTGTCATCACACGTCTGCCGTGTGATGAGGAACTTAATGGTCCGTAGATAGTTTTTTTTGGGATGGCACATTTTAAAAATCATGCTGAATAGTTACAAGCCATCAGCAGGAAACAGTTAAAACATATTCTCTTCATCTGGTGGATTTTTCCTCTTATGGGAAGGAATCTAGGGACCTCTTCCCCCCCTGACCACCAGGGGGGCGACTCCTCTGGTTGTATAGAAGTCAATGCTTCATGTGTTAAAGCTGCATTCTCTCTACTGACCACCAGGGTCACTAAGCGTGTGGGGGGCGGCGCTCACCAACATGGGTTGGACGGGGGTCATGAGCGAGGCCTCCACGGTGAGCAGCTTCCTGGGTCCCGAGCCATTGGACGACTCCTGCTGATTCCTCAACACCCGTTCGACCACGTCGCCCAAGTTACGCGAGGCCTTGAAGGCATCGTACGCGTTTGGATCCACGGCATCCAAGCTGCAGTAGAGACGACAGACACATTGGTGTGTGTGTGAAAAAATACAATCTCTCCTCAAAGTGTGTATTTTGCTTTAAAGGAAGGAAACACTTACACGTGTTTTGCTCCGGAGTTCATCTTCAAGTCGTGTTTAATAAGCCGAACGATGCATTTCAGGTCATTGCTGGTGCATCTATGGCGAAAAGAGAATGCAGATTACACCGGGGGGAATTGTGAAGCGCATGCCAAAAGAATGACAGAAATACAAGAAAAATCTAGCTGGTTATAAAACCACAAATAGTCAAATATAAAATAACTAGTTTACTGTAATTCCCAGAAACTGTAAAAATTGAGCGGAGTTTTTTTTTTAATGTTTTTTTTCATGTATGACACGAGAAGATCTTTTTATTCACGACAGAACAAAATATTGCTTCTGTCGGTTTACAGCCCACAATATGTTATTTATGACAAATAAACACAGTCCCACTGTGTGTGTGTGCGTGCCATGCCTCAGGCAGACAAACGAGGAAAAAAGAAAACGTGTAAAACAAATACCAACAATAAAAAACAGAAGCGCAGATGAAACAAGCGGAGACAAATAATGAAAGGATTTACAAATACTGTGAAAAGAAATCACACAATCTGTCTTCTGGACTTTTACAGTGGACGTGCATTTTGAGGTGCCGATGAGCATTTACGGAAAAAGATACAAAACTAAATGATTTTCTTTTATTATATATTATTATGATTATCATTTTCTTTATGCTTTTCGTTGAAAGAAAATCTACATTTGAGTAAATATTTTGCAGCCAAATGTTTTTATATATATATAATGTTTTTATATTTATAAAAATGTTAAATGTTTTTATATTTATAATGTTTTTATATATATATATATATATATATATATATATATATATATATATATATATATATATATATATATATAAATAAATAAATAAATAATATAGAATATTCGGCCTTCGTTTAATACTCAACTTCTTTCTTTAAAGGAAATAAAGTAATCTATGAACTTGAGATGTGATTTTACAGTCAACTAGATATTTGTGGTATTTTGCTGGCTGTCTTCTTTCTTCATTTTGTTTGTACGTTCCAACAATAACGCAACAAATATGTGTGAGTACAAACAAAGGTTTTTGATACGTGGAACGTTTTTTTAAATCGTAGCAAGTCTGCACTGCTAATCATTTCACTGAATTACCTTCCCTGTAATGTTTTACTCCCCAGCCCAGGTAATGTGTTATAAAATGATGAAACACTGCTTTACTTTTTTGTGATTTCCTCCAGCTCAGTCTGCTGCTCGTCCTCCTTGGTCAGTTGGGCAAGGCGGGTTAGTGAGGCGTCCACTTCCTGGATGGTCAGGAGGCTCTTGGTTGCCGCCGGCAATGATTTACTCTCCTCAAAGAACATCCTCACTGTTTCAGACACATCGCCCTTCAAAATAATATATATATATATTAATTCCTCTGTCATCCTTTTCAAGAAGCAATGTCAAGAGACTAAATTTGGCCGATATAAAAACAAAAAAACATATTTTCCAACAGAAAATATCAATAGAACAGTGTTAAATAATTGCCGGGGAGAAAGTCTTTCGTTCTAAAATCAAGCCAAGCACAACAGATCATGAGTGGGACCACGCAGATCACAGACCTGCTCTAGATCGCGCACCATGTCGTCCTGGTTGCTCCTGAATATGCGACTGAAGAGTTTGACGATCTGCTTGTCGTTGAGGTTGTAGACGCTTTTCACGACGCCCGGCAGAAGCAGCTTCACCGTGAGGTAAAGATCTCCGTGGAACTTATCTAGGGCACAAGAAAAGAAGATTTGAGGAGAAACGTTTGCCAGACATCTCGGCCTGGCCGTGGGATTCAGTCACGTGACACGTACAGAAACCGATAAAACACACCAACCTCCGGCCGAGCCCTTCCTGAGGAACTTTTCAATGATCTGCGTCTTGACGTTGTAGCTGTTGTGTTCGGCCACCATGGCACAGAGCTTGCGAAACTCTCTGAAGAGGCAGTCCTTGTGCTGGGGGTCGCACAGCTGGGCGGACAGGGGGCTGCCTCGGCTGCCGTTGGGCGAGGGAGAGGACGGTCCCGGGCTGCCGGAGCTGCCGGAGTTGCTGGCTTTTGCAGCTGACGGGACAGAGAGGTGGAAGAGGGCATGCCATGAGACCAATTTGACAACGCTGCAGAAGAAAGATCACGATTTCTAAGCTTAGTTTAAGTTGCTTTTTCTGATGGAAGCGTTCGTCACACATGACGTGTTCGAGGACCGTCGGAAAGATGAAAATCTGACGATAATGATGATTTTAAACAGCTTCTGGCTGCTATAAACGGTGTAGTTTTTGCGATTGTTGAAAAGAAAACATGCTTTTCAATCCCACTGTCGGGTTCTGGGCTTCAGAGGGTTAAAGCAGATGCAAATGTTATTTGAGAAAAAGTATGGCATGTAAATTGAGCATTAATCTATGAGAGAAACATCAGGCAGAAGTAAATATTTTTCTGACCCCTTTCGGATCAGTCGTTTCTTTTGGCTGTTTCAGAATGAGAAATTGTTCTCTGCTTCAATTGCTTTTGTTGTAATTTTCACTTAGCTTCTTTTTTTCTTCATCTTTTGTGAACTTACCAGTGAAGCCTGAGAACTTCCGCGGCGCGTTGAGAGACGGGTCAGCGGGAGGAGCCATGAGGTTACCGGAGGTGTTCATCTTGGCCGGCGTCTTCTTCTTTGGAGTGGCACTGGCTTTGGCCATCAGGTCTGCAAGACGAGACGAATGGGGAACCATTTGACACGAGGTACCACAACTCACCGATTAGGACTCGACAGTAAAGGTCGGAGCATTCACAATCATGTACAACACACACAAACAAGCAACCAATTATTGAAGCAGTTCTGGTGTTTTAATCCTGAATCTGTTTGTTCCAGTTGTAGATCGTAAACCTCGATTTGTGAAACTCGTAAGAGATGGTTGAGGTTCAGCTCAAGGGCAACGAGTCATTTTAGCAAGTTTTTACAAATCTAGCGTGACCATCTGGACCATTTTGAAGTTATTCTAACGTGAATTATAAGGCTAAACCTGAGATGGGCTTCCAGGTTCCATGACGCTCTCCTTATATTTACTCGTACTGGTTTAACTGGTCAGCTGACGTTCGGTGCAATAATGTGAGCCACACCTAGCGTGGTGTTGAGTGGAATGCACTTACTCATTTATCGTTGACCCAGCAATTCCAAATCACTGAAAGGCGAGAGCTATCTGTGCTGCCGTGCGACGCCTACGGATTTGTTTTATTATATGTCAGTTATTGATTTGAACATGACATTGATCTCCTTTGCAGGAGTGAATCAATCGACCGGTGCTCTTTAACTGGTTGAGCAATATTGCGAGTTGAGGTTCTGCGGACAAATAAATTTGTATCAGCACTGTACCGCAGCCTCGGGTCGGTTTCATTGAATGCTGACTTTCTAAATATTTGATGGCTTATCGATCACATCAGCTAGAAAAAAAATGTCTTCCTCTTAATGTGCTCATACAGCGGATACAATAGTAATCTTGCAGAGAAACGTCTTTAAAGAATGTACTCAGCCAGGATCCAAATAGTCCAGCAGTCTGAAGTCTCACACGTAGAGATGCACAATAATAATAAAAAAGTGATCCATGTACAAAAGACAACCAGAGCTACAACATTCAGCCTTTTGAATAGCATTAAAATGTGATTCTGAGTGTGTGCCTGAACCTGAAACATGTTTATTAATGATCTCCTTGTCTTGGTCCTCCAGCTCCTCCCAGCCCTCCAGATCTGTGATGTCCTCGATCTTCTTGGTGGTGGCTCTCGCCCTTTCGAACTTCTCAAATATACACTTCACGTGATACCACTCTTTCATCTCCCCTGCGGACTCGCTGAAGGGGTTCGGCACGACCTTCCCGATGCGCACCACTTCCTTTGGGATTTTGTCCTTGCACTTCTTACATCCCGCGGTGCCGCGTTTGGCATACTCCACGATGAACCTCTGTTCTGCCATGACTGGCTGGTCGGAGAAACACCGATGTGGGGAGAGCCGGGGAGGGTTGTTCCGGAGGAGTCTGGATACCGAGGAGAAATGGTGGATTTGGAGGCAAAAATGTAGCGCAGGAACAGCTGGTGATAGAGGTTTAGAGTATGGAGCAACAGAAAGGGCTCTGCGCGCTCTCCAGAGTTGCTGTAGGCCGTCACAGATCGTCTTATGTGCTGATAAAACCAGTAGTCTCTGCATCCAGTTGTGACGGTGGGCAAGTTACAACCTACAGGAAGCAAAGGGGATAATGTTTTTTTTAGTTTTTTTTTTTTTTTTTAAAAAGGTATCATTATATTTCTGAAAGTTGATTTGATAAATCAATCATTACTGGAACAATTAGCTGGAGTAAAGGTGTGAATGACTTAATCGTCTCAGCATGGTCTCATTTACCCATTTGTTTTATTCGTGATTAACTGCATTGCCACATATCCTCACTAATGAGCGGGAGAAACGGCTCCCAATAAACATATAAAAAGGGGCCAAAGATAGCGCCAACAACTGAGCCCTAAAGGTATTTGCATGACCCCTGGAGGTGTTTGGGGTCATGTTTGACTTATGTTTTTAACACAATATCTTGATCAGATTATACTTCTTCACCAATAAATGTATCCTCAACCCAAACAGCAACTGACAAGGGTCTTTTCTATATATACACGATACAAATGTACTCCTGTAACTGCGATCAGCATTAAAACAACACAACATACCAATAGTCCAGAGATCATGCTAAACATAGTGACACAAATAGTTCAAGTCTTGTGCGCTTTCTGACTTGGTAAACGTATATTAGTGGAGGATTGCAGTTAGATATGACAAAGAACATGACAGTGTAATTTACAGATGCAGCAATTAGGCAATTAGTTGAATTCAATATAATAAACTATTCAATTAATAGGCATCTATTTTGAATAATCGATTAGAGTAATTACTGAAGAAGAAAAGTCAAAATTCTCTGATTTGAGTTTCTTAAATGTGATATTTTTTTCTGGTTTCTTAACTCTGTGACAGTAAACTGAGTATCTTTGAACTGTGGATATATATACACACACATATACACAAATTTTAAGATGACATCCATATATATATATATATATATATATATATATATATATATATATATATATATATATATATATATATATATATAAAATGGATGTCATCTTGAGATTTGTTTCACCACTTTCCGACCAAACAACTAAGTTAATCGATTAATGGAGGAAATGGTCGAATAGTCCAATGAAATTAGTCGTTGCAGCCTCTTGAGTAACTACTAGCAGTACAATTTAAAATAATCCACCCATAACTGTCAGTTCTAGCTATTGTTAATTAACTAAAAGAAAGATGGCGGATCTTCGGTTCAGCATCACGTAAAACACACAAAGTGTTTTTTGTAACCTTAAACTAAACTTTAAACGCAGCCCAGCCCGTTGGTTTGAGGACCGAGTCACAGTTACTACGTTTATGTAATTTAAAACGTGAATATAAAGTGTGACGTTTCACGACGAAGACAGTTGCTCTGCTTCTTTGGCCACGTTACTCCCTATGTTCCACAATATAACCAGCTAGCTATCGAAACTAAGTTGTTAATATCAAAACAGAGTCGCCATGTCGCTGATATCTTGGCACATAAAGGAAGTGTGCTGCTGCAGTTACCTTAATGAAGCTTAGACAAATACGATGGCACGTTTATAAAGCTAGCACTTCTCATTGTTGTTAGCCAAGAGCTCAGCAGCGTCAGTAAATTGCTGTCACTTTGTAAAGGCGCAATGCACTTCCGGTTTAGGTCTACAAAATAAAGGTTATATTACCGGGGGAAATGTGTTTATTACATGTAAAGTATAACTGATTTAAGTGTGCAGTCGTAATACTGTTTGCATATTCACTTTTCCCACCTCGAACGCCATGCGAGGGGCATATTATTCTTTCAAAAGGTGAGATTCTGTTTTATTTCGAAGGATACATATCATATTTCCGGTAGTTCTCTGGTAACTTGACGTGATAACTATCTTAGGGGCTACACGGGTCGAGAGCATGGGGCTGCACAATGCCCACTGGATGCTTTCTCTACCCATGGTTGGGGTTCATTGTGACACGGTGGGCCTTTAATTGAGTAGCAGGAGGTCTATACCGCCATCTGCTGAACTGGAGCACTTCACATAATACATATCACCCCCAGCGGATGCATTAGTCAATGAACTTCCACCATCCGACTGCATAACTGTAATATAAAATGTTTTGACGAAAAACGCCTATATACCCAAAGCAAATTGGAAGCTGTACTTTATACTATGTGGAGTACATGCATGGTGTTGGTCTCTTTTGAAAGGTAACAATCTGAGGCTTTTTTTCCCTCACTAGTCAGAATCACTATAAGTGCTGCTGACACTAAGTTATATGAGTTTGAACACACTAAAGTATAAGGTTTGTATTTCCGCCTGAACATTTCATTGTAAATAGATGCCTGTAGATGAGTATAAATGGGACTTATGGCAGAGCTTCCAACTCTCACGGTTTCGCCGTGTGACACACGCTTTTGCATGTTTTCACACGCACTCACGCCACACAACCAATTTCTCACGGCAAAAAAAATCAATCTGATTTTGGGCAGAGGCGCGTTCGTTCCTCTTCAAACTCCCCGACGATAGACCTATTCGTGTGTGTGTGTGTGTGTGTGTGTGTGTGTGTGTGTGTGTGTGTGTGTGTGTGTGTGTGTGTGTGTGTGTGTGTGTGTGTGTGTGTGTGTGTGTGTGTGTAGGGATGTTGAAGGTGCATAACAAAACAATAAGTTAAGTAACAGAACCTAAACTAACTCTGCCGGCCCAGGTGCAGTCACATGGTAATAAAAACAATATCATTATACTCTTTTAAGGGTTTACGCGTTGGTGCCATGCTGTCGAATCACACTCAAAAGCGGCTTCGTCTGCGAGCGAGTGACGCAAGGTCCCTTAGTACCGGGCCGCACAGAAAGAATGGAAAACAAAAAATCGAAAAATATGTTTTAACTTGAAGAATGACCGGATACATCCGTCTGTGCGTCTGAGCCTCTTAGTCTTGACACATGTCAAGAGGCTATGTGATAACGTTACCCCGAAAATGAAACTAAAATGTATGTTTCAACTCTGCTGGAGTGCCGGTGTTCTGGATTAAATTAATGGCAGAATATCCTGAAAACCTGCAAGCAACATCCATACCATGAATGTGAATACAGATCGCGATCAGTAGTGTTGCATGCTGCTGGATGTGGAAACCATGAGTGTTTGTAGGGACGCGAGGGCTACTATAAATTTCAGTCAGTGATCAGTAACATCATGTATTCGAGTAAATTTAACATTTTCTCTGAGCCATAGAATATAGTCGTGGCCGGCGATCTCAGAGGCAGGGCCGCTTGATGACAGAGGTGGGCCGGCAGCCGGCTCAACGCCGTCGGCCTACCGGGGATTTCCCCGGTGTCCCCCATGGCCAGTCCGTCCCTGCTTTGGGGTAAATAGGATGTCTATGCACCGAATAGGTCTATCGTCGGGGAGTTTGAAAAGGAACGAACGCGCCTCGGCCCAAAATAAGATTTATTTTTTTTGCCGTGAGAAATTGGTTGTGTGGCGTGAGTGCGTGTGAAAACATGCAAAAGCGTGTGTCACACGGCGAAACCGTGAGAGTTGGTAGCTCTGCATGCATGAACCACACACCCATGATCCACCCTTCTCCAGTCTAATGTACAGCGTAGGCAAACACATACAATACTAAAGACAAAACAATCAAACGAAAAACATCGATACAAATGACAAATATCATAACTTCTGTTTGTTATGTCTCACTGATTTGCGTTACTGACTGTATAATCTGTTAATGTATCCATTAAACAGCATACCAGGATTTTTACTTAGAATGCATGACCAATTTTGTATACAACAATTTTGTACAAAAGGCAAATTCAGAGCCATTGTATGATTGTTCAATCCTGTATTGTATGATAATAACAAATCCTTGAATCCAATTCATCAACAAGTACACCCAGAGCTTTTGGTGCTCTTACTGTTCTCATAATAATAACATTAATATATTGTGAGCAGTTGAATGTTCAACAAAAAACAAACCGCCTATCCTGGTCCCAAAAACAATTGCCCTTGCTAAATACTGATAGTTGTAGTTTGCACTGGTAGGTCAGAGTTAATGCTAATAGACTCCGAAATGTGATCGATCAAGTTGTCTTCAAACACTATCATTCACACATTTAGACTTTTGGGAAACATGTACTTCATTCTGTAGGCTGTTTTCAATTTACCTAGATTAATAATAATTGTGGTTGACGTTGTTGATACTTCCATATCATTCCATACCACATCAATACCAAGTTAGAAACATCCTACCAAACGTCAGCTGCACAAACCCTCCTCGCGCTTTATATTTCCGAGGGTACTTAAACGCCGCACAAAAATTGTAAACACGCCGTTAACTACGTAGACAACGTATGCGTGAACGCCACTCGAACGCGTGGCCGGCCGCTTTTCAAGAGCACATTTTACGGGAATAGCGATCAGGTGGCGCAGCGACGCCTCCACTACGCAGTGCGGGTGCGCGGAGGAGATGTCGGAGGGGAGGACCCAGATACTGTATTGACGTTATCCCCCCCCCCACCAGACTGTGTAAGCGAGAGATATTTCTCATCACAGCGGCAGCGAACTATAAAGCGAAGAATGGGAAGGAGGCTACGCTGTGCTTCTCACGCTGAAAGTCTGGTCGTTGAGTGACTAGCTTGCTAGCAAGCCGGAACGTTAGCTTGCTAGCAACAAAAAAACAACAACAACTGCTGCTGCCTTTAATTGTTGGCTCGCGACGAACCTCCCAGCTAACATCCGTCGAAAAAATGGTAAGAACCGACGACGTGTTGTTTCGTGACGTTAACCGCGAGCAAGCTGTTTTTGGCAAAGTGACAGTTTGAGCCTTAATTTGTCACAGTTGTCAGAGGGCCAGGTAGCTAGCCAGCTATCTTACCTAGGTTAGCTATGAGGGTGACAGCTCGGGTCAGCTGGCGGGTGAGGAAGACGATCACAGGGCGCCCCTTCAGTTCACACTTATCCTGTTTAATGTTATCCTGTTTAACGCCAAATGTTATCCTGTTTAATGTCGAATGTTATCCCATTTAATGTTAAATGTTATCCCGTGTAACGATACATGTTATCCCATTTAATGTTAAATGTTTTCCTGTTTAATGTTAAATGGTATCCTGTTTAATAATGTTAAATGTTATTCTGATTAATGTTAAATCCTATCCTGTTTAACGCTAAATGTCCTCACTCTACACAACGTAAACAAACAACCTCTAGTCTAAGGAGTAGTTAGTCTCCCCATGCAACCGGATACAATACAAAGTTATTTACCATTCTGTTTTCAAAGATGTCAACTTTTGAGTGCTTACTAAACTGCAGCCCGTCTTAGAGTATTTTGCAGAAACATAATTACACACGTAGAACTTTGAAAACTTAAATACAGCAGGCAGCTGTATTGAGAATAATTGGGAATTGATCTGCATCAACAGTTATTGATGACCTATTCTTTTCCGCTTTAGTAAAAACTTAAAAACACAAGTTAATGGGTAGTAGTAGTAAAGAGTTCATGATAAACTCAAAAAAAGTATAAATGTATATCAAACGCAATGAATATAGTAACAAAATAGAAGCAATGAAAAATGATCTGTGCTTGTGTAAAATATGCTTGCATAATAAAGTTTGTTACAGTAAAAGACAAAACTGAAATTATATCATTTAACATGCAATAAACACCCTTAAAAGTTGACAGTTTTCCAGTCAGAAAGTCAGTCACTTCAGTTTGAATAGCAGTTCTGCAGACCTGTCGGTTTAATACATTCATGTAAACCATCGATGCCATTTTTCTCCACAATTGGAAGACTCAAGTAATCGTCGAGCAGCAAATTCCCTAGTCCCTAAAATCTGACGGGACCTTGCAGCAGAGACATTTGTTTATTCTTCAGCAGTAACAGGACGTACCTGTCTGAACATGTCGTGTCGGAGACTTGTTATGCATACATAATACACTGCCATCAGATATAAACTTGGATTCTAACTACCATTCAGTGATTATCTATTGTTAAGGTCAGATTTGTAAATCTGAAGCAAAGGTACATTTTAACGTTATCATGATGTGTTAAAATGTAGTTTTGGTGAGATACGTGAATAAATCCAGATGTTTGAATGAGATGTTTTCCCGGTAAAATAAAATAGATATTATAGATGAATTATGAGCTGTTTAACTTTCCAATACTAGCTCTAAGTTCAAACTTAACTACCCTTTTCCTGATTTTAAACTCTTAAAACAAATGTCTTGAAACATAATTTAAACTACTAAAGCCAAGATGTTCAATAAAAAAAACTATCTTTTACTTCCTAATCATTTTAATTGTGTTTGAATGCAATATAATAATGATCAGAGATATTTGCTCCGTTTTTTTAATGTGCTGAGCCAATCCGTGACTCAAAGCCGTGCTACGAAACCGTGTGTTTTATGATCCGTTGAACCTCTAACGCAGGGGTGTCAAACTAATTTTAGTGAAGGGGCCACATGCTGCCCATTTTGATCTCAAGTGGGCCGGACCAGTAAAATCATAGCATAATAACGCATACATAATGACAATATTTCTTTAGGTTTTTGCATGATGAACCCTATTTTAAGGTCTTTCTACAATAAACTAGAAACATAAAGACCAAAAATTCAGACATCAGCCCACTGTTTACCTGCCTGGACTCTTCTCTGCAGATTACATTACATTTCATTTAGCTGACGCTTTTATCCAAAGCGACTTACAATAAGTGCAATTCCACCATGAGTACAAACTCAGAACAACAAGAATCAAGGAAGTACAATTTCAATAAAGTTAAACTACAACATGCTATCAGTAAGTGCCATCTAAGTGCTACTACGGCGCTACCTTCCTTATTCAAGGTGTAGTCGAAAAAGATGTGTTTTTAGTTTGCGACGGAAAATGTAGAGACTTTTTGCTGTCCTGAATGTCAATGGGGAGCTCATTCCACCATTGAGGAGCCAGGACTGCAAACAGTCGTGACTTTGTTGAGTGCTTAGCTCGCAGTGACGGAGCTTCGAGCCGATTGGCAGAAGCCGAGCAGAGCGAACGAGCTGGGGTGTACGGTTTTACCATGTCCTGGATGTAGATAGGACCCGATCTGTTCGTAGCACGGTACGCAAGTACCAATGTTTTGAAGCGGATGCGGGCGACAACCGGTAACCAGTGAAGGTCGCGGAGGAGTGTAGTCATGTGGGTAAATTTCGGGAGGTTAAAGACCAGTGGAGCTGCTGCATTCTGGATGAGCTGCAGAGGTCGGATAGCATTAGCACGTAGACCTGCCAGGAGGGAGTTACAGTAGTCAAGGTGCGAGATGATCAGAGCCTGGACGAGAACCTGTGCTGCCTTCTGGGTGAGAAGGGGACGTATTCTCCTGATGTTGTACAGCATGAACCTACAGGAACGTGTTGTTGCGGTGATGTTGGCAGTCAGGGAGAGTTGACTGTTGAGTGTCACACCGGGATTCCTGGCAGTCGGGGGCCAACAGTGAGTTGAGATTCCCTCGCAGTTGAGCAATATGTGTAGTAATGTCAGATGTCAAAATAATTGCGACTGTGGTTCAATGGTTCGCATGCCCGACTTTCAATCAGAGGATCTAGCTTAGCTAATTTTCTTTCTTAATTTTCTTAACATACAGCCCGGGGGGCCGGACCGGACCCCCCGGGCTGTATGTTTGACACCACTGCTCTAACGGATAATGAATCATTTAAAGTGTCTGTGTTGAGGCTAATTATTTACCACTGCTTATAGAAAGCCTCTGTGATACACAAGATCATTGCTTAAATGTTGGCACATTGTGTGTCTGCCCATCTGCAGGTGTACCTGTTAAACCCTATAGAGAACCTGAGAAGCTACATTAACACCCGTCCACCGCTGGTCATTTTTATGATCAGTGTCAGTGCAGTGGCCATTGCCTTCCTGACCATCGGTTATTTCTTCAAGATTAAAGAGATCAGGTCTCCAGAGTTGACCGAGGTGAGTTCTTTTAAAAAAGAGATTGAATTTAATTGTCTGCTCCATTTAAGAATCACTGCTGATGCCAAGTGTCTGTTCAAGATCTTTGTGGCCTGCTTTGGCCCAAACTTTTGCACCGTGTTACATGAACACAACGACCTATTCAACCTTTTCAAGTCTTAAATGTACTGTGCAAGCTATACAGTACATCAGACCCCCTTTCCATGGCTCTAAAACACGCACACATGAGTGTAAAGCTTATTATTGGAGCGAACGAAAAGAAAACCCATCAAAGTGTGAATATAGTGTGCCGTTGCATTTGTACCCATCTATGAAGCATCGGTGACACAAGGTCAATTTGCATGTCGTTGTCCAACCCTTACCTTTACATTTCATTTAGCTGACGCTTTTATCCAAAGCGACTTAAAATAAGTGCATTAAACCATGAGTTGAATGCACTTCGTTGAGTTTAACAAACTCAGAACAACAAGAATCAAGAAAGTACAATTTCTTCAAGAAAGCCAAACTACAAAGTGCTGTAAGTAAGTGCCATGTAATGCTACTAAGGTGCTACTTTCTTTACTCAAGGCACTGACCTTTAGGGATGGGTATCGTTTGGGTTTTTTCCGATACCGGTGCTAAACCGATACTTTTAAAACGATACCGGTGCCTAAACGGTGTCTGAACCGATACTTTTGTATTGCCAAGGCAATTTTTTTTCTTCAAATTGAACAATATTATCAACTGTTTTAAGTATACTATAGATATAAATAAATAAATAAGTACATACAAAACACACTTCAAACTACACCTTCAAACCTTAAAAAATATATAAAAATATATATTTAAAAAAAGAACAGACACAAGCATCATGGCCTGATGGGACCGTGTGCAACAGAACTCAGAAACTGTTGGATCCTAAAACTGCTGCTTTACTGGACTACACGTCATCATTAATATCAACTGGAGAGATTTGTTCCAGAAAGCCAAGGACGGACGTTCAAAAGCTCGTGCTCGTGTCTGCAGCGATCTCTGTGTGCGCGCACTGTGTGTGTGTGTGAGCGCTGGAAGCCCCGCCCCCTCGAGCCCCGCTCTGCATGCAGGCGGACAGAGAGCAGAGCAGCGAGTGTGCTCTGATCCGCGCTATTATAATAATCGTTTTTAGCGTGCGGGCACCGCGCTACCTTTTTAGTATCTATATACCGTGCAACTTTACAGAGTAGTGTAAAAAAAAAAACTATTTAAATCGGCTCAGGCACCGGAAGGAAGCACCGAAATCTGCGTTGCTTTTCGGTCCCCAACCCTTCTGACCTTGCAACCTTGTGGATCTGAATAGGAAGCATGTCGGTCACAGGGAGTATCGTACTGTGAGGGTTTGTAAAGACACCAGTGAATATGCAATAAGTACGTTGGTTGATAACTAGGTTAACATAAGTTGTGTGCATTGCAACATGATTACAGTGACTCATGTCAATATAAGTAATAGATGTTTGGCTGATCACAACACCCTGCCTCCCTCAGGACTGGAACACCTTTCTGCTGCGCTTCAACGAGCTGGACCTCTGCGTGTCGGAGAACGAGACGATAAAGCACGGCCTGAACGAGTCGACCACGCCGGAGAGCATGGTGGTGACCAGCGGCCAGGCTCGCTCCAGCACCCAGGTCCCTCTCCTGCTGGACGACTCAGGCACCGTCAACATCTCGGTCCCCATCACCCTCACGCTGGACCCCCAGCGCCCGTTCGGAGGCTACTCTCGCAATATCACCCACCTGTACGCCACCGTGCTGGGGCAGCAAGTGGGCCTCTCTGGTAGGTTCCCCGTCTCGTCGCTTTTATTGAATATACTAGTTTAATAAATGTGAATTTCTTTGGGGTCGATGCCCGTCTACTGTATATGTGTGTTTGGGTTTTCTGCAAATATAAAAAATGTGAATAAATATTTAAATAGTAAAAAACTAATATTCTGATATAAAAATGTATATTTGATTGTGGGAACTACCACCACATGGAAAATGACATTTTAACGTTGCGTTTAACAACAACCGTCCCTGATCAAGCTCTGTGCACGAGATCAGACTGGAGACATAACCGCTTTAAAGATGGCTTAGTCTTCAGCCGTTTGTACTATTTCAACAGAAAACCCCCTTTTTATATTCTGATATTTACTGTAAATGGCATACAGTTGAGCCAACAGCAAACTTGCAGATGATCTTCCTCCAGCCAGCTGCTTCCTAATTTATGTGTTTACAATGAAATGAGGAGGTATTGAAAGGCATCTGACTAAAGTTCAGCGCTGCATTGCTGGTGGCCAGTTAATAATACACGGTGTCATGGACATAATGTGCAAAAATAGGTATTAGAGTAGTTTGAGCAAATGTCGTTTTTTATTTAGAATGAATATTCTTCATCCTGGGCCAATTTGTCAGTTTTAACAGCCCCAGTGCATCTGGTTGTTTGTGCGAACACCAGTTTGAGATCCTCTTACCCTCTCCAGCAGAGTTCCCCATTCACATACCTCTGTCCCACAAGAATATAGAATGTCATGACTCCAATGGTTTGTACAACACACCATTGTTTCATGAAATGTACCATTAAAAACTGAACATTTTTAAATAAATCCTTCCTGACACGGTAAAGTTAGGATCAGTAGATCATTTGGCTCCATATAATCAGTCGTAAACAAACATTGTTGTTGTCATTGTGAGAAGTGTGCAGTGTGTGTGTTACCGGCCAGAACGGTTTGACGTGTTTACTGTACGTAGGTAAACCCCTTCCCTTGCCTGAGGGAGTTTGTCCTTTTAATGGGTTTCAACTTGCGTCTCTGTGCGGGGACTTTACTCCACAAACAGTGGCAGCGTTTTTATTTATTTTTTTTTTCAGTGACCCAATATCACCTCAAACTCCAAGATAAGAGGAATTCCCTTTTTTTGTCAAAGGCTCAGGGAGCCGCAACAGAGGGGCTAAAAAGCCGCATGCGGCTCCGGAGCCGCGGGTTGCCGACCCCTGTCCTAAAGGTATTAGTCCTCCTAAAGGTATTGGTCCTCCTATAGGTGTCGGTCCTCCTATAGGTGTCGGTCCCCCTAAAGGTTGCAGACCTCGTAACGGTTGCAGACCTCGTAGCGGTTGCAGACCTCGTAACGGTTGCAGATGTATAGGTTTCAGTCCTCCTAAAGGTTTCAGTCCTATGTGTTTCAGACCTAAAGGTTTCAGAAAGCAGAGCAAAGTGAAACGTGACTTTGAGCCTCTGAATACGTCATTCCTGCATGTTTGTGGATGGTTTTGTCTCCTGAGAGCTTGTGTGTCTTTGTTGTTGTCCCCCTCACCTCTGGTTTGTGTTGACCTCAGCTCTGGTTTGTGTTGCGTGTAAAAGGAAATGAAAGCAGTCGTCAAATGTGGTCAGGCGCACTTTTACTTTCAGTGGACACGAGATAGTTGTCCCGCAGACTTCCTTGTCAGAATAAGTAGAACTTGTGCATTTCAACATGTTATTCCACGTTGCGATAGAGCAAAGTCAAAATGTTGCACCTTTCTCTCTCCGTTCAGACGGGATTAGATCCTCCAGGAAAAGGTCATGTGATTTATTTATTGTTTTGTATTAATCCCATACAGAAGGGCTTTAATCTGTGGGTTTAACCTCCTTCCTTTTGAGGGCATTCCAGCCCCAAACACAAGAGCGGCTCCTCGGCTTTCCACAAGGATGTGGAGTAGCCAGTCAGTTGGGCAGAATTATTTTGTCTGAAAAAAGGCCAAATTTGGTTAGTTTCTTTCCGTTATGTACACTCATCTTAATAACTGCATATTTTTAATGAGTTTGCCAACCTGATAGTAAACATGTAGGGAAGAACAATTGGGCTTCTGGCGTATTTTAACTCACACAGTCTGTACATAGCTATTACAATGTAATATTTAATCAGAACTGTTGTAATGAATGCATTTATTGACTGTTATTGACCTCACTGTTAGTTAGGTTTATCAAGACATTTCACAATGATGCTGCAACCCGTACTCTGACAACATTGCCCGTTTTAATGAACAATGAACTCACCCGTTTGCAGATCAATGCCTCGGCGCAATTACTGGGTGTACAATACTTTATCTACAGAGTTTCCCAAAAGACAATCCCTGCATTGTTTCAGACCCTTGTTTGTTTCTGTTTTTTGTTTGTCTTTCACTTTACAGTCCTATCGGCTTGGCAACGGGATCAGCTGTTTGCCAACAACATGTACCGTGACTTTTAATTTTAAACCTAATAGACCGGATGAGCAAAGTCAATAAGGAATGACGCAAATGCTGTTTTACATCGAGGAAATATTCCTCTCTGGATAGAGCTCACGCTGTAGAGGAGCTGGAGGAAATGTCAGCTTCTTCTTTCATAAATCCATGAATTATATTGCATAGTATTGATAACATAATTAGTCGTAATAAAAAAACACTAGATTATTTTGACACTTGGGATTTTCTTTGTATAAATGATAATTATAACAATATGAAGTCTATTGAATCCTTTGTGTCCTTTAAATTGGTAATAAACCAATACCTCCTATTTATTTAAACAAATTTGACCTGGACATTGTGCACCACGTGGTTTGAAAGTCACATTAATTGAAAATACATGTTCTTTTGTGCTATATTTGGATGTATCTATTTTTCCCATCTAATTAGCCTTTAGATCAATTTGACACAAATTCCATTTTGTGAGAAAATCACGTTGATCTTTTACGTTATGTCTAGAACATCACGTCAACATAACTTCTTTGCCTCTGACATGGATGTTTTTTAGTGTCTAACTTGTCTCTATCTTGTCTTTAGTCCATTGTATTTTAACAGTTCTCCCTCATTGTATTTGCTTTATGTGTGTTGATGTATGTATGTCTTTGTTAGTACTTGACAATGTCTCCTGAATGAGGATACATGTTGTAACGATCTCCCGTTACCGCAGTGAGTTTCCCCTCAGCACAATGACACAGTACACCAGGGTTCAAGGTTCGTAACCGGTTTATTTTTGGTTCTTGCTCTAACGGACCGTCTTGTGTTGGTCTGCCCGTCTCTCGAGCGTCTAGTCTACTCCTCCTTATGTTGGGACAAACACACAATCAGTACAGCTAAGGCCAATCAGGCCTCTTCCAGGCACCGTCCCCCGAGTCACCCACAACCACACCCCTCTGCAGCTGAGCATAACCACGCCCCCAACACCACACATGTATTTTAATATTCTCACTCGTTCATTGTTTGTGCACGCATTGTAAAAGCGTCAATATTTTATAACCTTGTATATTAAATTACATTTCTGTTTTAGGTTTGTTTTTTACAGGACTAGAGATGAAAAATAGCCTCTTGGCTAACTCTGGTGCATTTACATAATGTTTAATGTTTTTATTAATGTACACTGTCCCCTTATCCAATAAACCATTTAAAAAATAATAACAATGAGGGGAGTTTGGATATGCAAGTGGGGCCTGTGCTTTGTGCTCATTGGTGGGTTTCTGCCTAAAAACAACCTGGAAAATAAAAAATTAGGAAAAAACGATGTTTCCTCTGTCGTCGCGTCAATCTGAAATGCTCACTTGTTTTTTTGTGTGTTTTTTTTTTTTTGCGCCCGTAGGCCGGGAAGCCCATGAAGAAATAAACATCACGTTCACGCTGCCCGTGTCCTGGAACTCAGACGAGTGTGTGCTGCACGGCCACTGTGAGCAGGTGGTGTTCAGCACTTGCATGACCGTCACAGCGGCCAGCAACATCTTCCCCGTCACAGTGTGAGTTGGACCTTCTCCCCGACTCTCAGGGACACGCTTTATTGTCTCTGCCTGCAGCCGGGGGATACACACAATGACAGACGGTCTCCAAAGGTGTCGGACTCAATAACTTCATATCATTTCTCAACAGAATTTTGAGTAGAACTATTCCTACAACATCTCTGAGAAAACAATGTGTTCTGAGCCCAAGTCCATAACAGACTTTTAATAGCATTTTTTTATTTTGGTTGTGTGGTTGTTGCTGTGTGCAAATGTTGGTGTGAATGAATGAATTTTGTATGTGTGTGTGTATGTATGTATTTTCTTTGCTACTTGACATAACGTGAACAGCTCCCTGATTGCGGTCTACTAGCTTTGTGTTGGTTTGCAGGCAGCCGCCTCACTGCGTGCCGGAGACGTACACCAACGCCACCTCCTGGTACAAGGTGTTCACCACGGTCCGCGATTCGGACACCAAGTACAGCCAGGACTACAACCCCTTCTGGTGCTACAAAGGAGCCATCGGCAAGCTGTACCACGCACTCAACCCAAAGCTGACAGTCATCGTCCCTGATGTGAGTCTCCGCCTCCTTTTTTTTCTTCATCACCGCAAACATTATTCAGGCTTACAGTTTTTTTTAATTATAAAGAGTTCCTGGTTTACGTGTTGATTGTTGTTGTTAATGATAAAGCACAGAGATAAACGGCTAACGTTAACGGAGGTTGCATTGAGTTGCATTATGATATGTTCAAGTTAGGGCTGCACGATTATGGCCAAAATCATAATCACGATTATTTTTATCAACATTGAGATCACGATTATTTATCACGATTAATCATTTATTTTAGGGACAACATCTTTTTATTGCGCTTTCACGTTTAAAGAAGAACACTGCTTCCACTTCCATTGTTGTGCTACATTCTGGCTAATATACAAATATTTGCATCAGACTGGTCCTTATCACAGTGCATCTCATAGATGGAAAATATAAATAAAATAGTATCAACACTTTTTACCCAATATTAAATCAACAGAGCACTGCTTTCACTTCCATGTTGTGCTACATTCCATCTAATGTACACGTCTTTGCATTAAAATCAAACTTATACGGTTCTTATTCACCTGAAGCAAAATATAAATAAAATGTTTACCCAAAATAAAGGGCTAACTAGAAAGAAATTTGCCATCACAGATTGCAAAATTGCAAAAATTACCGTCGATGTAGTGAATTGTCAGGGACATGTACGGCTCCATTGTTCTACTTGACCATAGGTCAGTCGTAGTTGCAAAATACTCGACAGCTGTGACATCCTTTTGTATTTCCCCCTGATGTTTTTCATACAGTGCAGGTAATGCCTCTTTGGAGAAATAATTGCGTGAGGGTATCACGTATCTCTTGTCTAATGTCTTGACCATTGTTCTGAAGCCTTCATTGCTCACAGTATTTATTGGACACATTTCTTTGGCCAAATGAAATGCGATTGCATCCGTTATTTCAGTGTGTCTTTGGGAAGTGGATGGATACACTGTCTCGCTATGCAGGGTCGCTCTGTTATGTTTCCTGGGTTGACGTTGGACATGGACGGAGTTTCAGTGAGGTAACGTTAGCTTTAGCCTTAATGCATTCGTCGTACTTGTGGGGTTTCTGAGTGGCTGCAGAACGACATTCACTTTAACCTAATTATAAAGTCGTTGCAGGCAGCACAAAACAACAGGAAAATCCCCAAAATAACAGAATGACTGAAATGGAATTGTTCAGATGGTTGTAGGATCGCTCCCCCGGCTCTTTATGAAACAAGGTAAACGTGACCGAAACCTTTTAGCCGTCGTTTTGGACTGGCGGCGGTAGATTGTTCCAGGATGAAAATGGTCCCATTAAGGGACCACAGCGGGACCTACATTCCGGCGGGACCTACATTCAGCGGTACCTACATTTCCACAGTGGGACCACAGCTGGGACCACAGCTGGGACCACAGCTGGGACCACAGCTGGGACCACAGCGGGGGCCACAGTGGGGGCCACAGCGGGGACCACAGTGGGGACCACAGTGGGGACACAGCAGGAACA
Organism: Taurulus bubalis; assembly: GCF_910589615.1. Lineage (NCBI taxonomy): Eukaryota > Metazoa > Chordata > Actinopteri > Perciformes > Cottidae > Taurulus > Taurulus bubalis. The sequence goes on along the minus strand of NC_136590.1, from coordinate 21,588,872 downwards.
CAGTGGTCCAGCGAGCCTGAAAACTACTAGATAATATATGCAGTCACCTGATCTCAGCCCGCGTCCACACACATTGTTAGTTTGTGAGAAATAGATTGATGTCCCTGTTTCATTCCTACATTTAGGAAGATGGCATTAAAATGTCTGGAAATACTTTGATTCTAGCCTGTTTTTTTTTCTTTACTTTTCAGGCTTACTGCACAATTAAATTAAAAGTCGTCTTTAATGTGTTTGGCATATAAAAAAAAAGACTCTTTCAAAGACTCCCGGTGATGTTTATTAAGTTAAAGTTTGGCTTTTTTCTCGATTTTACCTCATTTCTTAAATTCACCTTTTTAAAGGCACTTGCCTTTGCGATACTTACCTCATGTAACATGTGTTACATCAAAAATTGCAGAACAATCTCCGCTCTCTATATAATGAGGCACAATTGTCTTAAGGCACAAGTGTAAAGTGATAATATGGCCTTAAAGCTGAAAAATGTAAGCTTGATTTTTGAAATTCTTCATATCTCTTGAAAACATACCTTTACTCATGTGGACGAACATACCTTTACTCATGTGGACGAACATACCTTTACTCATGTGGACGAACTGCTTTGGTGCTTGAAATTGGTTTACCAAAGGTCTTAGGTTCACAAAAGCAGTGGAATATATGAATAAAATGGTAGGTGGTTGACCCTGAAGGACACCTGCAGGCATGAAGCGTACAATGTGGTTTTGCAGGGAATTAAAAACAATTGATTTATATAAAAAACCCTGCAGTTACTGGGGAATCTAAGTCTTTTTTCGACTCTCTCCCTCACCAGGATGACCGTTCCCTCATCAACCTGCACCTAATGCACACAAGCTACTTCCTGTTCGTCATGGTCATCACCATGTTCTGCTACGCTGTCATCAAGGGCCGGCCCGGCAAAGCGCGGCAAACCAACCCCGACTTCTGTCCCGAGAAGGTACAGCAGACACCAGCAGTGCTATGTGACGAGAACAGGTAGCTTCAGCAAAGCGTTGCTTATTGACCAGTGATTGGTTTTAAAGACGTCAGCCAATCACACTGCTGTGTCTCTGCTCACCGTCCACAATACGTGGATGTCTGTGTGCAAGTGTTGTTGTTGTTGCTTTTTAGCTCCCAGAAGTTATTAAAAGCATCAAAACATAATGTAGAAGAAAACAATATTTAAAAACAATTAAGAACATTCATTAAAACATTAAAAACAGTCAAGAACTAAAAAATAGAATACAAGTTGCAGTGCAGTTTAAGGAATAAAATAATAAATAAATTAATATCCTTGAATCTGGTTCAATTATAGGCAACAGCATACAGAAAAGTCTTCAACCTGGATTTAAAGGAGCTGAGGGTCTCCGCAGAGCTGCAGATATGTGGAGCATAGAGGTAGGGCTGTGCGGTATACTGGTTTCAGATTTCCATACGGTGTGAATTTTTCATATACCGGCATACCAGTGGTTACACATAACAACTGTTGGTGCACTAAGGCGGTCAACTAGACAGTGGTTCTGCCAACAACCCGTTAACAAGCCGTGCATATCCACAAGAACAGCAGACAGCAACATTTTTTGATTTAACAGTTCAGTACTGGGAGTGCAGTGGAGCTACTTAGCTGTCAGTGTAACTTGGTTCACTCATGGTTCAAAATTACACGGCCAAAGTGCATGCTGGGAAGTTGGGCGGCGAACAGCTGTTTGTGTGGCGTCTTCCGGTCTGTCTCTTCCTGTTTTTTTTGTTGCGTGAAATCTACCCAGAATGCAATCCGGCACTGTCATTTTATAACAAGTGTGAACCATGACTGAACCCAGTTACACTGACAGTTAAGTAGCTCCACTGCGCTCCCAGAATTAAACTGCAAAAAGTAAATGTTGCTGCCTGCTGTAGTTGTGGCTATGGACGGCTCGCTGACAGTACTGCTGTCTAGTTGACTGATGCTGTTAATGGAATCAATGTTTTTACTTGTTTAAAAAAAATATATACCGTGAAACTGTCAGAATCTTACAGAATACTGTGATATGAATTTTTGACCATACCGCCCAGCCCTACATAGAGGTGCAGAACTTATACTAGGGTTCTTACGGTCAAGCCATGTCATTTTAAAATGGTTATTTCCAGGCCTGGAAAAGTCCTTGAAAAAAATAAAATCCCAAAAGTTTTGGAAAAGTCATGGAAAGTAGTTATATTCATATGTTCATGATGTTCATTTACGTTGAGTTTGAAATAATTAATATGCTTTTAAAATCAAACTATTGTGTCATTTAAGGTAGACTGTATGCTTTGCATTCTCTTTGTTAGTTTAAATACTACATTTTCTATACACCGAGATTTCACAAAATGTTTGGTCATGGAAATTTGGTTTAAAGTCATGGAAAAGTCATGGAAATCCATTGGCCGAAATGTGTATGAGCCCTGTTATACATTAAGGTGAAAATCCAGGCTCGGGGAGTAAAATGTGACCGTAGCCGAAGCTTTTTGGGGTTCCGAGGGTTGAACCATTTGTAATCCCCGCCGTGAGCTTGTACACGGCACTAAGACCCGTTCCTTCTGTTGCAGGTGGGGCTGTCAGAGGGTTAAAAAGGCGTCGGAGAGTTCCGTCAGAACGTACCTGTAACACGGACAAACAAACGCAAAGAAGCAGAAGAAATATAAATAAACATACCAGTTGCCTAGTGAACCCTGGAAATACAATAAGGGACGCAAAAGCTCTGTGAATGCATTACTCTTGCAATGTTGGGTTTTTCCAACCAAAGATATACAAGTGCCTGTATCTGTTGTGTACATATTTGTAGGAACTCTGATATTCTGTGCAAAACCTTATTTTTTTTATTATTATTTTTTCCTTTTTGTGCCACGTTCAGAACATGCAGTACATAAAACGCAGCAGAAGGCCGGACCCGAGAACCACGCAGACATTTTTTTCCAGCAGTCACTCACTCAGTCACCAACAAGATTGAAGTAAAACATCTTCAGCTCAGTCGTGAGCTTTTCGCTGTAGATGTTTGAATATCTCAAAACCGTCTGCAGGCGGCATGTTCTGTCATCTCCCACGATGAGGAACGCACCGTTTAGGCACTTGAAATCGGTTTCAAGTGAACAAAAAAAACACTTCAACCGGCGAGAGAATGAATTTAGCACTTTTCTCTATTTTATCCGGATCAGAATTTGAACTGTTCAAAGGGAGTTTATTTAATTGAACTCTCAAATTAATTAATATATATAAACAGCCAGCGGTAAAGTGAATGAGTCCAATCGCCTCATCAGTAGATAAGCTGTGGCGCTTCCTGTGGTCTGTGTTGAAAATAGTTTTTACTTTTTTTTTTTTTTTTAAGTTGTCACTTAAAAATATGATTATCTGCCTTTTTTTGTTTTCCTTATTTGTGGCTTCATCGCTCACCTGCCTCTCGTGGGTTGTTGTTGTTTTGCTGCCTGCCATGACTTAAAGTTCAACACCCGGATGAAGAGAAACATTATCTTGCCTTACCTCCGGAGGACTCGCTTGCGTGGAGAACAGACAGGAGATCGTCTTCTCTTCAGTCACTCGCCGGTCCCTCCTCCTATCATACTCCCATACTCCACCCATCATTCTCCCATCATCCTCCCCGCTCTCTTGGTTTCTTCCGGAACGATGATCCTGTGGTTTTGGAATTCAAACTTGTGATCTTTGTCCCGTTTATGTAAAGTTATCTCGTGCTTTTATTTGAAGCAAAATCATCATCAGGTGCAACGTGTTGAAGTGTTTTTCATAGTTGGTGCACCGTTTAGGCTTTTTTTTTTTGCACATTTAGTCTTTTTTCTTTGTTCTTTTTTTAGTCCAAGGTCACATTGAGCGATATAAACTCTGTTTCAGTTAAACTAAAACATTAAATATAATTATATATTAGTATATAATTATATTTGTATAACCAGGATAATATATTCATGATTAAATCATTACATTTTTATTTTATTTTGTAGTGCAGCAAATAACATCCCAAAAACTCACTTCATATGCGTGTGAGTGAGTTTGAGAAATGTTTCGATGAATAAAAGGCGGCTTTAGACTGATTCTCTGAAAGCGTCTGGTATTTAAAAAGGTCTGTAGTCACCTGACCGGGCACACAAACAAAACAAGCGCACCTTTCCCCCCCGAAATGGTAAAACTTCACATGAAATTGTTGTGAAACTCTGAACTGCAGCTTCGAAGATGAAATTCACGTTCTTCCCTCCGTCACGGCTGTCTTTGACAATCAATTGCTTGAAATGTTCTAAATTCGATTTGCAATAAAGTGTAAAAAAAGAAAAGAAACTAAAGTGCTCTAATTAGATTAAGATCCTGAGTCACCAACCTCTGTGCTACTTGACACCAATGTAAAATATATTATCATAAAATGAAGATGATTCGGTGTGAAATCCAAACCTTCCTAAATGAAAAGCAGAGAATAAATAAATAAACAGTCTAACTCAGCCTTTAATATTTCTCATGTATGACATTTTTCTGCCCCAATTACAATTACAGATTGTTTTACTTTAATGGTGTTTTTATTTTGATCCATAATTGACCTACCTGTTGAATGTATAAGCAGCATAATCTAAATCTGAGATGCAAGAATTTCAAGTGATTTTAACGTAATTAAGTTTATTTACTTTTTGTTCCAGTAAAAAGAAAAAAAGAAGCTTTACTTGAATCGTGTTTCTGTTTGAGTGGTTTTCATTTGATTTGATCAGTTTGTGCACAAAAATGAATCTTTTGTCACTGTTATTGTATCAAACAAGTTGTACATTTATTGTTTGATTTGTGCCGACGAAAGTGTGGAAGAGTGGAAAATGTGTTTTTTTGTTTTAATTTTATTCCTGTATTGAATGACGTTAAGGCAAATCTTCCTGGTTTAGATGCGTGTGTCATATTTGAGCATGAATCTCTTGCTTCTGCTGCACCATCTTCTCTAGTTTCACGGTGGGAGGAGATTTGGCACCTCTTATTGGACGGGAAGTGGGCGGGGTTTGGCAGGCTGTGTGCGAGTGATGGGAAGTTTAAGACGTGAATGAAGAATGACGTTTTTATTGCCAAACCCTTGCAGTTTAATTGATGTCGGTGTCCTTCATTTCCCCGTTTCGTACTCCTCCTCCCTTATTTCCATCTTTGGTTCGAAGTGCATCTCTATAATTGCAAAAAAAAAAAATGCCTTAACACTGTACAGTTTCATTTCAGTTCACTTATCGCATATTGTAAAACACACCAGCTTGACACTTTGACAGGAATAAATCCAACACATTTCATCTGCAGGAGGACTCGCTTGTACATTTAGAGAAATGGATTTATAAAAAAAAAAAAAAAAGGAGCAGATGCTAGTTGTAGTTTGCAATCTACTCCACTATATCACTGAGGACCGGAGTGAAAACACACAGAGTCTCCGATGTACTGCTGCCATCATCTCCTCCTTTCGGTCACGTTCGCAGCGCTTACAGGCGAGTATTAAGCCACCTCTGTGCCTTCTGCACTACGGAGCTGCATCCTCCTCCCTGTACATACAGTAGATAGGACCATAGGTTTAATGTGGCTAGGCTGTCATTCAATCCCTCCCTCTTTTCTTCCCCTCCAGTGGAACTGCTGTAAATTAATTCAAATTTAAATAAACTGTCTCTAAGTTCAACATCACTTTGTCCGTGAGCCTCCTTTCTCACCATCGCCCGGCGCGGCTTTTCAACAGGGAGATTTATGATCTGCCAGAGGGAAATTAATTAAACTAATTTGCTAGTACTGGAAGTGAAATGTCATGGAAATATTAAAACCAACACCAGCACGGCGGCCCTCAAGGAGCAAAGGTCAAAATGGCTCCAGGAGTCCAAAACCAAAAACCTCCTGCACGGGTCTGAAACCGGATGGAGGTGAAGCTCCGAGAATATCTGAAGCAGAACTGGAGCTGCCGCGATGGTTTCATTAATGTCAGAAAAAAAAACTACGTAATTTTTTGTTTGATTATCTTTTCCATTAAAGAAACTATGTTGAGAATGTTAAGCCATATCAGCACCAGGCTGAATGAACTCAAAACAATATTGTACAGACACTCATTGTCCCAGCTGCAGGTCGAAGATTTCACATAATTCACAAAATATCTCAACATGATTTTATCTCGAGCCACCACGAGATTCTTCATTTTAGTGCCTCAACAACTATTAAGTGAATTACCATGACCTTTGATACACATGTCCCCTTCAGGGAAAATGTAAGTAGCTTTGATGACCCCTTGACTTTTCATCTAATGCTGCAACTAGGCAAAAGTATAAATGTATCCAATATTTTTGGTTCATGACCAAAGTCATAAACCTACAAAACAAGTGACTTTCCTATCATCAGCTGTAATCTCATAGACGGACCAAAAGATGAGGCGGCCGGGCCACGGGACCAGAGCCTCGGAACCGCTGTTTAAAGTTACTACTCACATATCTTGTTTGGAAGTCGCAAAGAGATGCAAAACTACAAAACCAAGACACGAAACATCTTCAAAAGAGATGACAAATAACCAAGAAAAGACACAAAACATCTACAAAAGGAGGCAAAACAATCATAAAAGATACAAAATGTCTGCAAAGAGATGCAAAACTACCAAAACAAGATTGAAAACGACCACAAAGAGACAAAATGTCTACAAAGTGAGACGCAAAAGAGACGCTTAACAACTACAAAGAGATGCAAAATGACCCAAACAAGACGTATAATGACCAAAATGACTACATGATGAATATGTAGCTCTGGATCTTATGTAGGAGAGACAGTTGCTCTTTACATGTCTGTCAATGGCTGTACGTGGTACTAATATGAGCATGCTGAGAGAGAGAGAGAGAGAGAGAGAGAGAGAGAGATACACTTTATTCATCGCCAAGACTTCATTTTATTTATACTTGTACCTTTGGGACAGCTACTGGCTTCTATTCATTTCACGATGCATTCAGGAAACCTGTGACGTACCACCGCTCCTTTAAGGTTGAGGCAAGGTTGAGTGTTGTGAAGCTCTGCACGTGTCGCTCCTCCTCCTCTGTACCTTCCTCCAGGAGCTGAACAAACATCTCTTAATTAAGCACAATGTAACAGAACACTTTGTTTGATTAACTCCCGATATATTTGTCAGCCATTTAAAAAAAGAAGAAGATTTATGTCTTCAGCAGGAACAATGCTTTGGCGTAATCTTTTGGCCGGTTGTGTTCATGAACTGTAAACATCGTAGGTGAAGTAAAGTGTTGTTTACAGAGTGAGGCAGCTGAATACAGATCAACCACTTAGCAGTGCGGACAGTGCAGTGTGTTTGTGAGTGAGGGGGGGAGGAGGAGGAGGAGAGGAAGGAGACAGTGAGGAGGGCATTAGGACGCGTTCATTATCCGTCATCTGTTTGCTTCTAATAATGGACCGTAATTGGTTGATGAAAGCCAACGGTTGTCTTTAGCTCTTGAATGTTATTATTTTTAAATCTTCACGTGGCTCAGAAATGTGTTGTGACCGCCAGCAGGCACGGAGCGATTAATATTAAAAATCACATCCTGATGGAAATGCTCATGAATCCCACAAAGACGGAAAGCCTTTAAGCCAGAGACTTGAATATGTCATCACAGCTCCTGCACGAAAAAAGCAACCAGTTGGGGGTTGTTTCGAATACAGTACAGAGCACAAAAAGTGAGAAAGTACAATAGTTGTCAACTATTTTATGACGTATGAGCATGATGGATTACTGAGCGGGTCTAATGAGCACAGGCCAGAGCCTCGGTTTGAAGTCACTGCGAAGAGTTCTTGTTGGGAAGTCACAGAGAGAAGCAAATAGATACATAACGACCAAAAAGACAAAAAAGAGAAACTAACCGTCAACAAAAAGACGCAAAACTACCAATTAGAGACAAAACGAGAAGCACAACCATAAAGGGACAGAAAACAACTACAAAATAAAACGACCAAAAAGAGATGCAAGAATAATTCATAAGATGCCAAACAACCTATAAGAGACGCAAAATGACCACAAAGAGATGCGAAACAACCACAAACAAACGTAAAACGATTACAAAAAGATGAATTGTCTCACACCCCTGCCCTATGTACGGGCAAAACCAAAACAACTCCCTTTTTAAAACACACACATGAGCCCTCCCACACTGTACTCACTCATCAAGCATCAAGAAAGGGCTGAACAGGCGGCTTAGATAATGAAAAACTAAACAATTGAGGAAGTAAAGCCAATCTTATCACACACACACACACACACACACACACACACACACACACACACACACACACACACACACACACACACACACACACACACACACACACACGACTCTGCAGTGACCCTGTGTCATTTACACTTTGGCATGAAAAGAGACGAACCTGGTGACACAACACTATAAATACACAGTATCCAATACATAATACTGTACATTTGATTTACTTAAAAATACTCTCAACTCTTTCTGTCCAAGGGTCTTTTCTGTCTGAAAATATGCAAATTTCTTCATCGGTAACCAGGAAATCCGCTTTTTTTGTATGAAAGTAGAGTGTGTCCAAAAGCATCATCAGAAGCACCACAGCTAATGAAGAGCAGATGTGCAGCTGATTACTCAGTTGCATCAATTAGTCGGATGTTGTCACTGGTGATGTCTTCCACACTCAAATGTATAATTTTATTTTTTCCCCAGGATCACAAGGAGCATGAGCTCGTTGTCACAGATTCACAGTTCCCATAGATGAAATAAATGTATGTGTTTGCTAAAGCTGAAGCTTTGGGTTGTGACCACCAGAGGGCAGAGTCAGCCGACATATAAGATACACGCTGACTGTGGCTTCAACTTCCTCTTTTAAATGCATTTCTTATCACAAAAAGATCACAAAGTGACGCAAAACAACAACAAAGAGATGTAAAACGCCAACAAGGACACACAAAACTACCACAAAGAGATGCAAAATGACTACAAAGAGACACAAAATCTGAATCAGAATCAGAAACCGTTTATTTGCCAGGAATGTTTACACAAACAAGGAATTTTTCAAGGCGGAAGGTGCATACATTAGACATGAGACGTTAGACGAGACAAACAACAATCAACGACAACAACAGTGCAATGATATTAAAGAAGTGATGCAAAATAATATCAAAGAGATGCCAAATGACAATTAAGAGTCACAAAACGACAACAAAGAGACACAAAAGGACCACAGAGTGACGCAAAACAACAACCCAAAAGACACACAAAACGACCTCAAAGAGATGCAAAATGACCCAAAAGACACACAAAATGACGCAAAACAAAATCAAAGAGATGCAAAACGACCCAAAAGACCCAGAAAACGCCTTCAAATAGATGCAAAACGACCCAAAAGACACACAAAACTACCACAAAGTAACGCAAAACAACAACTAAGACATTCATAACGACCCAAAAGACACACACGACCACAAAGAGATGCAAAACGACCCAAAAGACAAAAGAAATGACGCAAAACAACATAAAAAAGATGCACACAAAGAGTCGCAAAACAACTACAAAGACACATAAAAGGATCATAAAGTGACGCAAAACAACATCAAAGAGACTCAAAAGGACCACAAATGTTCTCTTGGACTCTGTGGCTCCTGTTCTTATGTAGAAAGTGTGGGGGCCCTTTCCATGTTTGTCCCTATGGAGGCACATTTTCTCACAATCCGTCCACGTCATAGGTGTCAAACTCAAGGCCCGCGGGCCACATCCGGCCCGGCTTGCAATTATATCCGGCCCGCGAGATCATTTTATATTATTGTTGCTAATGGCCCGGCGATATGAAGCGCTGGTAACACAATAAACTACAGATCCCATAATGCAGCGCTTCAGCTGCCTTGCTGAGCGCTTCCCGCGTCAATCAGGTCAAGTGCCTGTTGCTGCAAGTTATTGCAAAGCTAGCCCCTCATGATGCCGAAGAGAAAAGTTGATTCTGAAAACAGAGCCTTTCAAAACCCATGGGAGGCTGAGTATATGTTTACTGACATTGTCAGTAAACCCGTTTGTCTCATTTGTGGTGCTAATGTGGTTGTATTTAAAGAATTTAATCTAAGACGGCACTATGAGACAAAACATCAGGATAACATGAAAGACCTGAATACAGAGCAGAAGATACAGAAAGTAGAAGAGTTAAAAAAGAAGCTGACATTTCAGCAGACGTTTTTTACCCGTGCAAAATTACAAAGTGAAGCTGCTGTGAAAGCAAGTTTTATCGTGGCGGAGGAGATCGTCAAAGCAGCCCGGCCATTCACCGAGGGAGAATTTCTGAAGAGCTGCATGTTGAAGGTGTGCGACGTCGTATGTCCAGACAAAAAGCAGATGCTGGCAAATGTAAGCCTGAGTAGAAATACGGTTGCTGATCGAGTTTGAGAGATGGCCACTGATTTAAGAACACTTGAGTGAAAGAAGCAAAGACTTTATTGCATACTCTCTTGCTGTGGATGAAAGTACTGATGTGACTGACACTGCACAGCTAGCCATCTTCATCCGTGGGGTGGACTCCAATTTGCGCGTTACAGAGGAAATATTGGACATTAAATCGATGCACGGGACAACGACTGGAAAGGACATTTTTGAAAACGTATGTCAAAGTGTAACCGACATGAAACTGCCCTGGGACAAACTTATTGGACTTACAACTGATGGAGCACCGGCTATGTGCGGTGAAAAAAGTGGACTAGTGGGAAGGATGCGAGTAAAGATGCAGGAGGAGAACTGTACTGGTGAGTTAACAGCATATCACTGCATCATACACCAGGAAGCACTATGTGGCAAAGTCCTGAAGATGGACCATGTAATGAGCACTGTAACGCAAACCGTAAACTTTATCCGAAGTAAAGGTTTAAATCACCGGCAATTTCAGTCCTTTATGCAAGAGATAGATTCAGAGTTTGCCGACATTCCTTATCATACAGAGGTGCGTTGGCTAAGTCGGGGAAAAGTTCTCAACAGAGTTTTTGAGCTCAGCAACGAAATCTGTCAGTTCATGGACAGTCAAAAAAAAGACTCCACCGTTTTGCGGGATGAAAAGTGGAAATGTGAGTTGGCGTTTCTGGCTGACATAACAACTCATCTCAATGCCTTAAACCTCCAGCTCCAGGGACGTGACCGCATGATCACTGACATGCATGACGCAGTGAAGGCATTTCAAGTGAAGCTGCTTTTATGGGAGACACAAATGCACCAGTGCAACTTGCCCCACTTTCCCTGTTGCCAAGTAATGCTGAACCCAGTCGGCACAACGGTGTTCCCAAATACGCACTTTGCTGATAAACTGAGCGCACTGCGCACAGAGTTCGCACGGCGCTTTGGTGACTTTAAAGAACAAAAAAAGAATTTCGAGTTCGAGCTTCGCAACCCATTTGCCGTCGACGTGGAAACTGCACCTGTGCAGATTCAGATGGAGCTGATTGAGCTGCAGTGTAATGAGACACTAAAGGCAAAGTACGACACTGCAGGGCCCACAGAGTTTATTCACTCCATTCCCGCAGCAATGCCCCAGCTCCGTCGACTTGCGGCTCGAACCTTGTGCATGTTTGGTAGCACATATCTGTGTGAGAAGCTGTTCTCAGTGATGAAGACAAACAAAACAGCACACAGGAGTCGTCTCACTGATGAGCACCTGCAGTCCATCCTGACAGTCTCCACAGCACGGGACTTCACGCCAAACATAAACAAACTTGTTGCCAAAAAAAGATGCCAAGCATCCAGCTCTGATAAAATGACATAAGAGCAAAGAAAACTGAATGTTTTGATTCGCTATTTGTTATTGCTAAAAAAGCACAAGTTTTATTTATATTTCCAGGTTTTGTTTTGCAGCATGTCATATTTCTAACTTGTATAATTTTGACGGGAGATAATTTTATGGAGAGTAAAATCATTTGGGATATTTAAAATTTAAGTTTTTTATATAAAATGACATAAAAGCAAAGAAATTCAAATGTTTTGATTTGTTATTTTAATGTTTACTTAAAGCACAAGCACTGTCACAATTTTTATTTATTTTTTCAGGCGTTTTTTGCAGCATGTTCATATGTCTAGCTTGTAGAATTTTGACTGGATATTTTTTTATGGAGAGCAAGATATTTTAAGTTATTTAAAGTTTAAGTTTATTTATTCCAGAATAACATTCCTGTCTGTTTTTATTCATATTTATGTTCAAAAAACATTTAGTTTTAGTGTGTTCAATAAATGTTTATTCTGTTCGGCCCGCGACCTAAAGTGTGTTTTGAATTTTGGCCCCCTGTGCAATTGAGTTCGACACCCCTGGTCCACGTGAATCATGCACAAAGAACATTCCTCTCCAATGACGGCCCTTTTGAAACACACATGAGCAAAGAAGGTTGATCCAATACCCAACCGGACCTCGAGCAGGAAAACACACAATACTTTATCCAGCACCTGTTGCCTCTCAGTGTCCAGATTGACATATTCAGCTTGAATCCGCTCAAGAAGGAAGCAGTGTGTCCCGATTGATCGATAGAGGAACGAAGGAGTCTGAGCACAGATGCTGAGAAGAGTTAGTTCATTTTGTGTTGCACAACTGCTCAGAGCCAACGTTTCCCGTCCTCAGTGAGGGTCATTATGAACAACCACACTGGTAAAGGTCACTCTTCCCTTGACTCCCTCATTTAAAGTGAATCCCTGAGTGATGGGAGGGGCAGAGCCTTCTCGCAGCGCTTTGATCAGGTTTCTGCAGACATGGCTCGCAGTTTCGCAGAGTTTGACGATCCTTTTTTCCTTCTTTTTTTCCATTTACTGTCTTGCTGTGAAAAACAACTAGTGCTTTAGAACCCATTGTGTAACAAACAAGCTGCTTGTTCGTGTCCAGTAGACGGCTAACGGTCATCTAGGAGAGTCGGAGTTTCATGTCTGCCGGGAATAACCAACAATGTTATATCCTAGTCCACGAGGAGCCGAGATTAAGGTTTTAGGGGGGTCATTGGGATCGGGCCTAAATCAGACATGTGGAACTCCCAAAGAAGTGATACGGCCCACTTGTTAACTACTTACATCATCTTCATTTCAGATGCAGACAGAATGTTTTTTTCTAGGGCTGAGATAGCGAGCGAGCCACCTCACATCTTTCTCGCCTCTGTCGAGAGTTCGGATAGTGCAGGTATCGATACCCGATCCAGCATTGAAGCCGTATCGGATAATTTCTGATACTAGCATGGTGGGAGAGGAACATGTGTGTGTTTGTGTTAATCCAATTACAATTCCAACAATTTTCTCCAGATTTTCAGTCGTCAGTAAACAGTAATCCTGTCACGTAAACAGGATTATCACAAAGCATCCCGTTTGTAAAATCTCACAGTTTTTTGGGGCAATAATGTAATCACAGAGGGAATATACATTCATTACTGAAGGCAACTGTATGAACGAAATGTTCTGTGCAAAACTGTGAACGCCTCATTATTTTTTACACAAAAACATATTAATTTTCTTTCTGTTATTCAACAGCTTCAGCTCCAACAAGGTGCTGACATGCCATCAGCATCCAAAATGAAACCATTTGGTGTGCATCATTACCCACAGAAAACATGGCCGCCAGGCTGTTTGTATTTCCAGAAACATAAACTTCAGAGGGGGAGTCCTCTGCCCCGTGTGGCACATTTAATATGCAGCGTATTCATATTCGAGGGACTTCATATCGAAGCATTTTGGACCTCGAGCACATTCATTTCCTTTTGGGAGACATCGGTCTTGGCACTTCAATGAGTTTCCAACACTTATCTGGTCAAACAGTTAACACTCGTGAAGGGGAAAGTCAAATTCAAAAAGACAACTCATGGTTCGGAGTAAAAATTATGTTGAATTAACGATTCGGGTGTGCACACTGCACAGTATGCATTGCATGTTTGCGAGAACAAGCATTGGTTGATATGGACTGCGGAAGGAATGAGTCCTAAAATGAGTCCTAAAACCTCTTTTTTTTTTAATGAGGTCTGTGTTTTAACACAAGCTGAGGAGATTTTAACATTTTTGTTTTACGATGTACGTATATGTTTTACGACGTATCGAGGTCAATGAACGCCCTGGTGAATCTTAAAGTGTGTAGATGAGACGATTAGACGTCTTCACTAGGACACTAGTCCATCTTCAGCTTAGTGGTGGAGACGTGAAGTCATGTGACCGTGGTGGAGTGCCTCACTGGTGTCAAACTCAAGGCCCGCAGGCCGAATCCGGCCCACCACGTCATTTTATGTGGCCCGCGACGGCTTGAAAGGCATGAAATTGCCGTTTTCAGTCGTTGGCGGACCAGTTTTCAGTCATTCGCAGAGCCGTTTTCAGTCTGTCACGGGCCTTTGCATGGGCAAAAAAATAAAAAATCTGTGCTTTTATTTTGAAGGGATTTTCTAATGCAGCAGAGTGCCGTTTATTCAGTTCCTGTCATATTCATTGAATGTACTGTAACTATGTTACGTTGTTCATTCTGGTCACATGACATCTATTGCTTCGGCCCATCCGGGGAGAGGGATCCTCCTCTGTTGCTCTCTTTTTTCCCTGTGAAAGGGTTTTTACTATCTTTATTTGGGGAGTTTTTCCTGATCTGATGTGAGGCCCTGGGACAGGGATGTTATGTGTACAGATTGCAAATTTTAATTTGTGATTTTGGGCTATATAAAATAACCTGAATTGAATTGAATATTCACACACTCCTCAATGCTGCGTTCACAACACTTTACTTGCGTGAATTTACACACCGGACTATTTGTGCTAGTTCGCTTCATTCCCAACCTTTTTTTTTATTTATGTTATGTTAAAAAAGGCTGAAGTTATAAAATTATTTTGTGTGTTGTGTCCTTAAGATGCACTTTTTGTTTTTTAATTGAGTGTAAAAAAGAATATTTCTGTGTTTGGCATACTGTGATACTATCTCAGGTTCAAACTGCACCATATTTTCATTAAATCAACGTCAGCTGATCCACTGACTCTATGAAGTCATGTGACCGTGGTGGAGCTCCTCTCGACTAACATGAAGTCATGTGACCATGGTGGAGTTCCTTTACAGCCGTTAGCTTCTGCTAACGGCTCTCCTGCGGCTCTCCTCCGGCTCTCCTGCGGCTCTCCTGCGATAATCAAAAAGTATGATGCTTACTTGTTGGCCACAAAAAGGCGTCATCCGTGCAGAACTGTATGAAGAAACATAATTATTGTCTGTATTCTAAACAAACAATACAAATAAAACAATAAAAATACAATTTATTTATATTATTATAATGAACTCACCTCATGTCCTCACAGTTAAAAAAAGCCGTCTCCTCATTGACAGGCATTGTGCATCTTAAAGAATACGAGGATGGTAAAACAGCCGCTTCATGATTAAATCGTGGAGGAGTACTTGTGGATTCTACAGATGAGGAAGAAAACGTCTTCCATGTCATTTAAAACCTTTTCTCATCAGGCCTCAAGTGGCCACCCGTGTGCTGTGTTGTGCTACGTAGCCGCTACGCTCACCACCTAGCACATCACCGCCACTCAGCCGCTGCTCTGCAGGTCGACGGCTCGGTGCGATTCATTTATTTCTCGGGGAAATTGTACGAAATATCTTATACAACGTCTTCAAGCAGATTGCCTTAAAACATCGGTCCTTTGATATTGAATGAAGTGTGTTTAGGGTCGCTATACAGCTCATTGGTACAATACAGCTGTGGCTGTTGCAGATGCACATGGTGGACATCTGAGGCTTCTAGTTATGAGTGTATTCATTTATCTGTGTGTATATATGCTCTTATTTCATTGCTGTTATTTCTTCCAACTGTCATCTTTTATTAAATATTGTCTTATATGTGTCCTTGGGTGACTTGAAAAGGCACTCTTATAAATAAAACGTATTACTATTATTATTCTTGTTATGCGGTAATAAAGTCTGATCATTAAAGCTTTGTTGCAAAATCTAAATCAATTAACTGCCGACCCGGCCACAGAAGAACATTTTAATATTTTGAGGTGCTTTTAGTCCTCATTCAACGCCTCCAAACTGTCACAGCGTTGATGCTATTTGTGTTTTTGGTGTGCTTGGGTTGCCGTTGACTCAACTCACTGCTTATGGAGGTAGTTGCCTGTGAGTGGCGGCAATGAGAGAGGGCTACTCTGAATGCCCCAGAATCCCACAATGCATTTCCCACAATGCATTGTTTACAAATAACCATCTGTACTATTTCCTCTAAAGCCCCTGGTGTGTACGCTTGCACACTAAAGCCCTTCATCTTCACACTTTTCACATCATGAAATCTGATGAAAGGGGGAAGGATCTGTTTCTTGGTTGACGGCCACAATCAACCATAAAAAAAAAATATATATATATATATATAAAACACTTTATAGACTGGTCCTTCAAATAATCATTAATCAACCATTAATAAGGCCATTATCAGCAGTTATAAAATGCTTATTCATATCATTATGTGTCAATAAGACGATAAAAGTGTTAATAATTGCATTACAATCACATGTATTGCTACATAAGACATTTATAAGCATTTGTTAAGTTAAAAGACTCTTCAAGAATGCTAATAAAAGCCTTGTGAGTTTCTTATAATTGTTTAAAATAGTATTACGAACATATTTATTGTATTGAACAAACTTAAGTCTGATAGCATTACGTTTATACTCACCTTTTTAATGCTTTATCTAGATTAATTAATACATTATTATGCATTTATTAGCAGTTCATGAACATATTAACAGATCCAGAGCGAGAGCAATGCCTATTTAGGTTAATAAGTCCTTTAATATGCACCAATGAACCGTTTTTAAAGGATTATTTGGGGCATTGTTCTGCCTTTATTAGATTAGTCCAATTACAATTCATATGATGTTATTATTAACAGTAATATAGTTTGTATTTATTTGTTAAAACAAAATAAGAAGTTCCAGTCTCATTGCAGGGGCGACTGTGGACAAGTGGTTAGCATTCCCGTCTTTCAATCAGAGGGTTGGTGCGCCCCGGCCTTGCTAGTCCCTGTCGTTGCGTCCCTGAGCAAGACACTGAACCCCTAATTGCTCCCCGTTGCTGTGTCTACGGTGTACAGAGCAAACATGTAAGTTGCTTTGGATAAAAGCGTCAGCTAAATATAATGTAATGTAATTGCCTTATCTGACTGATAGGAAAATAAACTGCAGAGTAAAATAATGATTGGCTTATACGCACAAACAGTATTTTGGATTTAAATTGGACCCGGCGTGTCCCTGTTTATCAGAACAACTTCTGCAGCATCTCCTGCAGGCAGGAAGTCCTCAGCGTGCATCCTGCTGGGAGGCCAGACCTCGTAGAGGAGGAGGCCATCACCTGTTCAGAAGGCAACACATCACAATGAGAGGGGAGTTGAGCATCCTTTAGCTGGCTCATAACACATTATGTGTACGCCTGTTTGTTTAGATTATACAGAAGAAAAACATGGAGGGCGCCAACTGCATCAGCTGAAACTGAAAAAAACACCTATTTGCATTTTCAATTTCACAACGTGATACTGGCAGCGACCACTAGAGGGCGCTGCGTCATCTGTGCTCCTTGTGAATGGGTGCAACGTGCCGGCGGACCTGCTGCAGAGGAACCGGGTGCTGGGTCTGCAGGGAGAGCCTCTTCTCTCTTTGTTATGCAATGTGAGCAACAAGGAATATTAATAAATGGCACTTTAACGCTGCGTGTGTGGTTGAAAATGGCAGTAGGAGAAAACAGTTTACAGATTTGAAAGAGAGACGGAATTTACCCTGAAGTCTTTAATTCTTGTGGATCGAGTGACACTGATGGTCGTCGAGAGGACAGGTGTCATTTTGACACGTGCAGCTTTAGCGAGACATCATTGCGTCACGGTGCATTACGGCGGTCTCAACGTCAACCTGATGTGTGCACGCGCAGTGAGGAAACGTTGAACGAGTGTGAGAAGTGTTGCAGATTTCCACCGACATCCACAAAGTCGCAACAGATGGTTGAGCAATTAACTTAAGAAACGTGCGAGCACGTCAGGACGCACACACGCGGTCGGTGCATTTAAACGGACGCGTGAGCATGAAAGAAGGGGTGAATGAAGTGGGTGTGTTAGTGTATGGAGTGAGTGGAGAGAAAAAAAAGGAAAATTAGGATGTGATGGCAGAAAAGTAAGGAGGCAGACAGGGGCGGAAATAGCCATTGGGGGGGGATTTGCCTCGAATGGCCCCATTTACATCTACGTCTACAACAACACTGATCTCAAGGATTTTTGTTACCCTTCCTCTTGTGTTAGCTTCCTGTATTGACCCTAAAATGGGTCAATGCCGATCCTAACACAAGAGGAAGGTTAAGTGGTTGCATACAACATTTAAGGAATCCAAACTAAACTGAAATCGTTCATTTGCATGTTTGCAATTGAAAAGTTATCGGGTCCAAAAAAACAACAACATCCAAAAACACAAAGCATCACTTTGTCCACCAGAGGTAAACACAATGCGCACTTGTGCACGAGCTCCTCCCTTCCTCCCACCGACAGATGGATGGGGTTAATATCATAATTAAGCACCTTCGGGCCGCCGGGTTCCTGTTTACCGCTTGGTTGCTAGGCAGTGACATCAGCTGATCCCTCCCTCCCTCCTCTCTAATCCCTCTCCCTCACACTCCCTCACACTCTTCTCTCTGTCTGTCTCTCTCTCTCTGATAGGCGGTGCAGACGTTGGCAGAGAGTGGGGGTATAGTAGAGGAGCGAGCGGGTAGGTAGTAGTGTGAGAGGCTGTCAGACAGCATGGTCTGGGTCTGAGGACGGGAACACGCAGCAGCAGCAGCAGCAGCAGCCTCCAGACCTCCATGTAGAACGGTGTGGTGACATCCACAGACCACCTGGACCTGTTCGACCTGGACCTGTTGCACCCGCCCAGGTCACAGAGGGAGGAGGAGGACCAAGGTGGAGGGTGGGGGGTCTGTTTACCTTCCTTTTTTTTGCTTTTCTTTTGGAGGGAGGGGGCTTGGGGGTGGGGGGGGGTTGTGGACTAGACTCCGGGGCTGGACCGCATGCATGACACAACGCAAAGGGGAGAAGCCCACCATCAGCATCCAGGAGCACATGGCCATTGACGTGTGCCCTGGCCCCATCCAGCCCATCAAGCAGATCTCGGACTACTTCCCCCGGTACCCGCGGGGCCTCCCCCCAACTGCGCTCCTCCAGGCGGGTCCCGCCGGGCCCCCGAGCCCGGCCCTCTCCATCTCCATCCCGGCACCCGCCTCTGTCGCCGCCACCACCGCTGCCGAAAGTGACCGCCCCAATGAGGATAAACCGGAGCGGGCTTGTGCCGGAGCCTCCGCCTCCCTACAGGCCACCAAGAGGGACGAGGACCCCGACGTGGAGGGATACGACTCGGATGACTCCAGTGAGTTACCCCCTTCCAGTCGTCTCCATCGTGCTGTTGACCACGCTTTTTTCCAACACGTCTTCATGTGTATGTGTATGTGTGTGTGTGTGTGTGTGTGTGTGTGTGTGTGTGTGTGTGTCTATGTGTCTATCCATTTCCCTTTCTCTTATTACTGAATCTCCATTTTTTTTTTCTGCCACCGGTTGCCAGGCATCCCTCCAGCCGTGTGGCTTTGTGGCTTCATTTGCCACCGTTTCTTCCCTCGGCTCCCCACTCCGTCTCTTTCTACCTCCAATAACCTGCCGTCTGTGTGTGTGTGTGTTTGTGTGTGTGTTGTCTCTGTGCTGCAGCCAACTCTTTCCTTCTCAGTCGAACACACAGCCAACTGTTGCTGCTGCAAAGAACACAGCTCCCTACTGCCGTTTTATTGGAGCAAATGACTACGTGTGTGTGTGTGTGTGTGTCAACCTGTGTGCATTTCTTCATATGCCCCGGTGTGCTCGGCGTCCACCGCCGACCGTGGCTGAATGATTCACGGCTTCTTGGTGAAGCTTCACATTAGTAGCAGTTTTGCGCTCAGCTGAGAGCTCACGATTCTGCTGGTGGCAAGGCGGGCAAGTTCCAATCGCGGGAGCTGTCTGTTTCTTTGTGTTGCTTTCCAAAGCATGAAGATGTGTGTGTGTGTGTGTGTGTGTGTGTGTGTGTGTGTGTGTGTGTGTGTGTATCCATAACAGAGGGGAGGCTCCTTTGCTGAATGTCATTCCTTTATTCTAACAGGTTTGAGCGGATGGATAATAATGGCATTTAATAGCACGCAGCACCGCTACGGGAGCGATAACAATTCCAAGAGACAAAACAAGATTTTCCACATCTCTCAAAAAACGTTTCAGCTGCGACCGTCTGCACCGGTGCTGAGGACTCGGGCAAATTAAAGCTTCTGCTGCCAGCTGCATCGTTTTCATACGAACCTCAAGCGCTGAAAACAGAGAGGGAATCTCTGCTTCAGCGTGCGGTTCAGTCTGAACTTGTCTTGGTGTCAAAAAAACAAACAACTGCTTCACGACGTGTTTGTGCACGACCCATAAGGAGCTTTTTTCTCGAGGCTCGTCACTTGTGTTCTCTGCATGAGAGACTTGTGATTGCAGGTTAATGTGCGACAGCAGTGCAGCTTCTCCCAGAGTTAATCCATGCAGAGCGGCATGCACGGGGGGCTTAGGCCATCTCTAATCCAGAGCTGGACAGGAAGAGAGGGGGGTAGGGAGCAGAGGCAGGTCGGGCCTGGCAGATGTTGCTCTATAACATCCGACAGGCGACCAGGACTTCACAGAGACTCATTCCCGTAATTTGTGCGAACGGTGCTTGGCTTCTGGAGCCGGACATGAGCTTCCATTTGTTTTCGTCAATCACAACATTGTGTTTCCAAAGGCCTTTGTTGGCGCAATGTGAAGTGCGTGCACATTTTTATAATCAACTGCAAAGTGACACTTCTGGGTCCCTCTCAGACATAAGAGCATACTGCTAAACCCAAAGCCACAAACAGCAGCTATTTCACGCACGCTCGATTACTCTGAGCTGAGTATGAAGAAATCCATCTTGGTTTTAAGGCGCTAGGTGCGAATCTGAGCAGGACTCACTCTCATCCACGAGGTGAGATAAAGAAAACCTTGAGCTGCTCTCAACCTGTTGCTCTAATGTGCAGCAGATAAAACCCAGTGTTTCCTTCCGGCAGCTGTGACTCGGGGAGATAGTTAGTTGTTACTGTTCGATCCCCCGCTCCTCCCGTCTAACATGCCAAAGTGTCCCCGAAATAGTTTTTCGATGGTCCGGCCGATGAATGAAGTAGTGCTTTGCCCTCGAAGGTGCTGCCCATTTACCATCGGCCGCTATTATCGCAGGGACAGGATCTCAAAAGTGTCTGCTGTGACGGACCACTTACTGGTGTAGTTCTGAACGGGAGGAGCAGAGGGCTCAATATTCTTATAAGTGTTTGTCAAAGCCCTCCAACAGTGTCTGAAAACCAACAGCCATGACAACCCATGCCAGCTTTGGTTTGGTCAGGTGTGCGGAGGTGTAAAAGTAGGAAGGAGTATCGCTCCCAAGCTTTCCTTTAAAAAAAATTATAATTTTATGACGTGCATACTCAAAGACAAAACTCTTAAAGGAAAAACTAACAAATTTGCGAGATTACAAAATCATACATTTACAAGAAATTAAAAAGAGTTTTAAAACATCTGGATGAAATGCATATTTCATGTCAATCTACTGCTTCTTGGTCTCATTCACACTCCGCTTGTCGACAACAGTAGCTATCCAATCAGCTGCGTCACATGTAGATGTGGTCGTCTACGTGCAACAGGTGTGCTGTGGCGTCTGTAACTTCATCCTACTGGTTGTTGGTGCACAGTTACTAACTGACTGGTTTTCAAGGCGTCGGTTGAGGCTCAGTCCCGCCGCCCCAGCTCATCTCCATCCTCCCTGCTAATAAGGCAATTAGACTCAAACATCTGCCGGAGCATCATATTAATGATTTTACAATCACCTGAAGAGTTCTCAGCAATGCAGGATGATTGCAATGTCAACTTCCTCCCACCCAACACAAAATAAAAGGAGGAAGGAGCGTTTTAGTAACCATGGTAGCGATCAATTGTAATAAAAAAAAAAATCAGATGGGTTTATCCAGAGTCTGAGTCATCTGCCTGCTTATCACCTCCAGCTGATGTGACTAATGAAGGCAGGCACTCAAATAAAGAAATAAATAAAGAGTAAATAACAAGTGGCTGTTTGGATCTGATGCAACGGCCCAAATAATCCCAAGATGCCGCTGCTGCCGCCGCTGAGGGAGTTTGAAAAGGAGAAACACAAGGCGTATCAACAGAATACTGCAGCAGCGGCAGCAGCAGCAGCAGCAGCAACCGCAGTAGCAGCAACAGCGGCAGCGGCAACATCAACAGCAGCAGCAGCAGCAGCAGCAGGTCTCTGCATTCAGGAATGACCCCACATATGCAGTTATTAGGATCTGCTGCACGTTATGTAGCACCACAAGTGGCTTCGTGTCAGTCAGATTCCATTTTTATCCACAAAAACTCAACAGTTATACAGTGAGAGACTTATGCCTTTGTGTTTGTATTTGTTTTGGATTGAGAAGAAATGTCTTGTTTAAAGAAAAGCTTCCACTATTACTCTTCATCTGCTTGTAAAACAAACAAAGATTGTACAAAAAGCTGACAGACAGATGAATCCTGGAATATGCAGCAGGCATCACAGACTCACACTGTGACAGGAGTTATCCCTTTTTAAGATTCAAGCCGTGTAGAAAGAACTAACTGAAGGACGGCTGAGGCCAAGGCTGTGTGATGAAAGTCCGCTACAAAAGCCGGGAACACATTGTATCAGTTCTGCAGACGTAACGGCTCCTACTGGCAATGCGCTTATGAGAATAACGGCGATTGGAACTGATTTCATAACCACTTTCCTGCCGTCTTATCAGCTCAGCTTGTGTATGTTTCCAACTTCATGTCATCTCCCAGAGCGAGGGACGTTTTAACACACTTGTCGTGAGGCTGATCTGATCATTGGTTGGCCTCTTACACACGAGTCACAAATGCCGAGCAGGCGCTGTGATCCGGATTGGGGAGAAAAAAGCGGCTTCAGTTTGAACCTGTTTGATTTGACTTTCAGAAAGTGTGACTTTCACCCCTGTTGCTGCATCAAATGGAAGAGAAAGGAACTCTCTTCTTCCTGTTGTTTGTGATTCAAAAGAGCCAGCGCTGCCCCTCTCGGGGTTGAGCAGTGTGGAGCGGTGTGGCAGTCTTCTCCTTATGAACCAAATCACACAGGGATATCTTCAATCCTCGCTAAAGAATCTGCTGGCTAATCTGAATAGCAGCAGCAGCATTTTTATGATTCGTTGTGACTCAACCTTGATTTTAATTTAAGCAGAAAAGTGCATCACCCACCAAGTGTCCCGGCTCCCCTGCAAAGGGTGTGGAGGTGTGTGTGGGAGTGAGGGGGGGGGGGGGGAATTAATGGCTGTTTGTAGTGTGTGTGGAAGGCCTCGTTCCCGCAGTGAATGACTGGTGTGACCCACATGATGGAGCAGACTCTTGTGTTTCTGAGAGATAAGCCTCAGAGCCATTTGTGTGTTGACGGTCTGGTGGGGGGTAATGTATGCACATGCAGGCCTCCCCCGAGAGGTCTCCTCTGGCAGTGCACTGCTGCCTCCTCAGCACAGGACTCCAGCTGCAGTGTTTGCTTGTAGTTGTTGCTGGTGAGGAGAGATGCAAGGAGAGCAAGACGGATCATAGGAGATGCTGCAGGATAATGGGAATTTATTCCGAGGATATCTTTCTGTTTTTTTAAATTATTAAATGAGGATGTTTACATACTAATATTCCACTATTCCAGCATATTCTGTTTGGGTATTCCCGGATAAACCTTAATCCGATTGGAGCATTTTCCGAATAAATGGACAGTGTGTAGTATCTAGGTGCAGATATCTAGAGTTTGGTTTGTCTGTTCTGGGCTACCGTAAAAAAGGACTAAGTAGATACAAACGGCTCACTATAAGGTAACGGAAACACAACGATTCTTACTTTGAGGTGATTATATATTATATATATATTATACATACAAGAAAACATACCAAAATATATGCTTTTAATAGTAACGTATTAGCACTCCCCCGAAGAGGTAGAAGGTTAGTTAAAGTTGGAATAACTGTGTATGTTTTAAGGAAATTAGCGTGAGTGTTGGCTCTATGTCTGTGTGCTATTAATGCAAATGAGGAGTAAGCTAACATAATTATCGTTTTTGTGCCTTTGTACACAGCTCTTACGTTGGTTTTGGGAATTTATCAATACATTTGAAATCATCAGTCAAGTGCAGGACCACTTATCTGTTAATATACTGAATTGTGTTAATAAGATGTATGTCAAAGTGTTGGAATAAATGTTAATTAGTTAACTGCAAAGTAGTAATGCGTGTTTGATACCTTTTTTTTCAATTAAATCATACTGGGATGTCTGCTGAAATTGATTAGATGGCCCTACCAAAAAAGAATTACACCAGCCGCCACTGATTGTTTGTTTAGCACTTTCAGATGAACATAGATTACAAGTGTGCAGAGCGACAGCTACAGATTTAGACGAGAGCTGGGAGGAAAGAAGAGCGCTGAGGGCGGTGCAGCAATACCCCCGATTCAAGGTGCCGGCAACATTTTTCCACCCCAGCTCTTCAAATCCCTGTCACGCAAAATAGATTTTATTAAAATTACCTCCTGTTCTGTTGCCCAGTGAGAGCACCTACCCCGAAAAAAAACTGACGATGTCTGAAAAGGAAACGGCAGCTCAGAAGAGAATAATTTAATATGTCTGCATGCACCACCCTGATTTACAGTCAGAATACCTTTTTGTTCTTGTCTTTTCTGGGTAACACTTGCAGCCGCAAATCAAAGGCTAAGGAACCAACACGCTAACTCTATAGCATGTTAACACTGATGGTTCTGGTGTCTCTGATCAATGGGATAATCCTCCAGAAAACTCTGCGTATTCCTTTAAGGGCAGAGGAGGAAGACGTGTCTGTGTGGCCATCTGTTGCCTCTGACCAAAAGCAATTCCAGACCTTCTAAACAGGGAGTGGCGGCATCAATCCACCGAGCCTCATAATGCTCCGTTCAATGTAAAGAACGGCGTTCCCAGCACAGCAGAATCCTGATAAGAGTCTATCTGCAAGCTGTCATGCAGTAGTAATGACTCACTGTAGTGTCCCATGTTTTTCCTGTGAATAAACCGCGGCGCTAGCTAAGCGTGGGGGGCCACATTTTCAGCCTGCTCACATGGGATATTATTGCTGCTACTGTCTCTCAACAGTGTTTGTACGTTAGCCGCAGCGCTGCTTCATCAGATCCGAGCTCCGCCTCTGCCCTCCCTTCATTCCACTAAGCACATTATGTAATGATAATGCCAGCTATTACAAAGATCCATTTGGCTTCACTGGGCTGTTATCAGTGGGGAGAAATGTAGTTTTTTTGGCGTCAGTTTGTCTCATTCCGCATGCACGTGTTGAGGGAGTGTGTTTAAATATTGGTGGTTGATACAGGGGATTTATTAATAGGGGTTCATTAATGCAAATGATAAAATCCACCTATTAGTTTAAACTGATGAGTGCCTCATCCCCCTTGCTGAGAAGAAGTCACTCCATTTGCCGATGTTAAATCTGATCACTTCTCTTCCCACGCCGTGCGATGAATCAAAACTTGACTAACTTCACCACAACTGCAGTGAGTGGGCACTCCTGTCCACAGCGAGCTCAGTTTACCAGCATTAGATTTTTTTAGCCTCTCGTCTCTTTATCCTTTGGTGTAAAGTGTGTGTGAGTGCGCTGTGTGCAGTTTAATGAGGCCACATTAAAGGATACGTGGGTACAAAAGTTCAGAGATTTCAAAGTGTTGCATCTGATTTGCATTTGTGGATGAAGGGCGGTTTACGGATTCGTTGCAAAGTTAGTCAGTTAACTTAAGAGTTCACAGAACTGGGAAGAAAATAGCACATCAGACCCAACATGATGATGAAGTTTTGGGTTTATCTCTTCCATGTTAGAAAACTTCTAAGTTCCGTTAAAGGGGAGGAACCCTCAGGCGAGCCCAAAGGTTACCTTTGGGCTCGCCTGAGGGTTCCTCCCCTTTAACGGAACTTAGAAGTTGCCTTATTTCCTCCATTTCCTGCTTTTTCAAGTTCTGATAAAACCACTGCATGTTACTTGCTAGGCACCAAAACACAGACAGACTAGCTGGTGAAGATACTAATATTAGAAGAATATTTTTAAGATATTTTTTTAATGAGAATTAGTGAAGGAGAGTAGATATTGGACTACTGATGTTCAGTTGTGCTGGAAGTGTAAATGAGCAACTGTTTGCTAACATGCTAGCTATAGTGTGTGTCTGGCAGGTTGTTTGAGCATTCCTCTGCCCCCTAGTGGCCAATTGGTTGAAGGCTTAATAATTGAAAAATCTTAGTTTTTTAACGTTCTGATCATTATTGCTGTATATTACTGATGTAAACAAACTGTAAACTTTGCCGTCGACTGTAAACTTTATTCCTCTACTCAGCCTGGTCTCACTTGAAAGGGATCACATTCCAACGCTTGTTCAGAGGCCCAATGATCAAGGCAACTAACTCCAATTTAAACCCAATGGTGTCATTATTAGACTCCCAGAGCAACGGACGTAGCTTTCAGAGCGAGGCTAGCCTCAATAGTTTCACAATGTTACCCACAACTGTTTCGCTGTATTTGGAGCAAGATGCCGAGACATCTTTTGGCGATAACACCTTGTAGCCATTAGGTGAGCTGCAGCATAAGGCCCTGCTGCATTTTGCTTTATAGCATCAGCTCAAATAAAAAACTTTATAAGCCCACGAATCCGTGAAGGTCTTAAAGTCTGCAGACAATTACCAATTACTCCAACTGCATAATAACACCTACTGTATAATACACAGAACCACATACCATGTCCATGTCTGGAATGTGAAGTATTACAATATATCAAAGACAATATTTTTGAGCCAATAAAACTTTTTGTTGAAGTGAGCTAGTGCTGCTGACTGTACCCGATGGGAAACACTGCCCACCTCATCTCTCCTCTGCTTTGGAGCACTTCTGGTTAAAAACAGACAGAAATCAATTGTTCCTGGAATTTCCCCTGTGCATCCCAGAAGGCCTCCTGATTGGAAAAGAATAACACTTCAAAAAACTACATTCATTGTGTTTCCCTCCACATTTTGAAAAAGAAAATGTCTGTATTTATAACTGGTGACCTAATCTGAGATGTTACTGAGATGTACTATTTAATGTTTGAAAATGTCTGAATATATTTAAGTTGTGCATGTTTTGCTTTTAGTACTACAGATGTGTCTGTGATATATATTTGAATAAATACACTACATTGTTGGGATTTTCTCAGTGGGCCAGAGGGTACTTGTAAAGCAGGCTTTCTTTCTGTCCTCCGAGTTTGCTCCTTGAGAACATTCTGAACTCAAGTCCTTTCAAGGCTTCTGCATCGGAGCTGGATCGATAATAGTTCTCTGCCTGCCTGCTTCTTGTGGACTCCTGGAAGCCACATCTGAGTATTTATTTTGCTCTTTCAGTTGCTACATTGAGTCCCCAAAGAGGAGGGGGAGACCTCAATGAGTAGTACAATACAGCTCTGCTGTATGCTGTGTAGACGGACCGCAGACCACAATGTCTGGCCTCGGAGAGGAGTGCTGCGCTGTAAATGCTTGCTGAGCTCACCTCTACAAATACCAGCCAGGCGGGAGGATTTACCTTGTGTAGGCGTGTTGTGTGTTTTCTTTATTGTCTGCTACGGTGGATTTAATTTCCTTGGAGTGGGAGGTTGGGGGTCTCGGGTCCATCTTGCTACATGGTCTCCTGCAGGCTTAAAGGTTCTAATCTCTAATCACACCGTAATAATGATACAGAGCAATCTAATTTATTTCATGGTAATTTGATATATTGTCATTTTGAGTTCAGGCAAGGAATAAGGTCAACTATAATGGTATGTGCAGTTCATATTTTCCATATGTTTCTTTATGTTTTGGTATTGTTCAGAGAATTATAAGCGATGGTTCTGACATTTATCCTGACCTGCCTGAAAAGCTGGAAACTGTTGGGAAAAGGGCAATACTTGGCAAGTGGTTCGATGGACCATCTGTCAATCAAACTCTTTCCGAAGCCAGTTGTAAAAAGAGCGAAAACATCTTTTCTCTTGAGAAAAACATCCAGTGCTTTGCGCTTCTTTCAATGGATCTCTGCAATGCTATTGCAGCCTTGCAAGGTAACAAAACATGACCCTGAGGTAAAGCCACTATGTATGGAATTATGTCTTTTCAAATTATTCCGATGGCATACGTTTTTGTTTGTAGAAAAGGTAGATGATGCCAGTGAAAACTGGTGCAGTCAGTTTGTTTGTTTCCATAAACCTGTTTTTTATGTGTATTATTAATTGAAAAAGGTATGGGACGAGTGGTCACGTAAATATTGCAAAAGCAAAAAAAATATACGCTTGGCCGAGGTGTAAAAGTTGTATGAATAAAAGCAAAATATAACAAATTAGAACGAAAACAGACAAATAAATCAAACCAACTTACATAAAACTTGATTTACTCGTCACTCAAGGTGCATTTCTATTGCATCTTTTATTGCAGTTTTCTTCTGCATTGATTTGTATCCTAATGCTCCTGTGAGCGGATGGAGACTCACAATCATTTGTAATTTTTTTTTTTTGTGCAGATTCTCTGGAAATTTGGTGAGAATTTGCACTACATTTGAATGGAAACCTAACATACAGTTTGTGTTGCTATTAGAGGGCTATCAGATCATGATACGTTTTTTTAAGATTTGGCCTGAGTGCGAAGGAAAAGCTAATGAAACGTCCCAAATGGTGTTCATCCTCTGGGGAGCATCAATGTGCTCATTTAAACTTTTCCAATCAGCATTATTTCTTCTTTAAAAGTGCAAATTCTGCCTTTAAGATGAAACGTCGTCTCAACTTTATCGAATCAGACAAAAAATGCCATGGCCTGCAGTTGTCCAGATATTTTTTGTCGAGACTAAAGTTTAGGACGGACTAATAGTACTATTACGGGCTATACTACATTTTATTTGTATAACCTAATATCACAAATCACACATTTTGCCAGAGAGGGCTTTACAATCTTGGACCCTCACATTATATAAGGAAACATCCCAAAAAGAAAACAGCTTTAGATTTCAGTATTTGAATAATAGTGTATTTTATGACGTGCTCGACCTTTTTAGGTCAAATGAGACAGTAAAACTCTCCAAGCAGCTGTCCTGAATGCAACATCCCTTCCTCATTTGACAAATAGGGTGACACTAATATCACAGAGTTACAAATCAAGCGCTTCTCACAGTATCGCGTGACATTTAATCATCTTGTTGAGCATTAAAAGCGTATTTAGTATGCACACTGAGTCTCCAATAAAATCCATCTAAATATCTCCGCAGAGAGGCTTACATAAAGATCCATGACTCGTCTGCTTCTGGCAACCCGACAAAGTTGCAGCGCTTGAGTCATCTTTATAGAGAGCCACAGGTCTGTAAAAAACCTCTCAGACCAAAAATCTTTTTTCCCATGAAAGTTAACTTTTATCAATAAATGCAGGGGCGGTCTTAATGGTTTACAGCAGGGGTGCCCACACTTTTTTGGCTCACAAGCTACTTTTAAAATGTAATTTAAAAGTAAAAAAGATCTACCTACATTAATAATGCTAAATATATATTTATACATACATATATATAGCATTATTAATGTATAAATATACAGAGTATACTTTATATTTACAATATTGGCGTACCTTGCATAACTGCATGAACCATTATGACACAGTACAATTCTGTAAATTTTTGGTCATTACAATTAACTCTGATGACTTGCACTGAATTGAACCAGCAGGGTTGCATAGTCCAGACAGTGGCTGCTGCTAGCCAGCCTCAGGCAGACCAAATGGTCATCAGTCATGGTGGAACGGCATTTGGACTTAATATGTTTCATGTGGGAAAAGGCTGACTCACATAAATAAACTCTGACTGCTCTGTGTAGCGCGCACTGTCAAGTTGCGCACACGGCTTCAGTTGCATCTCCTGCTCTGATGCCAGGTTTTTGCAAACTCCTCAAATCAGGGCACTGCAGCTTTGAGGACAGATGTTACATTTTCCGTTCGAAAGCATTAACTGAGCTGATCATATCAACCACGGGTTTGTCTTTCCCTTGCAGCTCTAAATTAAGCTCATTCAACAGATCGGTTAATAATGCCAAGTCTAGCAGCCACTGATCGTCATTTAGTTGGTTGCATTCTGAATGTTTAACAACACGGAGAAACTCCTTTATCTCCGTATAGAGCTCTACTAAGCCATCTCACATCACTGTGTAGAAAAGCCGTCTATGAAGAGCTCTCGCTCGAATAGGCGATCTTCGTTGCCACATCCATGATCTCTTTCATGTTTAGCATTGTAGCGCATAATGCTTGTTGGTGTATTATGCAGTGGTAATTAAGGAAGTCGGGTAAAACATCGTCCTGCCTGCACTTGGCAATAAATCCATTCAAGCGGCAGACCATTACAGGCGCAGCGTCCATGGTGATTGACATTCATTTGCACACCGGGAGCTGGGTTTTGTTGCTAAAGTTTTTTTTTTTTAATGGCATGCGATATACCCGCACTACCTCTGCGATCGAACGGTCGATCGCGATCATCGACGTATTGGGCACCCCTGGCAGCCTCTAAACCTCCACTTTGGGTGAGGAGGGAAATGAGGAGGAGTTGTAACTGTACCTCACGTCACTGGAAAATGTTGGTGGAAAAACTTCACACAAGTATGAACTTTTGTTGGAGTTCCTGCTCACGATTACGGTGTCCATTTTTTAAATGTAGTTTTTCTTTTGAAAGGAGTTTCACCTAAAAGGAAAAATACAGTTCATACAAAAGTATGTTTTCTAGTTTTATTTCTTCAGCATTTAAAGCCGCTTTTAGCGCAGTTTGTCGAAAACAAGAATAAATTGACCTTGCAAACGTTGACTTATGGCTTTTGCATATTCACTTGCATGCTGCAGGTGCACCCTGTCCTTTGGTCACTAATGATACATTTACACAGTGACGAGTGACTTCCTTTCAAATCCCACTAAGTGCATTCTTATCAGCTTGTTGAGATTAAATATTTGACTATGGGACTCAGTTAGTTCCAGCTGTTCTCCCTGCTGCTTCATATTCACTCATTTTTTCATTGATGGATGAGATAGTTGAGTGGTTGGGTAAATTGATGGATGGATGGATGGATGGATGGACAGACTGAGGGAAGGATGACTGACTGAATGATTTGAAAGTGGATGGATGAACAGATGAGAGGAGGGAGGGTTGGATGAGTGGATGGGTCAATGGATGGATGGATGAATGGATGGATGGACGGGTGAAGGGAAGGATGGCTGGCTAAATTATTGGGTAGTGGATAGATGGAAAGGTGGGCGGATGAGAGCAGGGAGGGATGTATGAGTGGATCAATGGGTGAATGGATTGATCGATTGACAGTTGAATGGATGGTTGGGCGGAGGGAAGGATGGCTGGCTGAACGATTGGATAGTGGATGGATGGAAGGATGGAATGATGAGAGGAGGGAGGGATGGGTAAGTGGATGGGTCAGTGGATGAATGGGTGAATGGATGGATGGCTGAATGATTATATAGTGGGAGGTATGGATGAGTGGATGGGTGAATGGGTGAATGGATTAATTGATGGACGGGCGGATGGATGGATGGGTTAATGGTGAATGGATGGATTGACAGTTGGATGGGGTGAATGGATGGATGGATTGACAGTTGGATGGGTTAATGGGTGAATGGATGGATTGACAGTTGGATGGGTTAATGGATGTATGGATGGATTGACAGTTGGATGGATGAATGGGTGAATTAATGGATGGCTGGCTGACTGGCTTGATTCACATAGATATTGAGGTGTCTACCTGCACTTTTGCCTTCCTTTATTCACCCTGAGGTTTGTCGTGATAACGAGGCACAGTGCTGTGAGCCCTTCTGCTATTCTCCAGCGCGTTAGAAGAAGCAGGCAACATGAGTGTGCATCATGAAAACAACACATCAATAATCCTTGAAAATATAAATCCCCATCCTGGAGTGCAAATACAGTCCTTGTAGTAGATGTGCTGTCAGACTGAGTGAACGTTTGATGGGACATAGCGTTTGTTGTGGGGGTGCGCCATTAAAAAACATCAGACTCAATCTATGCTATGAAAGTCATCCATTCTTCACTGTATCTGATCACAGTCTTCTGTAGAACACACTTTTTGATAGCCTCCATCATTTCAAACTACTTCAAGGCATTGCACAGTAAAATGCCCCCACAGGGCCGCCACATGAAGCCAAGTGCTTTTGTGCGGTGGACCACTGGGATAGAGAACAATGGTGACAATATCACCATTGTTCTCCAAAGCACTGTCACAACAGGGGAATAGGTTAACAAAAAATAGATATCACCATGAAACTTCCCCGGTTTATTACTTAGATTAAGACAATTATTTTTCATAGTACAAGTTTTCTGTAATGTTATATTTAAATATGCAAATTAGCCATTATCTAATAATTGTGACATGGTGAAGATAAATCTACAGGTGCAAAAGTAAAAATTGATATTTTGGATGTTTTCTTTACACTAGTCTGAAAAAAGAAATGTTATGGGAAAATAGAAAAATGCAAATGGCCGAATCGGGAGCCAGTTGTCTTTAGAGTACCATATGGTCCTTTGGAGAAATCTGAGCCAGTGTGTCTGCGTTGAACTTGCCGGAATGAATGAGTTGGCAGCGTGTTAGAAGACAGTAAGTTTAGAGGTGAGGATTTCAAGCAAATGTTGCAGTTTGTGCATAAATAAATGCTGCAGCTCCTCTATACTAGGGATGAGTATTGATAGGATTTTATCGATATAAGTACACTTATTCATACTGCTTATCAAGACTCTTATTGGTTCTTTTTTGATTCTTTTAAGTCTTTCTTGAGCAGCAATACAATAAGTTCCAAAAACTTTAAAATACATTCTCAGCGAAACAATTAGCTGAGTGATTAGCTCTCATTGCTTATCCCTTATCTTCTGATAATCAAACTCCCTATGACATCACTAACGTTACCTGCAGTGGACGAGGACGGACGGCTGCTCCACAAACAGGAGAGAACTGAACATTTCTGCAGACTGCTGTTCTGCTTGTTGGTCACATGTTGTGATAAACTGTTTCCTCCCATATACTTGCGAGGGTTTTATTACAGAGTTCTCAGAATCTACTGGAGTCAAATGAAGCCTCACTTTGGATCTTTATTCTTCTCTCTGCCATGATGTGAGTCTCACGCTGTGCTGAGCCGGAGACAAAGAAACAGAGAGACAAAGAGACAGAGAGACAGAGAGAAATTAGAGACAGAGAAAATTAGAGACAGAGAGAGGAGGGTTGAGACGAGGACATCTCACTCCGGACCTTCTAAAGTACGGTAGAAACATGGAAGTGTGCAGATATAAACGGCGTATTCTGAGGGAACAAAACAATGCCTTTTTCAGGTGATTATACACCAAAATAAATATAGTTATTGATATCATATTTTTTTCTGCCAATAGATCTTAATATATGACGTTTCTCAAAATTGCACTTAAATAAAACACTCAAGTACTTTGAGAGTTTCAAAAGTTTGACACAATGCAGGTTCTTATTTTTCTGTGTGTGTGTGTTCTGACTCATAATGTCTCTGCAAGTCTCAGTTCCTTTTGGGTTGTTTGCTAGTTTTAAACATACAGTATACTCCTTCACAAACAAAACCAACTAAGCGTAAGTATTACATCCCGTCTTCAGTGAGTTTTTTTAGTTATTGATTGAGAGATCTTAGAAACCCCTCAGTGCTCGGTGGTAACAGATTATTTTTTTTCCCAGGCGGAGTGGAACGACTGTGTAGCTAAAAGTAAAATAACCATCAGCCAAAGACAAATCAGTCCTCACGGCAGTCTTTAAATATCTAGAGGACTAATCGCCTACCAAAAGGATCATTTAAAGAGAAGACGGCCAAACTGGAAACAGGAATGCTGCCTTACATTCTGTGGGCGAGGGAACTGACAGAAAGATAAAACATACTTATAGAGTATAAATACAAAATGTGTAAAACAGAACGGAAAACAGACCAACAATTTTGCACGAACTCTCATCTTCTCTTATGTAAACCGCTTCATTCAACAAAGTAGGATTAGAGAATTGTGTCATATGTCATATGTTTGGAATTGAAACCAAAAAGATTAATTTTAGTTCCTGACAGAAGATTAGAAGATTAAATCTACACATATAGTACAGGGAAGGTTACTACAAAACAGCCTCATCAGCAGCGATTAATATTTGTACCAAGCACAATGCCTAACCGGGGTATTCTCCGTCCGCTGAAATGACATTGAAAAGAACAAAACCCACAGATATTAGACGCATTCAGAAGACATTTAATTGCATAATTGAGTCGAGAAATTAAATTCTTTCATCTCCTAATGCAGCCATCGAGCTCTCTCAAAGTCAGGCCCTCAGGTTCAGCTCTCTTTCAAGTGCGCGGACAAAGAAGACCACTTGGTGCCATCAGCGATAACGTGCAGCGAGGAACAACACATGACTTGTGCGTGCAGCCCATACGAAGCAACGGATTTCCCCTTCAAAGCATACCCTGCTTTATGGTCTGACTCTAAATGTCCATAATTTACTAAACATCACGCTGTATTGAAGAAGACTTGAAACTAGAGATTGAGACATAAACTCATGTTTACAATGTTTACTGAGGGAATAAATCAAGAGAGAAGTAGAGTCATTTTCTATAGACTTCTATACAACCAGAGGAGTCACCCCCTGGTGGTCAGGAGAGAGAATGCAGCGTTAACACATGAAGCATATACTTCTATACAACCAGAGGAGTCACCCCCTGGTGGTCAGGAGAGATACTGCAGATTTACGGCGCTTCAGCATGTTGGGCTTGCAGAGAAATGACACTGTTGCTGCTGACCACAGTCCTTTTCAATATGACAAATGAAGTCCCTCCGCTCTTACTTCCACTACTAGTACTAGTACTAGTAGACTACTAGTTTTCAGTGTCACTCTCTGTGGCTCTGCTGCGTCTGCTGAAGCCTCGCTAAACTAGCAATTTAAACACTCTCTCAATCACCATCTTGACCGTCAGTAAACGAGACTTGGGCAGAGAGAATGTCACATTGAATGCTTGTAATGAAAAAAGGCTTTGGGTTGTGCATGTGACAAGTGAGCCATAACCAGCCGGTATGGACATTATAACTAGAGTTACATAACTTCAAGATACATTGTTTTGGCATCAACACAGCTAAAAGCTGCAGGCAGCGAGGGGTGAAGTCAGGATCTCCCAACACCCTATGTACTTATCAAGTGACTCATTATGGCCCTAGACCCCAATGTTGAGACATTTTAATACACACATATTAACCATCCCAAATACTGATGTTCAAAGCAACTGTTTTTGGTGATATGAGTATCAACATTTTTCTTTCTATCTTTATGCACGGGGAGAACTTTAAATCACTGGTGACACTGCTGACTGTACAAATCAAAAGGTATACAAGTAAACAGATTGATTTAATTGTGAGTTAATTTAAAAGTGTGTTAACATGCAGGGCAAGGTCCTTGCCAGTTGAAATATGAAATGCAACAGAGAACGAGCAGCACGGATGTGTGGTCATGATCCAACAGACATGTTTACTGTAATTTCATGTTCTCCAGCAAAATCCTTTCACCTTTTTGGTACTCTATTAGTCTGTTCAAAGAATCAGGGTACTTTATAGGATAGCTTTGTTGTGAAACACCATTTTTACATTCCTCATCAAGGTCACCCCCCCTTTCTATAATAATACTTACTAACTTTGATATAGTGCTTTTCTGAATACTCAAAGACACTTTTACATTGGAATCATTCACACTGATGAGAGGAGCTACCATGCAAGGTGCCACATCAGGACTATCTAACATTCATACACTGTAGGCGCAGCTACGGGAGCAATTTAGGGTTAAGTGTCTTGCTCAAGGACACATCGAAATGGGCTAGCGGAGCCGGGGATCGAACCGCCGATACTCTGATTGAAGGACGACCCTGCTCACCACTGAGCCTCGAATGAGTTGGGAACACCTTGGTGAGCTGCCCCTTGATCTCTCCAGAGATGCATTTACACATTAAACACTGTTTAAAGGCGGTGTGGTGTGTGCCTCAAGATGGATTGCTGGGCTTTGAACTGCCACCTCCCATGACCTTTAAGGTTTCTCTGACTCGGAAATTGAAGGATTGGGTAAAAGACTTTCAGACTTAAATCCTCTAGCATTTCAGCCAGTCTATTGAAGGTGCAACCAATCCTGAACACAGATCCGCCTCGCTGTGGGAAGCTCAGGTAGAGGTAGAGGTACAGACTGAGTGAAGCCACCTACAGGCAGCATGACATTCAAAATCAAAGCAAACTCTCATGGCAACGGTACACCAGGGCTCATATTTGTTTGATCAATGTTACATTGAGTTCCTGGAAAGGTTAGTAATTATATTACAATTTAATGCATATTGGATGAAGGCCCAAGTTGGCTTCCCTTGTTCAGTATTTTTTTCTTTTTCTTTTTCTATTGAACGGAAATAAATTCTTGATTGGGTGCTAAATTGACCCAGGAAGTGGCGGTCGTGCCAATACGTCCCAGGATGCACTGCATGTACCGTCACTCCGGTCAGTAGCTGGGAAAACACCGGAAGCTCCTGCTGGTCGTGAGGTGCTGCAGCGCGTACTTGTGCAAACATATGACATCGTCACCGCTAAACTGCTCACACCACATTTATCTCTCTCTCTCTCTCTCTCTCTCTCTCTCTCTCTGTCCTTATGCACACACACTCTGCAGCACTGCCTTTGCTCTTCTCCAAATGAACTACACTACTCTTACAACAAGCAGTCTGTGTTTGTTCTCTGAAGATCCCCACCGGCCATATAATCCCTATCGCGACCTCTCTCCACTACAATTCTTCAGCTATATACTCTGGCTTGAATAATTTCGGCTGATTATCGGCGTCAGCCCAAAAGAAAAATGTATCAGGGATGTCCTTTCTGCGCAGATTGCAATAGAAGCAAAGAGAACCATAAAGTTCGGTTTTTGAGGGACTTGTAGAGAAACCCAGGATGAAAGGCCTGTAGTTCCTCCTGACCGCCAAATATGTCACTGTCACGTCCAATGATGTCACTGGATGCAATTTTCCTCAGCTCTGGGTAAATAGAGCTGTGCACACCGAGGACTTTATTGCTTCAATTGGCCACATTTACGAGATAAAAGAGGCAGAATTTTCCCTTTAATAATCATTCCCGTTATTTGTTACATATTTTAGTTCAGAGTTCAGCACGACGTAGTAAATGTTAATTTTTAATTTGCATGACACACATGACTCACCGACTGTAAATAGCTGTGGTTTCCCGCCACTATGTTCGTCTCCATTGTGAAGCAGCTCAAACTACAGAACAACCATACTGTGGTCAGAATAGTGACGGCGGCTCCGATGGCTCTGAGAGTCAATCTGGAGGCGACAGATTTGAATAGTAGACTCCGACACAGGCAGGGCCGGAGTGGGGGGACAATTTTCAGCCCGGGAATTTCAGGCTCAAGACCGGCCCACTTTTGCCATGGTAGTGGAAATTGGATAAATGAAGCAAAAGTTCAGCTCTTACTATCCTGTAGTTTTTTTTTATTAATACCATGGTCCAACAAATAATGTAAAGGTTAAATACAACAATAATAATCCACTGAAGATGAGAAGTTAACAAAAATATTCCACTATTCCACAAGGATAGGTTGATAAATTAACAAAAGCAGAAATAAATAAATAAAACATTTGAAACGTATCCCACTCTTCAACAAAGAGGCATATTGAGCTAATGTTTACAGTTCAACTCACAGTACAGTATACACTTACATTGTGAATAGCATCAACAGCATCTACAGCATCAGTAACTGCCTACGCAGTGCACTGGTTTTAGCCTCTATATCTATAACTGTGTCGTTGCGTATAGACATGAGGATTTCCTTCTCTGTGCACATTAACATGAACGCCTCCAAGTTGTCCTGCCTCAATGAGCTTCGTAGCATATTCTTCACAAATTTTAAGGTTGAGAAGCTTCTCTGCTATGCAACCTGTGTGATGGACAAAGTCAACATAAATGTATATGCTAACCCAATGACAGGATAAGCATCTGTGAGGATCTGCACCGAAGCTACAAAGAAACATTGAGAGTCATATTACTGCATACTTCAATATCTATATATATCTATATATATCTATATATATACATATATATAGATATATATAGATATATAGATATATAGAAATATTTGCATAATATTTGCAAAGTCTATGGATTGCCATATTTTGGGTGATATAAAAAGGCTAATATTTTAATTCAATTTAATATTTTGCTTGGGAATAGGTTGACAACGCTACAATGATATTAATCAAGGCTACAACGTTAGCCGAATAGTTACGTTGCTAATCATTAGGCCTTTGTCTCCTTTGCCACTTGTGTTTGTCCTCTTGAAAATAAATCGGTAAGCTTGGCACATTTGGCAGCATCCTCCTCCAATGCCTTTCTTTTTTTCAACCTGGCTTTTTCAGCCCCTCCTGCCCTCTTCCTCCCGTCCATCCTCCCTGACGCGTATCGTTGCGGTCATGCCGGCCCAGCTATCGGTAGCCTATCTGAGAAAACTTTTTGGAAAAGACGGGCTACGGACCGAACCAACTCTATTTGGGCGGGGTGAACTTCCACGCATGGTACAACCCATGCAGAGGCTGCGGTGTCAGAATGCGGAATGTGTGTAGCCCACTTTAAGAAAAAATGGACTAACGTGACAAATGTCAACAAATAAAATTCTCGACCGGCCCAGAAGTGAAGCGGCCCACCGGGAAAACTCCCGGTACTCCCTATGGCCAATCCACCGCTGGACACAGGACACGTTGACCTACTTTATTCTGTACGGACCAGTGCAGACTGGCCGTTCTGGTGAAAATCAAACACTCTGCCAGGAACTGGAGTGATAACCCGCTCTCATATTGTGGAGTGTGTTTCCTAGCCAGACAAACATGAACAGAGAGTATGTAGACAATAAAAGATTGCTCAAGATTCAAGCTTTGGTTTTAATTGTAATACAAAGTTGTTGTGTTTTGTTGCTAAACTATTATTTAATGGTTTCACTTTCTCATGAGGCAGGTTGTGAAAACCCCCGTTCATCTGGTGTTTATCCTCCTCCAGCATGACACTTCATTTGCTTTTTATTTCATCAGGGAATTTCCTCCAATAGACTATTTGTTTGACATCTGACCTGTAAATGAGGACAAATGTCTATTTATTAACAATGTATCAATAAATACAATTTATGAGATTATTTGACCATTTGTAAGTTCTTCACTTTATAAATGACTTATTGACATGTATTAGTGCTGATTTAATGTTCTTTATCTTTTATCAATCAACCTGCTGACATATATAACTGTTGAGTTGATGTTAAATATAATTTATTAACAACTTATTAACATCTGTAACATAGTTGATGTTTATTACCCTGTATAAATGACTTATTAACATGAATTAGTGCTGATTTAATGTTCATTACCTTTTATCAATAAACCTACTAACATATATAATTTTTTGAGTTTATGTTAAATACCCTTTATTAATAACCTATTAAGATCTATAACATATAGTTGATGTTTATTACCTTTTATAAATTACTTATTGACATGTATTAGTGGCGATTTAATATTCACTAGCTTTTATCAGTAACCTTTGTAACTGCAGAGTTGATCTGAAATACCCTTTATTACCATAATTTTTTACCACAGAGTTGATGACAGTGGCGGCTGGTGGCAATTTATTTTGGTAGGGCCATCTAATCAATTTCAGCAGCTGTTTTACATGTAGTATCTCCGCCAAAGTTCTTCTCTAAAAAGGGTGTTGGAGAAGAGATTAAACCGAGTTAGCGGTTGGTCTCCTTTGAAGAGCAGTGCTCTCACTCGAGCGCCTCGAGAAACTAGCCCTGACGAGACATGGGGACGCGCACCTTTGGGCCAAATGAGAGTGACCCCTCCGTGGATGTTTTTTAGGGCGCTGATTGGATAAATTGTATGTCACTCATTCATATCTTTAATCAGTGATTGGCTAAACTGCTTCTTAGACCCGTCTTTCTTGGGCCGAATCGATCCGGCCTCAGCACGTGCACGGAGCAGCAGAGCAACCCTGTCTCCCAAAAATTACGTTCCCCCAGAACTAATACGCATTCCCAATTACGTTTGATCAGAAACGTATCTCCTCCCTGATTATTTTTGTGTTTGACGTATTACAAATACGTTGATTATACACATATACGCGCCGGCCGCACATATTTTTGTCAAATATTGACAATTTTTTGTTTTTGTTTTGGTGGCTCAAGGTGAGTGGGGCCAGGCCCTCTATTGTCTCTTTCCCTTTATTAAACATAACTGCTGACCTGTCTCACAATTATTTATAGCATTATTTATTTATATTATCACCTCACCCAAACCCCAAACTTGTTCCTAATATTGGCGTATAGCTAATCCATAAAACACTAGTACATTTAAGTAACCTTTAATATCATTATTAGTGACAACTTTATTAGAATGAGGTGCCAACATAAGGAAACAGTTGCCATCTGCTCACATCGAGGCTTGTCTTCTCCGTCAGAAGCTGACTTGTCTTGCTTGAATGCACTCCGTTATGAAGCCCAGTCTCTAATGCTTTCACATGTCTATGAATGTTTTATGTCGTGTGCACCATCTTGCTTTTATTGCCACTTGTCTGCCGTTTTTTAAATTTTATTTCATGTTTATTTATTTGTTTTTATCAATGAAGGCACTATCTCACAGGCTGCTTTTCTGAAGCACAACTGGTGCACCGCTGATGGTCAATATGCTCTGGGTGGGTGGATTTTCACGCAGAAAATACACATTCTACAAGTTATACCCAATCTGCTCTCGGTTGGGCCTCACTGAGTTTCGAGATTTTTTTTTTTTTAGCTTTTTTTGTGGTAGTTTGCAGTGTATAGAGGTGGGGGTGGGGCATAAAACTGTACATGCACTGTACAACACTGTACATGCAAATAAAGCCAG
This sequence comes from Taurulus bubalis, assembly GCF_910589615.1. Classification (NCBI taxonomy): domain Eukaryota; kingdom Metazoa; phylum Chordata; class Actinopteri; order Perciformes; family Cottidae; genus Taurulus; species Taurulus bubalis. Next base: position 21,547,803 of record NC_136590.1, on the reverse strand, counting down.
TAAATACATCTCTTCATGCACTAAACACTCAGCGGTTCATATGATTTAGATCAGGGCCCTATTCTTCGTACGTGGTTCAACAAAGTCGAGTAAATGTCCTATTATCCAGCTTAAATAAGCGAGATGATTGACATCAGGCTAACTCGGTTTCTCAATGGCAGATCCGTGCTGAAACGGTCTCGTTAATTCTAACCAGATGTCAGTCATCTGGATAAATACGCGTGCCCGTTCCTCTTCAGAAGGGATAATAATCGAGCACTGACACCACGATGTTCTAACAGTACAATGGCAAATAAACTCAGAGGAACCTTTTTTTCTCTCCACTGAGAAGCAGGAGATGAACATGAACGCATATGAGGAATTCAATACCTTAATCATTCACAGCAAACGCGTTGCGAATATTTGCAATGTTTTTGGTGTGAACGCAGCTTAACACTACCCCCCCGCTGCGAGACATAAGCATTGCAAATATATCAGACAAGTTAAATGTGTCAGTTTTGGGAAAATGTATCGGCTAATTTCAAGTGCTTCATCACCCAAATCAATCAGATTATATTTATTTAAATGTGCCTGCTGGCAGTAGTATACAAATTAGTTAGGGCTAATTAGGGCTCGGCACATGCAGCAAACTATTAACGCCGTTAATTATTTGATCATGCGTTAACTCTTTTTTTTGCATTGGGAGGGGCTTATCACTGCCGCACACAGGTGCTGGCCTTTAAATCTCTCCCAGACGGCGTAATTCAGACCTTGGAATCTTACGGATCTCCCAGTCCGGCCCTTCAATCAAAAAAGAAAAAGAAAGAAATAAGATGCACGCCATAAATGCAATACAACGGCACTGCTTTTACTCTGAAGGCGATTTACGTATGTGCGCGTGTGCGTATGTGCACAGACCGGCTTGTTGCCAAAAGACTGACGGGAAAGCATGTATTGTTCTGTAGTTTCTGTCCTCAGAGCCGCTCAGAGTGAATAAGTGAAGAGTGATTAATCGTGCATGCGCAAAGCCGTCGCTGAGATACCTGTCAGCTGTCTTCACATCTCCACCTCATTCAACCAGACTTCACTGCACTTGTTCAAGCCAACACAGACTGGACTTTTCTCAATGAGAAAGAACAACTGAACTGAACAAGATCAAAAGTACTGATTGCTTTTGTATAAAGTTAATCAATTGCTGGTCTTTAACATACATCTTTACAGTAAGCAACAAACTGAACATGGAGAAAAGAAGGAGTGGCTTGTCCCTCACAGGGACCCTGACTACTGAACAGACTGTTTATGTTGTTCCCTGATAAAAGACAAATGTTTATTCTATAGCATGATATTAAGCTGTTTTACATTAGAATAAAATAGTCTATAACATCTGAAAATAAATACAATATTTAATTGAATGACCAGTCATATAGAAGCAGTACAAAAATAAAATACATCTTTTTTTTCTTCCCTAGCATATATTTTTTATTTATATACTGTTGTTAACTTGCTGTTGCTCCAGAGGGCCTGTTATATTGTTCTGATAACATTACTTTAAAATAAAAGCCCGCAACACACTAGATTTGACTTCATTATTGAATTTGGTGCATAATGAGATTAATCTTGATTAATCTCAGAAAAAAATATGCGATTAATCAGTTCATTTTTTTCAACTTTGCCCAGCCTTAAAATTGAGATATATATATATATATATATATATATATATATATATATATATATATATATATATATATATATATATATATATATTTATGAGGATATATGTACTGTATAGGAGTTTGAATATGTGTATGGGCGGATCAGTATGTATGTATTATTCATAATCAGAAATTCAATCAATTGAATCAGTGAAAATAAATTGTGTATGATTATCTGTATTCTTATCACGATCACCTTAATCATTTTCTACAATAATGATATGTATGGTGTACTAATAACACTGTCATATAATTATGAGTGCTTTCAACACATCCATAAGTTTCTTAATCTCTAAATAAACTTAAGAACAGTGCGGCATCCAGCGGGTGATAGTCTATGTCTGCGAGACGGGCAATGGGCATGTGGTGTTCAATGTACGGCTCGAGGAGCTCTCGTAAATAAATGATTCATTGTCGGCAGAATCGATCGCGCTCGTACAGGAAGTCATCATGTGTGAGAACGGATCTTGGCGATCTGGAAGAACTCTCTCCCTATAAAACATATATAACTAATATCGCTTCTTCATTAATGAGGAAGGGAGCTGCCTTTTTTGTCTGGTGGCAGTGGCCAGCTTATCCAGTGAATTGAAATAAGCCTGCACGGGAGCAGGTTTACATTTTTGACTGTGTTGCTATGGTGATTTTTCTAAACTTGCTTCGAGGAACCGAAAAGCCTGACCTACGTCATCTTACCCTGAAAATTTGCCAGCTAACTCAGTAAGCCAGGTACGAGAAACAGGGCCCTGGATGCCCTCCGAGTTCAACGTTCCTGTTTAGAAGTCTGATTGAAGTCTGTTGAATGAAACCCACTCGGTTTATCTAACACAAACTGCTGAAGCCTTGTATTAACGCCAGCTGAACTTAATGATGCACAAATAAGATGGTAAATTTAGTCTCCCCTCACTTACATTGGATTCATTCATATTAGTTATGGGCCTATAGAGACAAAATATTAACAATTTTAGTGACCAATAACTCATTCAATGGATTAACTATTAAAATAGAAGTGATTAAACGTGACCCTAAGCTTTTACTGTCAAACAGTGACGTGAGAGCGTCAAGTACTGCGACATGAAGGCAGTACGAGTGCTGCGTTTGTCCAGGATGTGAGGACCAGGTCAGCTGTTGTATCCACTGTTGCCCACTACATGTTGTCAGAGATTGTATCTGGTGGCGGATGGTGCCTGCTCGCTGCAGATTCAATCACTGATGGCTCCATCTTCGCTGCGAAAGCTCGGCGAACAGCGGCATCGGTCACACGGCACGCTGCTCGTCTGCTCCCACAAACACAGAAAATGGGTCCCGAGGATAAAAGCAATTAGAGGTTACTTATGACTCTCTTCCTGGCTGTCTCTCATCCCCCTCTGTTGTTCACAGTGAAAGAATAATAATTTTTTTCTGAAATCCCTTCCTGATTTCTCACTCTCTGGAGGATGAATTGTGCTATTAATTGGAAGTGAAACGCGGAACATCCTAATGGGCCCCATGCAAACATTTTGTTTCTCCTGCTCATTTTTTTCACGTAGCACTTTTTACATTTAGCCCAAATGGTCATTTCCAATTAATCCCGGGGCTCACTGTAATTGGCTCCCACAACCGCCATTATTTATTTGCTGGCTAACATAATGTAATCCGTCTGTCTCCTCCTCTCTTCACTCGTAACATTCGCACTCGCCTTGTCCCTTTTGATTTAATCAAAAGAAACTTAAAACAAACAGCGTCCTTTTTCTTTTTCCCATCACTGCACGCACTCACGAAGGTGCTCATGCACACGCCTTCAACCTTCAGTTAAGAAACAATGAAGAGCTCTGAACATAAATTCCATCCTGCTGGTAGGTATAGCAACAGGTTTAAAAGGGCGCTGTTTAGAATACATTATGCTCTTAGTCATCCGTGTATTCTGTGGTACTAAATGAAGCTTTTGAATGGAACTGAAATGTTGGGTTGTTTGCCGTAAACACACATGCCGAATGCAGACGCGCTTGAACAAAACGGGCCGATATACATTGTAATGTCACGGGTTGTCCCTAGGGCCGCCTAGGGTGGGGCAGTGCAAGAGAGAGCCGGAAACAGGCACAGTCAGATGGTTTAAGTGAAAACAAAAGTTTATTATTCCATTTCCTCGGTAGTTGCTTTTAAATAAAAAAAATTTTGAAGGGTCCTTCCTTAAAGGTTCCTTGAAGGTTCTTCAAGGATTGTTGAAATAATTGGTGTTAAAAGATCCTCCCAAGCCCAAACACCTCCAATAACTCAAGAGCCCTGAGTGAATTCTATAAGAAACCCTTTAAGTAAGGGTTCTTGGTAGAACCTCCTGAGTGGGTTCAAGATGAATCCCTTGCAATCTGAAAGAGCTCTTGGTAGAACCCCTTTGGTGGGTTCTAGATGAAACCCTTTGAATATGAAAGGTTCCTCAGCTCTTGTTAGCACCCTTATAAGGTGGATCAGGGTCTGAGTGGCCTCAATAGAGTTCTCTATAGAGACTCTCATGGGTTCCTGGTGGTTCTGGGTAAAACGCTCTGAAAGGGTTCAGGGTGAAAACTTTATTAAAGGTTCTACCAGCAAACAAAAAGGTTTCTCCTAGTGGGACAAGCTGAAGAACCCTATATGGTTCTAGTCAGCACCTCTATTTCTAAAAGTGTACGAGAATAACAAACTGTATTCAATTTGCATTGATCTTGTGCATGATCTTGATGATTTCAAATGGTTGTGGTTGTGAACCGAAAAGCTGGCCTCAAATGTAATCAAATGCAGGGAAAACAAGCTTGAAATCATTATTAGAAGTTAGGTTTGATAGATATTTGCTTCCAGGTACTCATCTTCCAGGTACTCAGAACGCCATATCTCTGTTTCATAATTCTGAGAAAACTAAATTGAAAATGAATAGATGTTTATTTATCTTTCCTTATTTCAGCAGCGTCCCGACTGCTTAATGGAACGTGCCAGGTAAAAAGGAACACCCATTTCTCTGGGTTATGAATTTAGACAACTAATTAACTTCAGGATTTCTCTAGAGGAAGCTGTTTCAAGCCATCAGTGATGACACACCGCTGCGATTGAGCAGGCAGAAAACTTCACATTTTGGTTCAATCAAGTGTCTCAAACTGTGACCCGAGCAGGAGTTCACTGCCAGATGATTCAGTCAAGACGGTAATTCTGTGTTTTTTCAATGTTTTCAGTTCCCGACCTGGCAGCTCAAACTCATCCTACATAACGTTTGCTGATAGCAGAACTTTTGTTCCATACAGGACCATGCAGATGTTATCTCTTTAACTACAGCTGATGGATATTTTACTTTTCTTCTGGGTAGACTCTTAAAACTGTATCCTCCACACTGTCTCTATATAACCTGTTTGATAGTTGAATGGAAACCATGTTTCCATTGAAACATAACTTAGCACTGCTAACCCCCCTTTTAATAAAACATTTCCTTTAAAGTTTAATCAAAAAACCAACTCCTTTGATTCGTAAGCCACAATCTCTTCCAAGCCTAAAAACTTGTTTTCATAGACGCAGTCGGAAATTGCAGATCACCTGAAGAAAAGTCTTCTTTTTATGGTGCTATATTTTCGTACAATTCACAGTAATCCAAACCTTAGTACTGCATTGATTTAGCAACTCTTCCCCAGTGTTACTGGGGTGATTTAGATTTGAGAGAAGAAAAAAAGAGTAGAAATGCTTTGATATTGATCCTTCTCACCTCGTGGTTTCAGTTTACTGAACAGATGAAAGCAGTGTTGCTGTTACAGCCTCGTCGTGGTGTGCATGATGGGAGGGCAAAAGGGAACAGCTCTTCTTCTGCAAATTGCTGGGCTGCAAAATATGAGCATGCAAACTGGGGATCCTTTTAAGATTGCACAAGCATTGACGAATCAAAGTCCAATCATCTTCTGAGAAAAACGGGGGTCAAGGGTCAATCAAACAATCAGAGGGAAGGGCACTACTATGCTGTAATTTCTCTTGAATGTCACACTGCAATATGACTTTTTTTTAATAGGAAAAGCACAACAGACAGAAAAAAGGACTCTTTCACATTTTCTCACAGTGGCCTTGAGGAGGGAACACTGATGGAAGCACTTCAAAGAGGTTGGAGGGAGAAAAATCCCGATGTTTAGCCTCACTATTCACCGCGCTCATTTCATTGTTAAGACCATAGGGGGGAGGGGTCAGAGTGAAAATGAAACCTTTCATTAACCTTCCTGTATTGTAAGAATAACATCAGTTCTGTTTCAGGGGAGGCTTTACTTGAGTAATTCATACAAGAAATGAAAACATAATCTTGAAATAATCCTGCAGTAAACCTTGGAAATGTTTCGCTGATCAACAAGATAAGCTTATTTAATGACAGCAGCAGCTCAGTGGAGCAGCAATGTGAGGACGATCACAAAGTGAGTCTCTATTTTGCATTCGGATCACATCTATTATTTATCTATATTTTCAATATAATCATGGCTGATGTGAATGTAGCATTCACTTTTGAGCTTAAAGTGTGGAAGTCCGTTCCACTTGTTTCAAAGTCCCCACTGAGCCACTGATTCCAAAGATTTGTCCAATTATCTGAAGCCAAAGTTAGACGGGCAAAGGGTCAATCAAATAATCAATCTGAAGGACACTTGCACATTTTAATTTTGCCTGAAGATCACACCTGAGGAGGGCTATTGCTTTTTCAACATGAGGGCCTTTCTGAAGGGGCAATTTCACATTTTATAACAGCGGCCTTCAGAGACAGACCAATTCAATTTGATGGCTCCTTTTCACAAAGCTCTGAGGAGTGATGGGGCGCTGTGGCTGCCCCGTCGGTGTACGCACACAGGATGTGGGTGGTGTTTGGTCGTATCAATTTTAGCCGTCCATTATCTTACGCTTATCTGGCGCCGGGTCGCAGGGGCAGCAAGCTTAGCAGGGCATTCCAGCTGTCCCTTTCCCCAGCAATGTTTTCCAACTCTCCTATGGGAGCACCGAGGCATTCAGGCCAGATGAGATATATAATCTCTCCAGCGTGGCTGGCTCTACCAAGGGACCTTTAACCAGTTGAACGGGCCCAGTAAACCCCCCAAAAAAGAGAGAGGCGTCCGGGAGATCCTAATTAGATGCCCAAACAACCCTTTTGACACAAAGGGAGCAGCATTCCTACTCAAAGCTCCCCTATCTCTAAGGCCACGAAGGAAGCTTATTTAAGCCGCAATCTCATTATTTCGGTCACTACCCAAAGCTCATGACTATAGGTGAGGGAACGTTGATAAATAACTTTTTCTTCCAGGCTCAGCTCCCTCTCCACCACATCGGTCCAGTACAACGCCGGCATCACTGCTGGTGTCGCACCGAGCTGCCTCTTCATCTCACGCTCTAATACCCTCACTCGTAAAAAGAATATCCCTGCTTGGGGCGGTGACTAACTCCAAAACTCGATGGCGCGATCCCTCGACTTGGAGGTACCGACTCTTATCCTGACCGCTTCACACTCGGCAGAAAAAACATCCCAGTGCCCGCTGCAGGTCTGATGGCCTTCATCAGACCTGCAGCGGGCACTGGGACTCACATCCTCTGTAAAGAGCAGAGACGTCATTCTGAAGTCCCCAAACCAGAAGCACTTAGACCTCAATTCTAAGTTCCCGTCATTTTCATCATATTGATCAAACCTGATCAACTGCTTCAATACAACTCCATTCAACTCCATACAACAATGACTACATGTGCAACTGCAGCACTGTTTATTTTCTGTACTACTTTGAGCAGAGGTACACACTGTATTTGTTCCGCGACAAAAATAAATCCATTGTTGGCAAAAACACGTCAGCGAAGCCACAGAGAGTGGCGGTTGGTTTTGGCCTCTTTAGGAACCTGATTCCAGACCTCTGAATCACTGCCAACATCTATGATTATTTTAATGATGCAAACAGGTCTGGTGTCGTGCGCATTGACGCACAACAATTGAAAAAAAAATAAACTGAGCCAATCAAAGCTTTGTAAGCAGTAGGGGAATCGATATTGCCAGATCCTAAAAATATGGCAAAAGAGACGTTTGTGCAGCAGAAAATCCCAAATTTATACCCTTGAAATGACTTTAGTAGGCAACACAAAAGTATGTCCTGCAGGAGGCAACTGGCGTTTGGCTCACACGATAAAGAAATGCAGAAAGACGAGGCCATTTCTTGAAAACTATGAAAGAAGAGCACACGGTGAGAGCGTGAACACCTCAACCACACCTTAGATGAGGAGAACACTGCCAGCAGGTGAAACTGAATAATAGGTTGGAGATTTAATTAATCGCGAGGGGACATGTTTAGGTTTGAAAAGAGTTCTACTGATCGTGTTATTGTTTTTTCATCATTGTTTTTGCATAAGATAATCAAAAGGAGTATTTCTAAACTTTAATCTTTACATTTTAGCCATCTATTCCCTGCTAATTATGTTTTTATTCATATTTTCAAATGTGGTGCACTCTGCAAAGTCCATTTTAATATGAACACTATAAATTAATTAGTGGGTATTTGTGCTGCTGGGGAAATTGGTTGATGCAACACAGTCAGTATGTTTTCCGTTCTTTTTATTGACAAATGGCTGAGCAGACTGAATTATTCACACATGATTAAGTGTGTTTCTACATTCAGGCAGTGGTGGTCCTGCTAAGTCTTCTCTGCTGGCCTAAACAGAATCAGAAAGGTATAGCTATTTTATAAGTTGGGGGGTGCGCGTCGAACAGCATCCCGCCATGCGCATATTTATGTATACGATACCAGACAGCAGGCCTAGGTAGGTTTTGCACGGCCCGTCACTGTATTCAGGAGTAACAGATGTGGGAATGTGCATGTGAGCCCACTGAGATCTATAAAACACAACCGCTTGTGCACAGTCACAATTTAATACTGATCCTCCTCTATAAGACCTCTATCGGTATACAAGACCATCAGATTGTCTATTTCTACAGAGTTATTGTTGATGCTTTTCATCGGCGTCACCGGGTCGGATTCTAGCAGAGACCAGTTCACCATGGACAGACCCAGATCCACAGCCTACACCATGCTGCATGAGGGAAGAGAGGCGAAGGAGAACCAAAACCAGAACTTCTCAGGGCCAGACTGTCAGACCCTGCTGCAGTTGCCTTTTTACCACAGGGAGCAGCCTGTCTGTATTCAGTATTGCATCATACACCATCTGAAGTTATGATTACCTATCACCGAAGTCTGAGGTTAGCCCGATAGATATATAAGGTTAGTCTAAGGTTAGCACGATATAGAAGGTTAGTCTAAGGTTAGCACGATAGACATAGAAGGTTAGTCTGAGGTTAGCCCGATATAGAAGGTTAGTCTAAGGTTAGCACGATAGACATAGAAGGTTAGTCTGAGGTTAGCCCGATATAGAAGGTTTGTCTAAGGTTAGCACGATAGACATAGAAGGTTAGTCTGAGGTTAGCCCGATATAAAAGGTTTGTCTAAGGTTAGCACGATAGACATAGAAGGTTTGTCTGAGGTTAGCATGATAGACATAGAAGGTTAGTCTGAGGTTAGCCCGATATAGAAGGTTAGTCTAAGGTTAGGACGATAGACATAGAAGGTTAGTCTGAGGTTAGCCCGATATAAACGGTTTGTCTAAGGTTAGCACGATAGACATAGAAGGTTTGTCTGATGCTAGCACAATAGACATAGAAGGTTCGTCTGAGGCTAGCACTTTATAATACCTACACGCTATTTAGCATTAGTTACGCATTAGTAAACACTTAATTCATCATTCATAAAGCATTGTTCTAACATGAACACTCATTAGTAGCTCATTAGCATGTAATTCATAAACACAGTTAGAAATGTTTTATTCTTGATTAATAACCTTGACTATTATGCATTTCATGATTGTGTTTTCATACTTTATAAATGATGGATTCCTCATTTGTAAATTAAGTATTAAGGACTTATAGATGATTAATAATAACATTTATAAAGTGTTAGTAAATGATAAAAACATTATTTAAATGTCATTTATTCATGCATTTATTTATACATATAATGATTTAGCTACGACTAATGGTTAGGGACTATGTTCACATGTGCTTTATGAATGTGTTTAAATACTGAAATTCGTGATTGATTCAAGTAGTTACTAGTCGTTAGTTAAGTATGTTCTGTGAGTTATTATAAAGTGCTACCCATGGTAGAATGCAGCAGGAATGAGAAACCCAGATATGAGCCAGCATTATTGCACTTCCAGTTCCCCTTGTCTCGAAATCTATGTGTATTTTTCTATTTGTTTTTGTTGCCTGACATAAGGTCTATGTCTAACTAAAGCTGAAGAGACTTTAACGGTTTGCTCTCTGCTATAAAATAGGTCAGTAAACGCCCCTCTGGTGAATTTAGAAGCTTTTACATGTCTTAAAAAGTCCAAATGAGACGACTAGTTGCAATAAAACGTGTAAGTATCATTAAGCCTTTTTTTCTGCAATAATTAAAAATCCAATGGAATTATCCCATCGACAAGACTAACCCTAGCGCATCCTTTTTTTGTTCAATAATAATTGAGGGTCACTGACGCAGGGCACGTGGACTCATTGGAAGTTTGAATCCTTTAATTCTCCTTCTTTTTGGTCATAAAAATATGTATAAAAAAATACACAGTGTGTCTGATTTAACCCTTTTTCTTCTTCTCTGTTTTAATATATTTTATTGAACGAAAGAAGAGAATCATCAATACAACTGGTAATTCCAAACGTTGTATTGTATACATATGTGCACAAAATTGCCGCTCAGAATTCAGACCTGTAAATAAATGGAGGACAGTAAATATAGTGCACTATATGGTAGAAAGATAATTATTTTGGGCACAGCCTCTGTGGGGCAATTAAACAGAAAGAAGCCCTAATTAATGTTATTGATTAGAACTGTGCTGTACCTGCTGCAGTAAAAGGGGAGTAAAACATATTTCCTCGCAGGGTTAATGTCTTGCAAAGAAAAGAGTTTTCATTCCAACACAATACTTTTCATTCTCCATTCTGGAGAGCAACACAAGGTCACACAAGGATAAGACGGAGCAGCAACTCGTACTCTTTATCCCCCCTCCTCTCCTTTAATTCCCCTCCTCTTCTTGCGGCACGGCTCAGTGTACCATGAGATGTTGTGATGTTCAACGCGGAGATAAGAGCAAGATCACTCAAGTCATGTCTGACAGCAGGTTATCGATCTGGAGGCCATTTTATTCCTGTATCAGGAGAAATGATTGGCCGCCTTCTAATTCCCTGTGTGACCAAATCTTATCGGCCCTGCACATCTTTAATCTGCCGAATGGCGGGCGGATCAGCCAGGGGGCTGAACGCAGTCGAGATGCGGACGCAGTATTCGGCATTATTGCAGCGGGGCCGATCCACTGTCTGTCTTTATTCCTTTGTAAATCTCCGTTTCATGAGGTGAGCCTCTGTGACCTTCGTAGCTACACATCGTCTTGTGAAGCATTTTTCTGATTCCGTATTCCATTTTGGATTTCCCCCATTATGTTTGGCTTAAATTCAAGTTATTGTCCCCCAAACCTTTGCTGATTTAGACTTTTCTGAATTGACCCTCTGCTAGGTTATATCATAGACTGGCCAATCACAGCCTTCATCAGCTTAACTAGCAATAGTACCTTTGTGCTACGCTAGCTACTGAAGGTTAACGCATGATTAACGAATGATTTTAATGCTTTTTAAAGATTGTGACGTGAATAAAGACTGACCCAGCTTTACAGGATCAGTGCTCCTTAATGTCCTTGTCTTCTGATCTCCAGGTGATGTGATGATTCACTTTCACACTGTGACTTTTATCTTTTTAACCTGTTTTCACTGCGGAATCCGTTTGACATTGTATCCTTCAAACAAACTGTAGATCCTTCTGTCCGCCTCTCTCTGAAGTTAGATCACATTTATTCAGAGCGAGGCTTCCCAAAGGGTCAGTAGAGCAACGTCAGGTGAACATAAAACAGATTTTGTTCAGATTGCGTGTCCAAGCTCTAATGTCAAGTCAAACGGATAAACGGCCTTTCTTCATCCTGTTTGTGAGGGGCAAGAAGAGCTGACATTCTCCACAGAGTTGCCACTGGCACCGGTCGTTGAAAGAAGGCCTGTCTGACACTCACAGCTGGTTAAGACAGCTTTACTAATTATAACGGCCGTGTTGTTGCTGTGTTGTTGCTGCCTGCTAGCTGATAAAACTCACTGATGCAGTAACCTGCCTCCAGGTGATCTTCATGCTGACAGCAGATTACAGCCATGATGATTTTGAGGTGATTTTTTCAGGGGGTTTAGATAATTTTGCAGTCATGAAATGGTCAACCGTTAAGTATACAAAAGTCTTTTGGAACACACTTTGCTTTTTATGGTAGAACAAATACATCGCCAACCCCAATCTCTCCCTTCCTGTCCCCTCGGCTTACTTTCTCTATATATTGTCCTAAACCGCTGTGTTTATATTTGCGCGTCGGCAAGATTTCTCCGTCAAGGTGTGAAGTCGCCAGAGGATTTATAACACTTGCAGAATGAAATACTCAGGAGATGGTCAGGAAGTATAGCTGTGAGCTTTATTCATGCAGAATATTTTGGCATGAACATTCCTCTCATTTTCACACATATATTGTCCTGCGTGAGCCATACTATATATTTCCTGATAATTAGCAGCGTTGAGATTAATCCTGGTCCTCGTCCTTCCTCTTTAACAGAAAGCTGAATTACTCCACACATGAAACAAGGATCTGAAGACTGCCCTTGTGCTTCCCTCACAACAAATATCATCCTGCTGGATCCCCCGTGTTGTTAATTTACAGCTCTGTGATTCTGCAGCGATTCAGAGCTGAGGAAGTGAACTGTAAGAGCGTGAGAGTGAAAACACAGAGGCCAACAACAAGGGAGGGACAGAGGCAAAGCCAAGAGATGATCAATGACCCACAAGAGATTCCTGCTCAGTGAAATGTTTTGTTTCTTCAGGCAGGATAACAACTTCATCACTTTTCTTTTTCATGACAGTATTTTCTTAAAGTTACCGGGGAAACCAAAACAATTTGTATTCAATAAAATAAAGGCCGACAAGGTCACGAAACAGTATACTACATTTTGTTCTTGAATTTAACACTTTAAAGTTTGAAATTTCTTTAAAGTTGCTTTTCCAAATATTTATCACCCACTTTTCAAAATCCTCTTCCACAACTCTTCACATGCAGCATAAATTAGAACCACAGCAGTTATTTAAAAAACAACAACACACGTCTCTTTACAGCTGCGTTGCCTCTGACTCCCGTTATTTCCTTTAACACCAGGAGCCAATGCTAGGAGCTGAGTTTTCATTTAAACAAACTAATTACTGAGTTACATTACGACCGGTTGCTTACAATCAATATATCAATTAACAGACTATTTATTAAATAGAATTTGGCGCAATGTTCACACACATTGGGGCTCCGTCACATCACCTTCAGCAAATAATGCTGATCTTTTTTTAACTGATATATTCTTTGGTCTAGCAAAAAACACAACAACAGTGAATCCATCAGCACGTCAGCGTGTTGTTCATTACTTATGACTTTATATATTTGATGTGGACATCACAGTGACATTAGAATTCATAACATACATCTATGCACAAAAAAACAGATGTTGAGTGTCTATAGTGAAACGCTAATTTCCAACACTTGTCCACAGGAGGCTTTTAAAAAAATACATAATAAAATGTGATAAAATAGAATAAAAAAGAGAATACATCCACAGATATGTGTTACAGGGGTGATACGTGTGAGAACAATGTTGTTTTTCTCTTAACCATAGTTTACCAAGCATGTTTGTAACTGGTACCATCAGCGTTACCTTCAAATATCTGCGGTGTTCCATCTAAATTACACGTTTGTCCCCAACTCTGGTTGCTTCCAGTTGAGGCAGACAGTCCATTGGAAATGTTTGTATCGCTGCAGTGCTAATAATTTAGCAACGGCGCTGAGCCACAAAAGTGCAACTGATGGTAGCGCGCCGCAGAACACAGTCTTAAAATCTTTCTGCAAAGCCACATAATAGACACATTTTAATCGCTCACGATTAAATTTAGTCATAACGCAAAATCGCACGAAGAAACACACACATTTGTGCGATTCCTGCCCGAGGGTAGGAATCGCACAAATGTTTGAGCTGGTTGGGGAAGGTGTTAATTTGGTTTTGTCAACGATTCTATAGAAACATCAGAAGCAGCTCAGTTTGTAGCAAACTTGAGCCCCGCAGGTGCATGTGGAATTACAGCATGTATCAGTAGAGTGGATGTAGAGGTACGGCTGAAATATGTAGGACATGGTGACGGACCAATCAGACTTGGTGTGTAGCGAGAATTGGTGGATTCCCAGCAGCCTGCCGAGAAGCATGACGTGTGGTGAAACGAGAGGCATTCTCCATAAAGCCACTAAGCCGGGTGGGAGGGAAAACCCTGCAAACACTTTGCTGGTAACCCCAAGAAGTGTGAGAGTGTCTGTGAGCAGGCGGTGATTGACTGAGGAAAGGGAGGCAGCCTGAATGACACGTACTCCTGAATCTGCGAATGCACGGCGACATTCGAAAGAGCTAAAGCCCCGGTTGACGGGTTTCACAGAACCGGTGGTGTTTCGAGACGTGTCTCATATAAGTGTGGACATATTTTTCTACAACATCCATCCTTGACAAACTATATCAGCTCATAGGAACTTTATTTTATTGTGAGACATTCACAGTAATATCCGCAGTTGGTTCAGTGGGCTCAGCGTAATCTGTATATAAGAAGTGGACGAAGTCATCGTGACTTCACCCGTTGATTTGTGGACATTTTAAAGCCTCGAGTTCAACATTTTGGCCGTCGCCATGTTGTCTTTTTTTGCAACCAGCGAACACAAGTAATTATATTTGGACTGTGGAGGAGCGACGTAGAGACCTGTCTATCACAAGGTAGCCCCGCCCTAAAGCAAACCCATGTTTAGGGTTTATTTGACTCTGAATGGACCATAATGTACTAAATGAACATCATGCTGTATTGAAGAAGACTTGACACTTGGACTCCTGGAACCTCTACCAGGACTATAACACAAAAGTAAGAACATTTAGTATCCTGTGAGAGCAGATAAGGGTTCCCCTTAGATTTATTTTGTATATAATGTGCTAATTTATCATCCAGCAACCAGTATGCAGCCGCCAAAAAAATCTGTATAATTATGTGGACATCAGACATGAGGTTTGGGTATAATTCCATGTTGTTTATTCTTTAACCATAACATCTATTGCGTGTCTTTCTGGGATGTTTTTTATTTTCCAATGCGAGGGTCGCAGGACAAAGGATGTTGTACAGATTGTGACATCCCTTCAGCACATTTGTGATTTGTGATATTGGACTATACAAATAAATATTAATGTATTTACACTTTAGACACTATTATAGATCCAAGACTAAACTGACAAGAGGGTGGGACTCAGAAGAAAAAGTAGCCATAACAAATCCGTCTGCTACTTCCGCACCACGAACAGCGCCATGGATTTATCAATACACAGCCCAACTCGGCTACTGATATTTCATAGCCAATGGACAGGTTTATAGATTCTAACTTGCACAAACATCAGTCAGTTCGAGGATCAATGAGCCGGGCAGACCAGACTAACATATTCAACGAAATAACCCCTCTGCCCCGGCCATCTCTCTCTGGTATTAAGGGATGGTGGGTTAATAAGCGGGGTGCATTTTTGCTCATTTTGCTAAAAAGGAGGATGACATCTTCCCTCATATTGCTCTCTGACTACAACGCATCAGTAAATATAACTAATATTGGTTGGGAAATGTATGCCTTTGATGTAAACATCCTTAACACAATGAGGAATAGAGCTTTGCTGTAAAGACCTTTCGCTCTATGTCCTGTTTCTCTTTCAGAGTATTGCATATACATCTAGATAAAAGGTTTCTCCTTTTGGACCGGATATGTTTATTAGCTTTAGAGTTTAAAACATATTGACGTCACAAATTGGCTCGTGTGTATCCTTGTCATTTCACATTAAAAGCAGCATATCGACTATTAAGCTGCAGTCCATTACATTCAAGCCATTATGCACCAAAGCGCTCGATATAAACATTTATGTAAATCACTGTAAACGTCCGTGAAAATGAGTGAACGTAATTGTCACTCTGAAAGCTGCCGTCAGGGATAAAGCCGCTACCTTTGTTCATTTCTATGCATCTCTTGAACCCTGCTGGCCTTAAATCATACATCCACACAATGACCACATGCAGCCATGGTACATTTTCTAATATGATTGTGTCCAGCCAAGTGCATATCCCCCTTCCACAACCACCCATTTATTCCCCCCCTTGATATGAGATCAAGACCGGCCCAATGTGGTAAGCTATTTGATGGGGATACAAAATTGTCCGCCTCATCCATTCCCCAGCTTGCCCAGTTCCTAGCAACCAACAAGATTAGACTGTCTGTTTCTCGGTGGTTTTGAAAGACCCAGAGTACAGGCAGATACCCTAATCACATCATACAGACCTAATGCATGCACACCAGATAAACACACATGTCCCTGCACACACCCCGACCACACACAGACACACACACAATTGATAAGTCAGTGATTCAAAACTAGATGTGGATATATAGAGAACATTCTGCAATCATCCTGTATTATGTCACCGAGGCTGAGCTCACTTTGCTCCCCATTATGTTTGGAAAATAGAATTGAGCTGTCGTGTTAGGCAGAGATACATTTTTAGATCAGTCACACAAAGATGTGTTTTAAAAGAACACTCTTTTAAAGAAACAAACTTCTTTCCGTGTCTTTTGCTGATTAAAAAAACGTCCCACCACGTTCCAGCATAAACACACACAAGTCTTTGCTGTGACCTTCTAGATCTGATTGTGTAGCAAGAAATTTTTCTTACCGTGACAGTGTTTTTGCAGCTTAAATAAAACACACACAACCATCCATCTTGACCTATCCACTTCTGGGCAGTACCAGGAGACAAGGTTGTGCAATACATTAGAATAAATTATTACAATTTCATGAAACACTAACAAAAGACTGTAACTGAGTCCTGATCTGTCTGATCTCGCTCAGCAGGAAGCATTCGAACGTCAAATAGAGAGGACACATATGTGGTTTTAGTAGAAACAACCTTTTCTGTCGTTGAGGTATGAGGACGGGTTGATGCGTCTTGGTAAAAGTTCAAATCAGTTCAATTTCAAAGGAGGCGGGACTTTGCTTCCAAAACAAATTGTGAGCTTCAAAGTGTGTTACGATAGAATAGGATAAGAAAAGTAAACTATACTGCACGATACTATACAATAATACGGTATACGATAGGAGACAATAAGAGAATACGTTAATACACTATACGATAAGAGAATACTATATATATATATATATATATATATATATATATATATATATATATATATATATACACACATATATACACACTATACGATAATACACTATACTAAACAACAATACACAATACGATAAGATAATAGACTATACCAGTGGTTCTCAACTGGTCTGGCTCCGGGACCCACCATCACACCTTAATGACAAGCCGCGACCCAAATCAAGGAACATTCTCAACTTTTCAAATGTATTGAATGAAAAGATGGTGCAGTTTGAATCCGAGATAGTACAGAATATGTATGCCAACACAAAAACAAGTTTAATGATAAACCAAAACGAGGTATTACAACATACATAACAATTCAGAATTTTCAGCCATTTTTAAACAGACTCAACAGCTTTCATGCAAAAACTAAAAAGTCCAACAACTAATAAGTAGTTTCAAAAAGACTCAAATGACCTAACTTTAACTGAGAATACATACCGAATCGCTACCCACCAGTTGAGAATCACTGCACTACGATACAATAATACAATGTTACGATATGATAATACACTATACGATAAGATAAGTAAACTATACTGTACAATATGATAATACACTATAAAATATATTTACAAACTATGCGATAATATAATATACGATACAATATTATATTATACAATAGTATGTATGAATATATATAAAACTTAATAAGCTGTGATATCAAATAGCTTTTGCGGCTCCAGACACGTTTTTTTTGGTGGAAAAAAGGGCAAAATGGCTATTTGGATAGGAAAGGTTGTGACCCCTGCACTATACTATACAATAATATATTATCCAATAGTATACAATAACGATAATATACTATGATAAACAATAATACACAATACGATAAGAGAATACACTATACAATAAGAGAATACACTATACAATAAGATAATACACTATACTAAACAATACGATATGATATAAATTAGTTTTGGACACATAACATATTGTCTTCATCATTATATTTGCCTCCAAAGTGGTAAATAATGTCCAGAAAGGTAAACTAGGCTGCATGAGGTAGACCTGTTGCTTCTCTCTAACATGCAGTTATGTCTTCCATTTTATCTCCTGGTTGATGGCTGATCAGAGGATGAAGCCTCAGTAAAGTCCTTGATGACATATTTGCGTTGAACTGCTATAAAAGTACATGAACTTGAACTGGAAATCCCCACCTGGCCATGTGATTGTTCAACCCTCACAGATATTATATGTCAACGGTCATTGTTGTGCAATGGGGGCGGTCTCAGTAAAAGACACCCAAGCTCAGATCTGGCAATATTTTAGGACATGAACAAACAGCAAACTGAGCCGCAGCATGTCGTAGCAGCAGGGACATGACCACTAACATTATGGACGATAACATGAACAGTAGCAGTGAGATAAGACAACAAGAAACACGATGATAGAGAGATGGGATTACTGTCAAACGGGTTGATCCACTGCTGGGTAAAATCCCCCTGTGTGACAGATGCCCGACAGAGAAAAGACAGAAATCTGCACACACACACACACACGTTACAGATCGAGGACACACACATTTGCAGCGGACATATTCAGCAACATGCGGTGCACAATTGAGAAACCCAGCTCCATCTGAAAATTGAGGTTTATGTCAGACGTTGTTTGACTTACTGACTGACTCTGTTGCCATGAGTTACCATACAGTAAATGAAAACCAGAAAACAATATGAGCAGGTCCCTCTGTCTCGGAAAAGAAACACAGAAGACGTCTGGCAGTGGACAAAACACAAGAAGAAATCTTAAAAAAGGAGAGAGAGACTCATCTATTTAATATTCTGAGCACATTATTCACTACAAAAACTGAGCTAGTAGCCTTTTGCTGTTTCTTGATGTTGCTTTTTGTACGACTCCCACTGTATCTGTAGGAGCCCGAAGTTGTGGTGACACATGCGGATCCAGGCAGGTGCATCGCAGTTGATGCTCAGCACGGATCAGACACAAAGATTAAGCGCTGCATCAATCAAGCAGCGCTCTATCACACAGCCCGTCTTCGCTGCAGTGCATCTCAGTGCGAGAAAAACACTGCCAGTCTGCGACATACATATCCATACGACGTACATCTTCCTAATGGAGCTCGGCTTGCGTTGCTTTATCATTTGCAGACACCCCATAATGTGATGTAATCAGACTCGACATTTCCGCGGGTTGACTTGTAGTGCTATTCTTATTTTGCAAAGGTTGGCCAGGTGATGCATTGTGAACGTCTCGTCACCCCAGAAAGTGTCACAGTGAGATTCGTTCATGCGCAAAATACTTTCTTCTGCAGGTTTGGTGGCGTTTTGGCGAGCGAGAACGGCCGCCAACACGAGGGTTAACACACTTAAGAGAGCCAGATGGGAGCTGGATTTTCTGGAGGGACAAAGCCTTGCCCTAAAGCATTACTGCTTTATCGTCGGTTTGACTCTAAATGAACCATAACTTACTAAATTAAAGTCATGCTGTATTGAAGAAGACTTGAAACTAGAGATTGAGACATAAACTCATGTCTACAATGTTTACTGAGGGAATAAATCAAGAGAGAAGAAGAGTCATTTATATAGACTTCTATACAACCAGAGGAGTCGCTCCCTGGTGGCCAGTAGAGAGAATGCAGCTTTAAGACATGAAGCATATACTTCTATACAACCAGAGAAATTGCCACCTGGTGGTCAGTAGAGAGAATACAGCGTTAAGACATGAAGCAAATACTTCTATACAACCAGTGGAGTCCCCCCCGGTGGTCAGGAGAGATAATGCAGCTTTAACACATGAAGCATATACTTCTATACAACAGAGGAGTTACCGCCTGGTGGTCAGAAGTGTTAATGCGTGCTAATTATTGGATGCCTGGTGTAGCCTCCAGAAGAACTCAGTTCAACAACTTCTCTCGTTCTCTATATTTATTTACTAAATGATCACAAGCAAAGTACTCAGCGCTGCAATTGCAAAAGCAGTGAGTGGTACAGCCAACACGCAGGTTGGGTCAAGAACAACTGCCCCCCAAACGGAAGTGGGGCCTTTCATACACAGGTTATCGTCACAGGTTCGTCTCGCCTCGTCCTAACATCTGATTGGCTCTATCCTGTCAAGAGGAGGAGAATCCCATGTTCTCATCTTTTCTCACAAGACTGGACCGTTCAACGACCCGTCTGCTTCACTAATGTCAACATACTGATAAACAGTTGTGAGTGTTGAAGTGTGCAGGCGTGTGACTGACTTCCCTTGAGAACTGGACCTTTCATAGACACAACCAACTCCAGTTGCATAGTTGTGTTATACTGACCTCGCTGACCTGAACTTTAATAGGCATGAAGAGTAATGGAGAATATCTGCAGAATATAAGGATTTATATTATCAGAAGAGAGAATGCAGCTTTAAGTCACTTCAGCATTAGCTACACTTTTCAGAGCTGGAGGTTGCTGCTGGAGCTTTCCTAGTTCTGGTTACAATTTGGATGTTGACATGAATATTATTTACAAGTCGGAATCCCATAATTACAATAAATCTGACGTGACATGAATGCGGCATTATTTCGTCCCTGTGAGCGACATCCCTGATCCCAGCAAATTAAATTATTTTTGCTTTGATATTTTTGCTTTTTTCCCCATGTTGGTGCGACCATGTCGTTATTGTTGTTGTATCACCACAGCTGACCGTGGGGCCTGATGTGTACATCAGCAGGTCTGTTGGTGGGTCAGTTTCTGGCAGAATCTGGATCTGGATCAGCGGATAGAGTAGATGTAGGAGAGAGAGAGAGAGAGAGAGAGATTGTGAATGAATTAGAGTGTAAAGAGAGTCTTCCTGACTGATCCTCCACTAAGCTTCAATCGTCAAAATGTCTTTCGCTGAACCAGATTTTGTTGAAACTCTCTGTAAATATGAATTTGAGAGAGAAGATAAAACCATCTGTTGTTGATTTGATTTTCTTATTAGGCTCTCTTCTTCCAAGAGACCTCAACATGAAAACATCACTTTAATAGATAGACAAAAACAAAACACTATTGAAACAAGTAAGACACTTAAAGACACTTCTTTTTTTTTTTTTTTACTATTCCGAGCCTTTGGGTTCCCTGGCGTTTGAATGCAGCTTTAATCGCACCTCAAGGTCGTAAAATTGTTTAATCCTCAGAATGCTTTTCTGTCTAACTCTATGTATGTCATATTATTTGATGGTTACATACATCATGAAGGTAAAGCAAAGTGAAGCAGATGCATATATGAGCTTCAGTGCTGGAAAACCATTCATCATTATTTTTTCCCCGCTCGTCAAATCAAAACACCATTATTTTAAAAAGGAGAAAGAAAAAAAAGTAAAGCGCCTCCTACCCCTTTAGCCTAGGTCCCCTCGTGTTAAGTTTTTCATACATTCCTCATCAAACATCAAAACATCTCATCATTCAATAGATGTTCATGTAATAGCCTGCAGCTCACACTGAAATGCATCACAGCCAAAATGAAGTCTGCAAGTTATCCATCAGCGCTACCTGCTGCACCGCTATGTGAAGTCAGGAGCTAAATATCTTTCAACAGCATCCAGAGCTGTTGTACTGAGAGGGGGAGCTGTAATATCAAACTGTAAAACAATTCATACCCAGTTGGAGGAATGTTGAACTTGACCTCTTCTTACGTATTTCCGTCTGCCAGATGCTTGATGGACTTTGATTGTGTTCATCTTCAATAGAGCACAAAGGCTCAGCAGCTCATCATAAGGTTGACGACCACTGATATACATGTGACAATGTCCTGCTTTGTTTATGCAAATGGAGCTTATTTTACCTATATTATAACTGAGTGATGTCGTTTGTGTAACACCAGCAATCAGAGAAATAATGAATCCACCCGTTGATATGCATATGACATTTCCCTGGTGTGTTATACGCAGTATGGACTTTATGTTTTACCTATAATATAACTGAGCGATGTCTGTGTGGCACCAGCAATCTGAGAAATAATGAATTCAGAAAACATATTTTCCGCCGACTACAAAAAGGTGGCAGCTGTAATGTGTTGGTGGCGCGTTGTTTCTTATCGGGGGAAACTTTTTGTCAGCTCTGTCAACAGAATTCCATATCTTGGAAGCAGAAGCACTCGTCTCGCTGTCTAATCCACTGGGCCGCAACAGTGAATGTACAGCGGGGTGGAAAAGATAACTTCTCCCTGGGGGAAGCTGCCAGGCACAACCTCTGATCACCGCCTGCCTTCATCTTTGTTCCCTCTCCACATATTTTTTCATGAAGAAAAGATGCAGCGAAAGTTTACTCAATAGCGAAACAGTGTTTAATCTGTCGCCGCTCGGAATGGAACTTTTTAGCTCCAAAGAGAGGCTGGACTTTCTACTCGGCCTATTAAGTGGATTAGCGCCGTGTGTGACAACAGTATCATCGAGGTGTTAGACGGGCCGGTGTCTTCAAAGCCACCTTTTGTTCCTGTAAACCAGCAGAGTACCTGACAGCTTAATCCTACTAAAGTGAACTTTTGTTGGATGAAAGAGTGAAATGCTGAAAAAGACGCAACAATGTATCACTCGTCATCCAGTGCTCTGAACATTTACCATGTTTTTTTTTTTTTAAAAGCAACCATGTTTTAGGTTTTGTGCCTGGCAAACACTTCTATCAGTTAGTGTCGAGGCCTGTGGATGGTTCCACAAATAAAACAAATTAAAATAACTGAAAATATCCACTTTACATAAGAGATATGTTGTGTATAACCAAGGGTACTCTGTCTTGTCTGCCAAGCTATTCTTCATCTTCCAATCTTGGCACAACAGAAATTAACCAACTCAACACATTAATCTTCAAACAAACCTTAAAACTAATATTTTTTTGCATGATAGCAATATACAAAATAATGAATAGCACTGATGCTGCTGGTGGGATTCACAGTGAGAGCTGATACAGAATTTGTCTTCCTCCAATAGGTGCCCATTTTAGTGAGATGACATAGCTGCCACCCATTAAGTAATAACTGCTATTTAACCACCGGCAAATCTATCAGTAACTCCCCGTAGAGCTCATTTGAGCCTTTCGTTGGTGCAAAGATTCCTCAACTATCTTCCCCGGTGCCCTCCAGTGCTGCACCAGTCTCACTCATCTCTTCATACATTCACAGCAGTCTGCTCCTCCCACACACAGATGTGGGCGCTTGTTGAGTTCCTCCACGGGGCCGGAGGGGGCCAGACTTTGGCTAGACATCTCTTCTATAAGCTGTAATCTTTCTATGTGAAAGCCTGAATTGACTAATTAAGTTTTGATGGGAGCCAAAGTCACTGGGAGGACGGAACTGGTCCGGAAATGTAAGACAACATTGGATAAAAACAAATACTGTATA
The DNA here is from genome assembly GCF_910589615.1 of Taurulus bubalis. NCBI lineage: Eukaryota > Metazoa > Chordata > Actinopteri > Perciformes > Cottidae > Taurulus > Taurulus bubalis. The sequence continues at coordinate 21,524,426 of NC_136590.1, read as the reverse complement.
ATCACAGGACACTTAAATAAAAATGTATTATGTTGCTCAGCTGTGCTTATTTCACACTCTTCCTAGCTCTTCCTCTGTGTGTAAAACCAATGGATGCATTATAATGAGGGTGAACGTGGATTTGGTTTCCAATCAAAGAGTGATTATTTAGCTCTGATTTATTACGGCAGGGTTTTCAGGATAGAGTCCCTCTACTTGTAACGGTCCGATTACGCAAGGACCCAAAAGCACGACTCCGGAAGACAGAGATAAAGAATATAAGTATTTTACTGAACAGGTAACACACAGGGAGAGCTAGGTTCAAAAACACAAGACAATCTGGCAGGGGACAAGTGCAAGTGAGGGGACCTAAGTAGTGAAGACTAATGAGGGGATGTGCTACAGGTGAGACAGGGATGGGCCAGGTGCAAGGAATGAGGACTGACGAGGAGGGAGTGACTGATGAAGGGGGCGTGCAGCAGGATCTGAAATGACAGGACAGTTAGTACACAGACAGGCAGACAGGATGAAAATAACTTAAAGAAAAGTGTGGCGCTGAACCGTGACACTACTAATTCATAGCATTACCAGCTTTCATCCAGATCCATTATCAGCTGGCCTTTATTTCTAAACTAGGTACATCGGAGTATTGATGCTGCCAGCGCGCAGCTTGATCAAAACCACAGAAAAGCAATTTAAGACAGAGAATAAAGACAGAGATTGAAGAAGTCTCATACTGTTTGGAGGCAGCATTCTCCCACAGAGGGGCACCATGCATTACTGTTCAACATGCATCCCTTCTGTCTGAATTATTATCCATCACACGTTCGACAGGCAGAGCGATTCAGAGGAGCGTTTGGCCGTGAAGACCTGCCGCGTATCACAATGACCTGTGCCCCCGCTGCCTCAGCTGTAATACAGATGTGTCCCTCGGGAGAGTCCTAATAAGCCAAGTTTAATAAATACACTAGTTCAGCTTGTATTTCTGTGTCTTCTTCTTGCCGAAGTTTGTATAGTGTGCAGAAAAAAAAGACAAAGAACGAGCCTTACACACACTTGTTCGACGAAGGGCTCTGGGGTTCAGAAGGTTTTAAGATATTATCAGCGCCCGACTGACCCGAATGAGGACCGTATGATGTGGTTGAAATCTCCAGAAGAAGCTAGAGACGGGACATTGACTTTTGATCAGTGGTGTACAGTAACGAAGTAGAAATACTTCATTACTGTACTTAAGTAGTTTTTTGGGATATCTGTACTCTACTTTACTATTTATATTTCTGTTTACTTTTACTTAGCTACATTTTGCAAAGAAAAATGGTACTTTTACTCCGATACATTTCAAAATCAAATCTATCTTTAGAAAAAAAATAAACACATCCGGGACTGTGGTGGAACACAGATTCCACCAAGCAGGTTTTGCGAATTACAATATTCTGCATTTTCCCTCTATATCCTCTAGCCCAGCGGTCACAAACCTTTGTGCGTCACGGACCGGTTACGTGAAGACAATATATTCACGGACCGGGTCCGACCTCGGGAGAGACGGGAGACAACAACATCTGACGTGTGTTCGTTATGTCCAGTCTACTGACTCTACTCCTAACTAAACCTTTATGTCCAGTCAACTTATAACCCGCTGCACAAAGACAGGATGTTGAAATGGACGCATGTTTTCATGCTTTTTTGATGATCTCAGGATTCTCTACCTTGGTTTTAATCCAGAACACCGATAGAGTTAAAACAGACTTAAATTTCATTTTAAGGTAACGTAACATCTTGACATGTGTCAATAGGTTCCGTCTGAGGTTACCACAGACGGATGTATCCGGTCCTTTTTCACAATAAAACATTTTTCCGGCCTTGATTTTTAAAAAAATTTAATTTAAATCTTTCATTCATTCTTTTTGTGCGGCCCGGTACCAAGGGACCCACGGACAGGTACCGGGCGGAATGAGCATACTTATAACCACACTGTTGCAACTCCTTCATAGTGTCATATTGCTTTTTGGAGAATTATGATGATAAATTCATAGTAGATGCAAAAGTCTACTTAGGTACAATATATTATGTTGAACATAATATATGTGGATGGATCACAGCCAACCCAGTTATTTTCAACACAACCCCTTGTCCTTGGTCCTGGTGGCCATAGCACTTAAAAGAATAAACTTCATAATTCTCAAAATTCAAAGTCAAAATTCAGACCCTTTGCTTTTTTATTAAAATCATGTACTTGTACTTTTACTTTCAATACTTAAGTACATTTTATATCAGAAAAAAACTTTTCATACTTAAGTACAGCAAATATCAGATACTTTAAGACTTTTACTCAAGTAGTATTTTAATAGGTGACTTTTACTTTTACTGGAGTAATTTTACAGTAAGGTATCTTTACTTTTACTCAAGTACGGCTTTTGGGTGCTTTATACACCACTGCCTTTGATGCTGTGTGTGGCGAACAAGAAGGATGGAGGTCACAAAGGCAAGAAACCACAATGCGGCTCTCCAGAGTCGACCGGTCCCTTTGAACGACCAGTCGTCCTCCAGCGTTTTAAAAATGTGGGATGTTCCAATACCATTTGTTTCTTCCAGATACTGTTGCCTATATTTTGTTTATAATGTGTACCGATCCAATACCAGTAAAAAAAATACTATACACAATGTGATATTGCTGTAAAAACATCATGAAAACATTAAAATAATTGTATTTATTTGTCGCCAAACAAGATAACACACCACGATAACATTATTTACTTTGCACAACACTAATTTTCATTAAATAGAGCTTGATGGAGCTTGAACACATCCTGATGTAACTCAATGCATCCCCTGTTATTTAGCCAAACAGGACTGTGCTGCCCACCAACTGCTAACGGCTAACAGTTAATGTTAGCCAGCTCTCTTCCTGCTGATTTCATCACAGACTTGTAGTTCCCAATGCAGCATCATCCGGGGGAAAAGTATACGGTGCATGATGAGTTTGCACATGTGCAGTACAGATTGTGCAGGATGTTTGAGGAAGTTATTGTTATTGTGCATAAACTCGGCAATACACAATCCATAATTTTTTCCGGCTGTATCGGAGGCATTTCTGATTCTAGCAGCGGTATCGAAATAACTCTCCTTCTGCCTTTGCTTCCGAGAGACAACTTTCAACGTTTACATATTTTGTTTTGCATTTTCGTCACTTGATCGATGGTGAGGACAATCTTCACCAAACATCTGCATCCACTGGATCACTCCTACTGGTGAGACTTTGCGGTTGTTGCTGCCACATCGTCGGTGCTTCACGGGGCGCTAACGCAGTTGCGCTTAACCAGCTGTGGCTCAGTGATCTGACAGTAAAAAGATGTCGTCGTAGAGACATTGTCAGCGATTGCCATCTTTCTTCATCCTCTTCCTTCATCTATGTTATTATCGCATTCTGTGTTAACTGGCATGGCACAGCACACTTCAGTGCATCCAGATTTAGTTTATACAAGCATGGGCGCATACGCAGAATATTTTATGGATGTGTATCTAATGAGGAGAACCTGGATAGTGAGCAGCCCAGACAAAATGTGTCACACTCCACCGGCAGTGGTAATTAACAGGAGGTTGACCTCTGCTCCTGCGGCTCCGCTAATCTGTTGAGCTGCAGGTTCAAAGATGGACCCCGCTTCGAAAACCTCCTCGTAATTAAACTGGAAATGTCTCGATGTGACGTCACGTCGTCTGTGTTTGACATTTTTCCCAATTGAAATAAGACAAACAAATCAAGAAGATTCAGTGATACAACATATTTTCCATATTTTTTTGGCACAAATACAGATGCCATTTGGTAATTTTGGGAGACAATATCTACGTAAATTCAGCTTGTGATAATGAAAACCAGTTGATTTAAGGTTTGCAAAGAGAGAGGATGTAAGAGTTTGGCCAGAGAAATATATTAAGAGTAGAACAGACTTTGAATTGTTTTCTGCAAAAAACAAAACAATGAATGAACCAATCTGAGAAACATGTCACGCCTTCCAATACAAAATAGGCTTTTTCACTATTGGAGTTCTTACGGTACTTAAAAAAAAAAAGTTGATCTCCTTGTGTTTAAGAATTGAAATGTGCTATACTGATATCTTTATATATTTTAAGATATTTGGACTATATGTTGCTTTTTTGATGATACCACACTGCAGCTACAATTAGGGACAAGAGGTCCCTAATTCAATTCTAATACAATTGAGATATGTTAACCATAACCGGCTGCTCCCATGTCGGCATTAAATTATTAAAAAGTAAATGTTCTCGTGTCAAAATACTTGTCTTTACAGAACACATGAGTAGTTGTAAATTCAAAATGAACTCTAGTCTAAAAGCACCACAGAGTTTGTTGAATTTTAATCCTTGATTAATGTGAAAATGTGTGCAGTCATGAGCTGTCTAAAATATAATCATTTCCTCTGATGTCTGAGGTGGAAGCTGTGGTTTCACACAATAACCCCATATGTCAAAAAACAGATCACATTGTAAAAGCACGCCGATCTGAACGTCCAACCCATTCAAATGTTGTGACGGCTGAGGTTGAAATCCCAATCTCTCTTCCATCAGACGTTGAATAGGCTCCGTGGTTAAAAGAAGAAACAAGTAACATCTTTTACAGAACCCATCGTCCCCCACGAGGCTTTTCTATTCTAATGAGTGGCACATAATTGGATGCTGGCATGTAATCTTAATTGTTCATTCAAGCACTGCATAAGCAGAAGGATTAACACTTTTGTCCCATGACATAATTTGTCCTACAACAGAAATATGGTGTGCAAAGTTGGACCCCTTTCACACACGGCCTCTTAGGACAAGACTGCTTCGTCAGGAAGGTTTAACCCAACACTAACGTCGGGAGCGATTGCGGTTACGTTATTTTCATTGTGTTGCTTTTGTCCGAGTTGCGTGGGTCCTTGTGTAGCTTCATGCTGCTCACTGACGTTATCGAAAGTTGACGCAACCCGACGTTTGTGATAGAGGGTGAAAGAATTTCGGGTGGGTTTACAATTGAAGGAAGAATGCTTCTTCTCCGGACAAGGTTCACATGTCCCAGGAACCGGTGGACCAAAGAACAAGTTCATAGCTCCCCATGATACATGTTTTTTGTTTTATGAGAAGTTCTATAGGGTCAAATAAAAGAAGAGTACTTCAATTTGCCTTGTATTGTTGCATTTTAATTAGGGCTGGGCACGTTAATGCGTTATAAATGCGTTGAAGCAGCAACCCATTAACGCCGACAATTATTTCATAATGCGTTAATTGCATGTTCGTTTTTTTTGCATTGGGAGGGGCTTAACAGTTTGTAGCGTACCCTTCAGACAGATGGCCTTTAAAGATCGTAGCTTTAGCCGTTAAACGGCGCACTAAATAAAAGCACATTATCTTAAAACAGGAAACCAGATACATTTTGCTTACGGCAGACAAAAAACATGCAACAAAAACAACAAAAGTGATTGACAAACCATTTCTAACTTTAGAACAAATATTGAGTTACCTACATAGTTTATTATATTGATGAACTGTGGGTGCTGCTTCACATGCTTTGTCTGTTTCTGAATTTTTTTTAACATTACTGTTTGTACATGGACAAAAGAAGGAGTCGCTTGTCCCTCTACCAGGGACCCTGACTACTGAACAGACTGTTTTTATGTTGTTCCCTGATCAAATAAAATGTTTCTTCTGGTACCTGTTCAGAAAATATAAATAAAACAGATTCATATACTGTTGTTAACTTGCTGTTGCTCCAAGAGGGCCTGTTATATTGTTCTGATAACATCGCAGTTAATCTCTGAAAATTCATGCGATTAATCAGTTACATTTTGCCCAGACCTAATTTGAATATATTTTTGACGAGAAATGTATTTCATCAGGTACATTATATCGGGTAAAATATACCCGACGTTAGTGATAGTGTTACTATTTGTAACGTTAGTGTTCTAGACTAGAGGAATCTTTTCATCTCTGACAGCACACATACATTTCAAATCACAGTTTGTGGATGTTTGCGTGTGTGTGTGTGGGCGGGTCAAACAAACACGACTTACACCCAGGAGACCACTATTCGTGTCCTGTGTGAAAATAAAAGTCAACATTATTTGTAATTTATGCCTTAACTTAAATATCGTAACACAGTGTAGTGTTAAACCAAACCATGTGGTTGTACTTAAATTAAACAATTAGTTTTGTTGCATTCATTTATTAAAATGTGTTTGGTCTTGCATGTTCAAAACTGCAAACATAATCTCGGAGAAAGTGTGTTTCCCTCTACAAATAGTTGAGAGCGAGGTTTAGTTGAACTTCAAAGCCCAGCTGAGGTTAAGATGGGGTATTTTTTGGCGACGTTCAGGCAGCATCTCTAGTTGCAGTGGATGTTTCCTTTAAGCCTCATCGGATTTTGACCAACGATGTGCTTTAGTAGTGTTGGGTTTGATGCCGTTGTGCTCAGAAATTTATAATCTGAAGAAATTGAGTGACTAGCTATTGATAGAAAGTGGTTATTTTTGTTTGTTTTGTCGTGGAGACCAAAATAGAGCCGGGCCCTATTCCTCGTACCTGGTTTACTGAGTTAGCCGGATAATTTTCAGGATAAGATGACAGGCTTTTCGGTTCCACGAAGCAAGTTTGGTTAAATCACCATAGCAACACATCAAAATCCCTTAACCTGCTCCAGAGCAGGTTTACTCAAATTTACTGGATAAATTGGCCACTCTCATCAGACAAAAAAGGCAGCTCCCTTCCTCATTGATGAAGGAGCGATATTAGTTATATTAGTTTTTTTAGGGAGAGAGTTCTTCGAGATCGCCAAGATCCGTTATCAGATCATTATGACTTGCTGTACTAACGCTATCGATTCTGCTGACAAGGAATCATTTCTTTACAAGACCTCCTCGAGCCGTACATTGTGAACACCACACGGCGCAGCAGAGCATCGACCGTCTCACATACTGTATGCATTGCCTTGCGCTTTTTTGCGACTGGTACATGTTTGAACAGTGTCGGCGATGCGGAGAACATCGGGAAAGCCCCTGCAGTCCGTGCTGTTCGTAACGTTTATTTGGCGCTTAAGAAACTTATGGATGTGTTGAAAGCACTCATAATCATATGACCGTGTTATTCGTACACCATACATATCATTATTGTAGAAAATGATTAAGCTGGACTCCTAATAAGAATACTTATCACTGCTTCAATTGATTGAATTTCTGATTATGAATAATACATGCTGTATATACTGATCCGCCAATTCAAACTCCTAGTTATATGGTAATATATGAATATTTAAAAAACGTAAACACTGTCAAACCGCAGCCTTTGGAAGGGATAGAGGGCTACAAGCTTTAAATGGCTCCTTCATCAGCTCTTTTAACACTATAGTATTGAGCAGAGAGCGGACCAATATCATAAGAAACCCTCTGACATTTTCAACGAGCTGCCTCGACTGTGCCGTTCATTTTAGCATCGTACACAGTCTGAGGGGAGACATCGGTCGGCCGACGCTGGAAGAGGATTTAAAGTAAGACCTTGTGAAGATGTGACAGAAAATATAACTCAGTGCTGTTTTTCGTAGTGTTCGATGTTGATGCAAGGGATGTGGACGCTTCAGGCTTGTTTTTTTAAACTGGAGAACAAATTGAGGTTTGCGCAAGGCACGCATGGTTTTCCAAAAGTTTTAAACTCTGTGATCAATTTGTAACACTCGTCTTTAAATCAATGCCCCCCTCCTCCTCGTTCGGATGTCATTACAGAGTCTCGATCCATCGTTTCAAAAACGAATTGGTCGAACATGTTGCTTCAAGCACGGACTACGATAACCGGCAGAGGGTTCCCTTAGCAGATAAATCGTTAAATACAGCGGGAACGACGTATGCCGTGCAGTAAACGACGACGCTGTAAACATTTCAACACCTTCTCTCACGGTTGTCATCCTCTGTTGCCTGGGAAACAATCCCATCACCTGATGTATCTCCTGCTTTTAATAACAGCAATCTCTCTGGAGCGTCACCTGGTGTTTTTTTTCTCAGTATTTAAACACATCAAGTCAACGGGCGCTATACTGCACTCTGCTCTCACATCAAGGAGAAGAAAACATTCGCCACATTCAAAGACATTCATAGTCACTTTGTTTCAGAGGAACTCAGCGGCATCGAAAGAAAGTATTAATAGTTATTACGTAAATATATTCCTCCCTTTGCCAGGAAATTGTCATGTGCGATTCTTTGCAGAATATTGGGTGAGTACTGCTTTCAATGCTGTCAAGTCGCTCCACAAATTGAATTACATCACCTTCTTTTTTCTGAAAGTCACAGGAATTAGGATGCAAGACAGAAATATGACTCCACTGTTCCAAGCAGCTCCTCCACAAAATCCTACTGTTGCCCTGAATACAGGAGATAAAACCATAACAAGAGCAAAGAACAACAAGTGTTGTCATAACTCGACAGCACAACAAGTACTAGTACACAATGTTTCCCCACAACCTTGCTAGACGGAACAAAAAGTACACTGATATTATAGCAGCTGTTTAAAATGCTCGACTAAGTCTGCGATGTATCTGGAGACTGACTCGTGTTCCACTAAATTTGAAAACCTTTTTCTGAACATCCAAGATACTGACAGAGGAGGAAAAATCACATTATTTCAGATCCATAACAATGTGACAGCTAGGCAGCAACTTTCAGTTCTAAAAAAGTGAAGCCAATGCGTTAAACTACTGGCCATAAAGAAGTCAGATTTTATGGAAGTCGATGAGAAAACGTCCAAAATGCCGAACTTGAGGCTTGAAAAAAAACTGTTCACAAACCAACGAGTGACACGACGACTCCGACAACTTCCAATACAAACGGTGGTTATCACTCTATCGCTGTATATTATAACACGGACATAAACCTGACGATCCAAACCGAAGCAGACTTCATTTTCTACTTTTCAACCCTACTTTGCCATGTGCACTAACAATCTGAATTACAGCACTATTAAATAACAAAATATCTACTCTAACACTAGCAAACAACACATATTCCTACTAAAACAAAAAAAAAGTGATATACACAAATGATATTGGAAGTTATGTGATATGCCATGCCAAAATAAACAATTCTCCCTCAATATAAATACATGATTAATTGGCTTTTACAGATATACTTTCTGGCTCACAGCCCACGTCTCTGATTTATTTTTCCAGGACTGACGTTGTGCTCATCGACTGCTGGTTCCTCAGTTAGAGAAACAATTGACAAATTAGAGCTTTGAAGGTCAAGAACAGGGGAATCGTGGCCCCATGCCGGAGCCAGAATCAATCCGGCCCCCCACTGTGCCTCCCGAATGAGCCAGACTCAGTGACAAAGTGAAAACAACACTGCAAAGTTTGATCAGGCTAAGATGAACAAGTGGTGTGGGATAAAATGTAATGGTTTAGTAGAAAAGGTCTTACCTCCTGGGAGCATGAACATGCTCAGAAAATTTAATATGAATATCCTTATTAAGTTGTTGTTTTTTTGTGCACAAAGCTAGAGGGATTCTCGGCTCTTTGATTTCCGGTGACTGAAGGAAAGATTTTGGCGTCAACAAAAGGCCCATCCTCTGTGGATCAGAAAGTCAAGCAAATTTCAGGGAAATCTGCACAGCACGTTACATATTTATTCCTTGCTGTTAGCGGCATTAAAAAGTCACATTGTCCAACTTTTTACCAGTTAAAACTTCAATACGCTGCCAATTCTGGTTGGCATTCGGGCTTCGGTCAGATTATGAGAAAGGAAAAGGGAAAAAGGATTTGTCCAGATTAAGTAAGTGAGACACAAATGGGAAACACCAGGACTCCAAACAAGCATTTGGATTTGGTGAAACTACAAATGTTTCCATACAATCAAATGATATTTCCTCGGACATTCTGGATAAAACTTGAAGCTGCACCGAGCCGTTTTGCACCAAGTAGCAGCAAACCATGACTGAGCAGAGTGATTGTTAAACTCTGTAAAACAAAACCCATATATCATATAATATGCATCACCATCAACACAACAATGGGCAGCAAACTAAGTGTTTCCTTCATCTTAGCGCCTGTTCGGGTGGAGGTGGTGAAGAGGAGAGGAGCCTTGAGGTATTGCTGTTTAGGAGACGCAGGACTACTCTAATCACAAAGAGAAATTCCAAAATGGAATTAATAATAATTTAATGTCTTGGAAGTGAGTTAATTTAAGGGGTACCAATGTTGATGGAGATCCTAGGTCTACGCCCGGTGGGGCATGGTAGATAAATCGACTACATCCTGCAACTCATACTTCTTCTGGAAGTCTGAAAGACTTTGGGTTCACTAAAGGGTAATGAAATAGCTTTTCTTTATTCCACTCTACTTTATAAACTAATTCCCTCCGCTGCCATAAAACTGTTACATTAAAAGAAAGATTATCTATTCAGTTTCGTAACTTTAAAATAATTAAAGGGAACATTAACTGCACCAGAATAATTTGCTTGAAAACTGTAACTCAGAGACCAAAGTTTCTGTCCGAAATACATTTTTTCCTCACGCCTGTCAAACCCTCTCGAGCGAGATACCAGAGCTTTGGCCTTTCCCGTCTGTGCTTCAAACACCTGTTACACCGCTGAGCTTTTTTCACTCTCATTCAGTGGCGTCTGGTGGCAATTCTTTTTGGTAGGGCCATCTAATCCCAGTATGATTCAATGCAAAAAAAAGATATCACGCATTACTATGCAGTTAAATATTTAGCATTTATTCAACTTTGACATAATAACGACATCTTATTTATACAATTCAGTATATTATAATTAGGGGTGGGTATCTTTGTTTTTTTTGATACCGGTGCTAAAACGATACTTATAAAATGATACCGGTGGTAAATGGTGTCAGAACCGATACTTTTTTATTACCAAGGCATTTTTTATTCTTCAAATTGAACAATATATTAACTATTTAAAGTATACTTTGAAGATAAATAAATAAATACAAAACACTTGACTTCAAACTACAGCTTCAAAATGTTTAACTTCAAACTATTTAAAGCGCGGAGGAGGTGGTAATTACAGTCTCCATAAGTACAATTACAAATCCCTAAAACTACTCCTGTGTTTTCACTGCTCATGTAAATATCAAAGTGTGAATGAAGCACAAGTGGGTGTTATTTAGCGGAAAACAAAGCCTTTTGAAGCCCACACACGTCTTGAAGCTTCCACGCTGACAACACATTCATGGATCCAGGAAAACGAGAGACCCCTCGTCACTTTGGAGCGCACAAAAGGAGGAGATCACGCCACAGATTGTTTCAGTTCACTGCTCAGTGCTTCAATAAAAGATAGGAGTTTAAAGAAAAGCTGGTTCATTAAATCAAGCTGAAGTGGGTCTCACTTCATATCCAAGGTTTAAACAATGCCCAGAAAGGTTGATATGGAGATAACTGAACCTCTAAATTCTATAAGAATAATTTCTCATCAAAGAAAACCCAAGACTATAAAAACAACTTTATGATAAGAGATCTTAACTCAAAGTCCAGAATTTCAGAAAATCTTGACTAATATACTTTAATCCGTTTCTACTTCCTGACGCCGTATGAATGCTGATTTTATTTTCTCATAAATATTCATGCGACAGCCATTTTGACTTTATCTAATCTAATAGATTTTTTGGGACGATAAAATGCCGTTGGCAACATTTGCACTTATTGTGCTGACCACTCGCTGAGAATAGGCATCAATTATTTTTAGTGCACGTGGCAGCATCGTGCCAGGGGGTGTATTTCTTCATTACACGTTTCTTTGCACTTGTTGCTCTCCATCTTGTGTCTAGGATTGTAGAAAGTGAGCAGGATATCATTCATTAACCTCCCCGACTGGGATCTATATTAAAAACATTGTTTTTTTGTGGGAGGGGGGGGGGGGTATTTTGCGTCTATCACATGTCATTTTACTACTTTGTCTTCTTGGATCTGCAGATTTATTGTAAATTCACTAAAAGCTATCATTAGATAATGCATAATCTGCATACATAACATTTCAGAAAACGTAATTTTCTGCCTCATTTTTAGATTTAAACATACATTTTCTGAAAAAACATAATATATTCAAAGACATGTACACTTTGTTGATCAAGGCTTTACAACGCAAACATTGACAAAATGTCCATTACTTGTGTGATTATTGACATAATGATTGTTGTGAATATTATTACGTCACTGCCAAGAACGCCACTACCTTTCTCTCGAGAATGAAAGCGGAAACCTTTTATTTATTTGTTATCTTCTAAACTAGCCTGTTGTTGTGTTGTGTCACTAATTGCATTTTCTCGCTCTCTTTGTTCTTCGTCTCTCTCATTACAGCAACATTGGGGACCTTGGAGTTCAGCTTGCAGTACGACCAGGAGAACAACGCGCTGCACTGCACCATCAACAAAGCCAAGGTCAGCTAGTCCTCTAATAACATCAAATATCTCCGCTTAGATAAACTTTTATACGAGTTTGAAAGATAACTTCTGCTTGAAATCTGAGTGAAACCAGTCAACTTGCAATTCAAGTGCATCTGTGACACTTGATTCATCACATGTTTAACACATGTTCACAGCTGTTGCTTGTGTTGAGTTTCACTCATTACTGACGTCTGTCGCTGCCTCGTAAACAAGGCGATAAAAGGATGACGAAACATTAACTAAATGACAGTTATTCCAATACTTTTTTTTGAATTAAATAACCGTCAGACATGAATATTTTAGCAGCGGCCTACTCTCGCGCCAACCTACTCGTACTGGCACAAAACAAAAAAAACGGCTGTGGAATTGAGACTTAACACGTCCCACTGTTCTCTCTGCGAGAGATTTAAATCTATTTTCATCTGAGGAAGCAATCATGGTTTCAAAAGCATATTGCATTTATAAGTTAGCTTTATATTAAAAGTGACACTAAATTTGGTAGAGTCAAAATGGAACTGGTGGAGGCCAAAACGGAGTGAATATTGGACTGATGATGCCAAATGGCAACATAAACCGGAGTTCAACACAACACATTATTTTTTAATGAAAGTTATTGCATCATTCTAGGTTTCGTAGGCGCTCATTTTTATATTAAAACAGACATTTGTTCAAGTCTATTTTTCTTCTATTATAACTCTGCATGACTCTGGTGTTTCAACTTCTCGCCAATCACAGACCTCTTGTCTCTTATGATGCTACCAGATTAAACCAGTTGGATGACGTATTTTTGTCTGGCCAACCCCAAAGATATTGGTTCGTCGCCAATGATTAGTGTTCGTATTTGTGCTTTTTAGAACTGTCAACTGCACCATTGTTTCTCCCAATCAAGCTATAATTAAGAGACTTTACGTAAGAATATGAGAGCCAGCAGGTGGGGTAAAAAGTCATCAGCTTTGGAGGTCCGGGGGCATGAAACTCAGTGAAAGATTTTGGCCATAAAAGCCCAAATTCGGTGGCTTCTGGCACATTCTAATGCCACTATTTCATCATACACGCTGATCTAGATTACAGTTAGACATGATAACGACATCTCACTGAATGGTTCAGAGCATCACAACATAAACACACACAAACACACATGGAATATGAACTGTATTCATATTCATTATATTCAATGTATTCATGCTGCTTTTTTTGTTTTACTGTACACACTTGCAAAAGCTCCATTATTAATGCAAATATTGAATATGTGTTTGTGATAAAGTTAAATAGCGATGCCAATACAGTTTTTGGATTATTAGCAATTACAGTGGAAAAAGTAGATTGAACCCAAAATGTAACAATTTCAGTTTTATCATTCACGTCCTGTTTTTATTTAATTATGTTTGTAAGAGCAGCGCAGCTGAAGCGCTAACGTAGCTCGTAACTTATCATACATCCCGGGGCACCGGATCAGAGTAGGTTAATATTGTAGCTGAATCAATACTGCTTACAGGATTTGTGTGGATATTATATTATCATATTATATTATCATTATTATTATTATTAGCGTTGATGAATTATTCAGTAAATGCATCATCCACATATCTAGCATATTGGGGGTGAATTGCAATAACCAAACCATATCTAACTTTTCATAATGTGTATCCAACACACAATAAATAAGAGTCCAGTGTCTGATTCCCTCATGTGTTTGTGATGATGAAGCGGTGGTTTCCGGCAGCCATGGCTGCCGTCAGCAGATATAACTCTTCCGATCTGTCTGCCAAAATAGCTGCTATGGAGGAAAGTGGGCATCAGAGGAGTCCGTCTTGGCAGGAGCGATGGACAGCAGAGTGGGCATCATACCATCTTGATTTATGACAGTTATTTTCTATACCGCTCTGCATCCTGACTTTGGCTGCTGCCTCGCCAACCAGAAAAAAACATGTTTTTTACGTTTTTTTCTCTCTCAAATACCGTATATTCCCATTTTCAGGATTTAATTTGTTTTTTTTTCCAGGTGCTTTTGCCACCAAAGCTGCAATAGTAACAACTGTGATTGAGAGTACCTCAGTTCAGCATTTCTCTGATTGGATCTTATAGATCCTGGCTCATATAAGAATGGGAGAAGGTTAAACACAAAATGCAAACAATTCTGTGCTGGTTGTAGTGGCCGTATACGGTGGTGTCGCAGCCTGGCTCTCAGGTCGGAACACAGACGGGAGACATACAGGGTTTGGAACAAGGAACAACCATTTATTAATTACTCACAGCGAATCAGTGTAAACACGACGGTGCGCCGGCGGAACGGAGCTCCAGGTCCTTGAGCACTGGAGCAGACAAGCCTCAAATACCCTCGGGTACTCTGGCCAGGTGATCCCAGTGATGCTGTTTAGCGCCGGCCTGCAATACCTGCAAGACACACACACACACAGACACACACACACGCACGCACGCACGCACATGCACACACCAGGGCCCTGTTTTTCGTACCTGGCTTTCTGAGTTAGCGGGCTAATTGTCAGGATAAGATGACGTAGGTCAGGCTTTCTCGGTTTCTCGAAGCAAGCTTAGATAAATCACCATAGCAACACAGCCAAAAATGTAAACCTGCTCCCGGGCAGGCTTACTGAAATTCACTGGATAAGCTGGACACTCCCACCGGACAAAAACGGCAGCTCACTTCCTCATTGATGAAGGAGCAATATTAGTTATATTAGTTTTATAGGGAGAGAGTTCTTCCAGATCGCTAGGATCCATCCTTTACATTATCATGACTTCCTGTACGCGGCGATATAGATTTTGCCGGCAAGAAATAATTTATTTACGAGAGCTTCTCGAGCCGCGGACATTGATCACCACAGGCGCAGCTGATCGCCCGTCTCAGACACAGACTATCACCCGCTGCAGGCCGCGCTGTTCTTAAGTTTATTTAGCTCTTAAGAAACTTATGGATGTGTTGAAAGCACTCATAATCATATGACAGTGCTATTAGTACACCATACATATGATTATTGTAGAACATGATTAAGGTGATCGTGATAAGAATACAGAGAATCACACACAATGTATTTTCACTGCTTCAATTGATTGAATTTCTGATTATGAATAATACATACATACTGATCCGCCCATACACATATTCAAACTCCTAGTTATATGGTAATCTACACATGCATGTATATACATATAGTACATGATACATACGTGCATATTTCCTCATAAGTATATATTTATTCGTAAATATAATCTGATTGATTTGGGTGATGAAGCACTTCAAATTTGCCGATACATTTTTCCAACACTGACGCATTTAACTTGTCTGATATATTTGCGACGCTTATGTCTCGCAGCGGGGGCGGAGTTAAAGTTGCGTTCACAGCAACAATGTTGCAAAAACGTTGGAATATTCGCAACGCTTTTGCTGTGAATGACTACAGTATTAACTTCCTCATATGCCTTCATGTTTATCTCCTGCTTCTCAGTAGAGGAATAAAAAGAGGTTCCTTTGAGTTTATTTGCCATTGTACTGTTAGAACATCGTGGTGTCAGTGCTCGATTATTATCCCTTCTGAAGAGGAGCGGGTGCGCGCATTTATCCAGATGATGACTGACTAGAATTAACGAGACCGTTTCAGCGCGGATCAGCCGTGAAGAAACCCAGATAGCCTGATGTCAATCATCTAGCTAATTTAAGGTGGAGATTAGGACATTTGCTTGACTTTGTTTAGCCAGGTACGAGAAACAGGGCCCTGGCCCTGCCTAAAGCTAGAGGGCTGTCACAGGTGGGGATTGGGCTTTTTCATAATGAAGCAGGGGGTCACTCAAATATACAACGCTGACGTGATCATAAGAAAGTAACATTATATCTAGATCAAACAAAGAGGTTAAAAGGGGATGCAAAGGGCCACTGAATTTATTTTTAATAAAAAGAACACAACTTATTTCTAAATACAACTATGCCTGCTTGACTATTAATCACATTGACCGTCTCCGACTAAAACATTCAATTAAAAGCTCATTCTTCATTCTGTCCGATTCCTCTCCACTCGGCTAATAAAGGATTGCCTGGTAGTGCAAACTAATTATCTATTAGAAATAGCCTCCAACTTCGTCTCATGCCCTTTCTGGGTAGTTTTCAACACTTTTGGCCTCACTAGGCCATCTTCTCCACAGCTCTCTCACGCTATGTATATATATATATATATATATATATATATATATATATATATACACTGTTCATGACACACAGTGGTAAGGGGACCCTTGAACTCCTCCAACATTTTCAGCCTATCGATGGACAGTTTGAAGAAAATATCATCAATCCAGCAGAACCATAGACGCTGTCTTTTTTTATTCATTGTAGACTTCTTATCGGCGCCTTCGTCAGCCACAATAGAAGTGAACCGCTCGACCTCGAATCCCCCAGATTCCGGGATCCATTCTTTTCTCTTATGACACGCTTCCTCTTGGTTAGTTCACTTAGAAGTATATTATATATTTGGTAGCACTTTATAATAAATACATATAATATAATAAATAATAAATGTAGTATTAGTAAAGCATGAATAAACACTGAAGTAATCATTCAGAAAGCATTATTCCAACATGAACACTCATTAGTAATTAATTAGTATGCAATTGATAAACACAGTTATAAATTCTTGATTAATAAACTTGGGTTTTCATACTTTATGAATAATGGATTCCCTATTTGTAAATGAAGTATTAAAGACTTATAGATGATTAATAAGATAATTTGTAAAGTGTTAAGTAATGATAAAAACAAATGCTGCAATTCATGATTAATTCAGGTAGTTACTACTTGTTAGTTAAGTATTAGTTAATAACCCAAGCAACATTTATAACTGTTTATGAATTGCATACTATTGAGTTAGTAATGAGTGTTCATGTTTGGAATGATGCTTTATAAATTATGAATTCAGTGTTTATTCATTCTTTACTAGTGCTAAATAGTGTGTACTTATTATAAAGCGCTACCATATATTTCACTATTACTCTGAGGACACTGCTGTACACTCTGAAAAGTCAGCTTGAAGTCTTTTCTTTTTTTCAAGCGACTGTGGTGCTGATGACTATTGAGATTATTGAGGTCCATTTTGACGATTGTAATGCTTAGAGCATTAAATAAAGTTCCGTAAACCTTCCTCCATCTTATATATTTCAATGTGTCAAAGGCCCTTCACCTAGCACAGCTGACAGCATGCTACCTGCATAGTTGCCCCTCAATTAAGCTGCCAATCATCCCTGATGTATTTTCACCTTTCCTCGTGTTTCTTTTCCGCTCTGCAATTACAAAGCAAATTTTATATAATTTTCAATCAATTTGTGTGCGTTCACACCAAAGGCGCCGCGAACATTCGTGCCGCATCAAAGGGGGTGTGGCTTATCTCCGTTGCTCATCACTGTGAAAAGAGCTATCATTTCCGCTAACGACCATGGAATAAAAAAACACTAGTTCTGCTTAATACTTGTTGTGGAAGTCCCAAAAACGTTGGAACGTCAGACGCCCTCGTGTTTGGGTTCATAACATCATCCGTAGCCGCACTCAGCTCGGAATTTCACCAACTCCTCCAGCAACTACGTCTGGCTTATCTCCGTAAAACAGTTGCCGTTTCTGCCATCCACCATGGAAATAGCCACTAGTTCTGCTTTATCCACATACGTCGGAACATAAAATTCCACCGTGTCTGGGTTCATAATATTATCCGTAGTCCCACAACAGCGTCTGAATGACGGCCGCTACCAGGGCTACTTCAGCAGCAGTTTGATTCAGCAACGGCAGGCCGGCGGTGATGACGGGCGGAGCTTCTCAACGCTGATTCTCAACGCTGATTCTCAACGCTGATTCTCAACGCTGATTCTCAACGCTAATTGGCTGACGCAACTTTGCATCACGTGTTTTTTTTTGCCGGAGTTGAAATATTTATATTTATTTATTATATTTTCTCCTTATTTATAAGGCTAGTAAGGCTTTTCCTTTTTCCACGAAATAATTAACGCTTGGATAAACAGGTGTTTGTGCTCCACAATTTTTTTATAAATACGGACAGAGAAAGCCTGAAAATGGTTTTTAGAAGGTTGTAGTGGAGTAATTTGGATATATTATGCATAAAGTAAAAGGTCAGTGAGTTTCTTACCAACTGCACTTGCTAATCTGCTTTGTAGGATTACTTTGTAGGTGGAAACTAAGGGCAATAAGGAGGACAAATAGCCCATATGAGAACAGAAGTATTTGATCATTACCCTTTAATTCAATTTAATTCAGTTTATTTTATATAGCCCAACATCACAAATACAAGTTTGCCTTGGCTTTACAATCTGTACACATAACATTCCTGTCCCGGGACCTCACATCGGATCAGGAAAAACTCCCCAATAAAGATAGTAAATACCCTTTCACAGGGAAAAAAACCCTTTCACAGGGAAGAAACCTGAGGGAGAGCAACAGAGGATGATCCCTCTCCCCGGATGGACAGAAGCAATAGATGTCATGTGGCCAGAATGAATAACGTAACGGACCGTGCCTTCCCCCCGGACAGCACATTCAATGAATGACAGAAATTATTCATATAATGAGTAGTAGGCATGGTCCATAATCCAGATAACCACGATCCATGAAGCAGAAGGAGGTAGAGAGGAAGGGGAACAGCAGGGCCATGGCAGCAGGCAGGGCCAGTTCCAGGCAGCCACGAATCCATGGAAAAAGAAAGTAGAGTTAGTAATGTGCATTGAAGAGACACTAATTTATCCAGAAGGAGAGAAAGAAGAGGAGATGAGGAGAGGAGGAGTAAAAGAGGAAGAGAAGAAGAGAAGAGAATATCAGTATCCTAAAATGCCCCACCAGCAACCAAGGCCTATAGCAGCATATCTAGGGGCTGGACCAGGGCAAACCTGAGCCAGCCCTAACTATAAGCCTGAAACAGCCCTAACTATAAGCGCCATCAAAGAGGAAAGTCTTAAGTCTACTCTTAAATGAGGTGACCGTGCCTGCCCCCCGAACTGAAAGTGGAAGCTGATTCCACAGAAGAGGAGCCCGATAACTGAAAGCTCTAGCCCCCAACCTACTTTTTAACACTGTGGGAACCACAAGTAACCCTGCATTCAGTGAGCGTAATGCTCTAGTGGGGTAATATGGCACTATAAGGTCCTTAAGATATGATGGTGCATCACCAGTTAAGGCTTTATAGGTAAGGAGAAGGATTTTAAATATGATTCTCGATCTTACAGGAAGCCAGTGGAGAGCAGCTAGTACAGAAGTAATGTGATCTCTCTTCCGCGTCCTCGTTAGTACACGAGCTGCAGCATTCTGGATCAATTGGAGAGACCCAAGGACTTACCGGACCTGCCTGATAAAACGGAGTTACAGTAATCCAGTCTTGAAGTAACAAATGAACGGATCAACGTTTCTGCATCGCTTTGAGACAGGATGTGCCGGATCTTTAAGATGTTCCGTATGAAAAAAGGCGGTCCTTGAGATTTGTTTTACGTGGGAGCCAAAGGACAGGTCTTGGTCAAAAATAACTCTGAGATTCCTTACAGTGGTGGTGGATGCCAGAGCGATGCCATCCAGAGAAACCATATTATCAGATAATTGAGGTGTACTGAGGTGTTCTGGTCCGAGTAAAATAACTTCAGTCTTGTCCGAGTTCAGCAGCAGGAAGTTGCAGGTCATCCAGGTTTTGATGTCTTTAAGACACGCTTGAAGTTTGGTGACCTGGTGGGTTTCATCTGGCTTGATCGACAGATATAGCTGAGTATCATCGGCATAACAGTGAAAGTTTATGGAGGGTTTTCTGATAATATTGCCTAAAGGAAGCATATATAAGGTGAATAAAATTGGTCTAAGCACAGAACCTTGTGGAACTCCATAACGAACGGCGGTGGTCATCAAGTCCTCATCGTTTACAAATACAAACTGAGATCGATCTGATAAATACGACTTAAACCAGCTTAGAGCTGTACCTTAAATACCAATCGACTGATCTAGTCTCTGTAATAAGATGTCATGGTCAATGATGTCAAACGCTGCACTAAGGTCTAGCAAGACAAGTACAGAGACAAGTCCCCTATCTGATGCAACTAGAAGGTCATTAGTAATTGTCACTAGTGCCGTTTCTGTGCTATGATGCTTTCTAAATCCTGACTGAATAAGCTATTGTTATGTAAAAAGTCACACAACTGATTTGTGACTACCTTCTCCAGTATCTTAGAGCAGAAGGGAAGGTTAGAGACAGGTCTGTAGTTAGCCAACACCTCTGGATCCAGAGTGGGCTTCTTAAGAAGAGGTTTAATTGCAGCAACTTTAAAAGACTGTGGTACATGACCCATTAGTAATAACCCATTGATAATATCTAGTAGAGAGGCGCTAATTAAAGGTAAAACTTCCTTCAACAGCTTCGTTGGAACAGGGTCCAGGAGACAGGTAGAAGATTAGTAGTTAGTACTACTTTAGTAGTTTCTTTTAATGAAGGATACTATAAAAAGGTCAAATAACTGCTGTTGAAATCTGGTTTTCCTGCTTGAGACACTCATACTTTTGTGCAAATAATCTTTCTTTTTATCATGCGGGTGAAAAATTAAGTGATTTATGATATTTGCTTTGTTTAAGTGAGCTTTTAATAAATTTTCCTCCACTGACGAGAGCTGCCGCTCATTGGAACCAAAGACGTCACAGTGAAATCAAATACTGTTTCAATTAAGGTCGAGTTGCGACCAAGAAACGTGTAGCTAAATGCGGTGATGGCTATCTCGGCATCCGCCAATCAAATGTGACATTATTAATAATGGTCGCCGGTTAATATTCACTCATTATTTGAAGTGATTTTGTTTAAGATAAATATATTTTAATGAGACCTTGTTTTATGTTCCAGAAACATTCAACCTCTTTGCTGCCGTCTAGAAAAGAAAAAGCTCTGCATTGTAGAGCATACGTTAGCTTTAGCCTCCTGCTTATTGGAACTTAATTCACGAAAATAGTTTTGTGTGCAATATTATTATATTTTGTGTTCATTACTCTCTCTCTCTCGCTCTCTCTTTCATGTTACGCACACAATCTTTGAGTTATTCCTTAAAGCATTTTGCTACTTTTATAAAAGATTTTAGTTTAAAACTATAATTTCAGCCTCAACCAAAGACTTTCGCTGGTTGCGGAGGCATAAAATGATTTTAGAAATAGATTTATGATGCAGAAACAACTTTCACTGATGCACTATAGTCCAACACTGCTTGGAACTATACAGTTGATAAGCCAACATCACGGCTTATAATAACAGTAATTAGAAAAGAAAAAAGTACTTATTTTTAAAGCACTTTTCGTCCTCATGCAGAACACCGGTCACCATCACGTCCTCAGAGCGGCGCCCCGCTCGACAATGCTGTCCGCTCTGGATGATGACGGAAAATTGATGGAACATTTCAGGGTCAGAAATTAACTTTTGTCTTCGCTCCCAGTTTCCACCTTGCCAGTATGACTCCATCTCTAACTTCACCCTCCTCTTCCTCGCCACAGTAAGTGAATCAGACCACATCCGTCCTGATGGCTCACATGATGGGAATAAGTCAATTTAACCCCTCGAAATAGGCTCAAATTGATTTTTAAAAAAAAGGGAGCACATGCGTGTAGACGGACATGGCTCGGAGCTAGCAGCACTTCCTTGTCAGGGCGAGTAGTCCGGATGTGTGGGATCGAACACAGATAAAAGAAGTTTGCTCTAAATCTCAGCCTTTGGGGTGTTTCACTGCCACAGAGTAGTTTCTCCTGCTGAGACTTTATTGAATTGTGCAGAATGACTCAGAGGGTTTCCTGATGCTACAGCGGGCTGGTACTCAATAATGTCACTCGTTTAAAAGAAAAACAACTAAATGCCACTTTCTTCTTTTGGGTCTCATTTGACTCACTAAATCTCCAGTTGGAGCAGGGTGTCGGGGTCGAGCCAAACCGAGGACTCACATTGTGGTTTCTCAGCCGTGCCTGCATGTAAAATTCAAGCCTCTGAATCTCCCTCTTCACAGCGCGATCATCCTACTAAGGAAGCAGAGAACGAACGGGCAGAGCTTAAAATTCTGCATCACCAAGCCCCCAGCGCCTCATTTTTTTAACGGCACCTTAATTATCTCCGCAACCACATGGTTGTTTAACTTCATTTAAATTGCCACAATACCATTGTGAGAAGAGACCTATGGTTTAAACAAAATCAAAGTAACCGTTAAGTTTAAGTATTTACGTAAACTTGCCGCGGTACCCCTTATTCGATTATTTCAATCAAAGACACATCCCCGTAAAGTAGGTTAATTAAACCCCTATTAGTACCTGTAAAGTCGCAAAACCTTTTTTTTTCGGCAGACTCTTCTGAGTCCTAAAGCCTTCCTGGTCCGCCTTTTCCATTTTTCAACCTAACGACACATTTTTTTGACTGAAACTCCTTCCTAACATGCCAATGCTTTGTTGGATTGTGATTTATGTTGCAGATTCCAATTATTTAGGTCCTAGCTCAAAAAAGGTGCCTTATCAGTATGTGAGTTGTTGTTAAGGCCCTGAACCATACAGTTTGAAAAACTCTGGGACCACTCGAGGTTGTTTGTTTTTTAAATAAACCTTTTTTTTGCAAAATAATTCTGGAAAAAATCATATAAAAAAACACAAGTATTAGAACTCATTTGGGGTTCATACGACTACTTGAACACGGGGAACAAGGGGTACAGACGGCTTTTAGCCCCCATTTTTGGGGGCTCTGGGGCTCAGAACAACAAAGTCAATAATTAATTGAGTGAAAAAGACAGATCTCCAAATTCTGTAATTAATCCGGTGCCTCATTATCGTAAATGTGCTGATGAAGATCATGGCGCAGATGCTCCGCGGGCTCTGTTTGCTGCTCGGTGTCACTCGGCCACAGGAGAGTCGCTGTTATTGTTCCCAGTATTCATAAACGAGTTAAAAAAGCCACGATCACAACATTTCAAAACAATCTGGGCCCTGTTTCTCGTACCTGGCTAAACAAAGTCAAGCAAATGTCCTAATCTCCATCTTAAATTAGGGAAGTGATTAACATCAGGCTATCTGGGTTTCTTCACGGCTGATCCACGCTGAAACGGCCTCGTTAATTCTAGCCAGACGTCCAATAATCGAGCACTGACACCAAGATGTTCTAATAGTACAATGGCAAATAAACTCAGAGGAACCTTCTTTTTTATTTCTCTGCTGAGAAGCAGGAGATGAACATGAATGCATATGAGGAAGTCAATAGTAGTCATTCACAGCAAACGCATTGCAAATATTCCAACGTTTTTGCAACGTTGTTGCCGTGAACGCAACTTTAACATCGCCCCCGCTGCGAGACATAAGCGTCGCAAATATATCAGACAAGTTAAATGCGTCAGTTTTGGGAAAATGTATTGGCAAATTTGAAGTGCTTCATCACCCAAATCAATCAGATTATATTTACGAATAAATATATACTTATGAGGATATAAGTACTGTATGCACGTATAAATCATGTACTATATGTATATACATGTATGTGTAGATTACCATATAACTAGGAGTTTAAATGTGTATGGGCGGATCAGTATTATTCATAATCAGAAATTCAATCAATTGAAGCAGTGAAAATACATTGTGTGTGATTCTCTGTATTCTTATCACGATCACCTTAATCATGTTCTACAATAATGATATGTATGGTGTACTAATAACACTGTCATATAATTATGAGTGCTTTCAACACATCCATAAGTTTCTGAAGCGCTAAATAAACTTAAGAACAGTACGGCATGCAGCGGCTGATAGTCTATGTCTGTGAGACGGGCGATCAGCTGCACCTATGGTGATCAATGTCCGCGGCTCGAGAAGCTCTCGTAAATAAATGATTCCTTGCCGGCAAAATCTATATCGCCGCGTACAGGAAGTCATGATAATGTAAAGGACGGATCCTGGCGATCTGAAAGAACTCTCTCCCTATAAAACTAATATCACTAATATCGCTCCTTCATCAATGAGGAAGGGAGCTGCCTTTTTTGTCCGGTGGGAGTGGCCAGCTTATCCAGTGAATTTCAGTAAGCCTGCCCGGGAGCAGGTTTACATTTTTGGCTGTGTTGCTATGGTGATTTATCGAAGCTTGCTTCGAGAAACCGAAAAGCCTGACCTACGTCATCTTATCCTGACAGTTAGCCCGCTAACTCAGTAAGCCAGGTACGAGAAACAGGGCCCTGCATGACTAAAGAGTGCTGAACAAGGTTGACTACTCAATTAGTGAGCAGATTGTTTCAGTCCCCAGTGAGACAATGGGTACATCCCAAGTCTCTAAATTGCATCCCCGTTTCCCTCACTTGCGTCCTTTCCTTGCGTCTTAGTCCCTCCCACCAGGGATGCATGGTGAGACGCAAGGAAACCATGCGCGGAGAGAAGACACAGGGAAATATGTTTTAAGGGACATGAGACATCCTTTCCTCTGAAGCGCCACGTGAAGCAACGTCGGTTTCTGATGACTGCGGCCGACTGACAGCTGATCACATCTGATCAGCAATGCTGCTGTAATCCTGTAATTTCCCCACTGAGGGACTAATAAAGGATTATTTTATCTTAATTTGAGTTTAATCTGTGATCGTCTCTGGTATGAAACTCCAGCGATCAGTCCGCTCAGCTGCAGCGTACAATCACATAACAGATGAACAGTGAGGGGGCGTGTCCAGCATTAAAACACTTCCTGGAAGCTCGCTCTCGTGGCTCCTCGATCATGGCTCCTCCGATTTCCCTCCCCGTTCCTCAGAGCAGAATAAGAGCTTTGGGACGGCCATCAAGATGGCGGCGCAGAACCACTTCCGGGTCAATCGAGGAAACAACAATTTAGAGACTTGAGCTGCACCTAATGACTTGACATCCTGGAAGTCCAGTTTGAGCAACTGGTTTTAAGTGTACCTTTTTACATCCACCTGCGAAAATTGCGAAGGTTTTCATACCCATACTAAAACTGGGCTATCTCCTCAACCACAAGTGCTATTTGAATAATTTAAAGTGATATAATACAGAAACCCTTGTTTATAACATTGTATATAGCAATATATGTGTTACTGGTTAAAGTTTATTGAAGACTGAACACAGAAAAAATGAAGAAAGCTAAGCTTTAACCTTTAAAGCTTCACTTTATCAAAGTCAATCTTTGCAGAGAAAATGTTCACATATTGTGCTCTGATTTGGGTTAGAGTTCAAAGAAATAATCATCCTGAAAGGGCTTTTTTTCTGGGCGGACCTGAAATCTTTAAATCTTTTCTGTGTGTCATCTTCATTTACTCTTAACCAGTAACATTACGAGAAAAATACGTAGTTACGTCACAGCATTAGCGATGATCAGGTCAACGGCATCTGAACCACCACAGATTTAAATCTCTACAATGTTCTTGCTATTAAATTATATGAGATTAGACTGCAGTAAATAAACAACAACAGGGATTCATTGTGAAGCATAAAACAACGTCATCTCCTGGAAAGTCGAGTTTCCTTTTTTACATATTCATAAATTATAGCTTGAAAACTAAAAACAGAAATTATTTAATTAAGTTAATTTATTTAACCGGGCACTATTGTTTCAGGTTAAGTCTTTTCTCAAAGGATATCAATTTTATTTGCTTTCAGTTCATGATAATACATTTTCTCTGCTTATTTTAGTGTCAGTTTTTGTGTAGGACAATAACCTGCTCTGAAGGAGGTGCATGACATATTGGGTTGGTCGTGTTTACTGAGTGAACGGGATGGAAAGATGCGGTTAGAATCTGATTTAACCACCGTGGCGGCATGAATGGATGCAAAGACGTGTCCATGCAAGTTGAAAATGCTTCAACTTGAGGGTAAAAATATTTGCGTGTTCTGAATTCGCTTCATGAATGTACATAGACGATGAAGGGATAGAAGATCTGCAGGAGCCTGAAGGATGCGAGTCTCCTATGGGAGAACGAACGGCTATGTCCCTTCCTGAAGAGGGCTTCAGTGTCGCCCTTTACTTCCTACTTCCCCTTCCTTCCATAACAACCAGGACAGCCAGCCAGTTCCTCTGGTCGTGCACCACAAGCTCATCAGCTTTGCTGATATGGAGCTTCGGGTGATTGTCGCTCCATCACTCCTCCAAGTGGAAAAAACAGCTTGTTTTCTAACTGGAAACTATTCGCTGGAATCATACACGGCAATATAGATTCAAGATTCAAGATATTTGTATTGGCATATGCACAGATAACAGAATTACTCCGTACAAAGAAAAGCTTGTACAGAGTAACAGCTAACACACATCATTACTATGAACTTAAGGTAAACAAAATAAGGCACAAAATATAGTAAGAGTATTGCACATATTATTGCATATAGATCTTTTCATTGCCATCCTGTTGCTAGGTCAATAGTGTAGGGCCACATGTCAGCGACCGCATTAACAAACATCGGACAACAGGAATTACAAAAGGGGCCCATGTAGAATGTTTATTTTGTCAAGTTTGAAAAACATCTTTTGGGAACTTCCATTTTGTCTTAAAAACACTTCATATTTTTTTACTAATATATATATATATATATATATATATATATATATATATATATTTATAATATGTGAATCTGGGCAAACGCTGGGCGGGAAACTGCAACTTCCAGAGGCATTTAGCTGCCAGGCAGTCGTTCTAATATTCATATGACATCCATGTGTTATGCATTTACGTTGCCTGACAAAACAATCAAGCTGGTTCCACTCTCACGATGTGAGAGAACGAGGAGTTTGTTCACTCTTTATTCTCTTTCGTCATGTTTGTAGTTATGATTCTGCAAAGCAAGACACGATTCATTGCTTGTTCTTGTCACATTATTGTCAGTGCATTGACTGCATGTAACTCAATGTTCAAATTACCAAGACGAGTGAAAGCATTTCACACAGCTAGACACCACTGTATAGTATGCGTTGTGTCTGAAAATAGATATACAATGAGATATATATTCATTGGACAAAAAGCAAATAAGGTATCATCCCTGCCCATGGAGGATGTACTAAACGGGCCTACAGATCCACCAGAATGGGGTGCCTGTAATGCTCCCATTTGTCTCGATCCAATAAACTATAAATAAATAAGATAAATATATTATAAGCCGCTACAAGTACAACACACAAGCACTCTTACAATAAAAGCGTGAATGATGTGAAGCTACGAATCCTACAAACATCAGCTATCCACCTTCTCACTGTAGCTCGCCTCATGCAACATAATAAATAAATAAAAAACCTGAATTTCACAAATTAACACAATGAGCTTTTGCTCGTGTAACAGCATCACAGCCCCGAGACGTCTCCTGTCATTGCGCTTTGGTTCTGCTGCAGCTTTTTTTTATGCCTCATAGCCATGAAATTATCAAAAGAAGTCCTCGCTGCAGGAGGCCCGTCTACATGGAAAGACACGGCCCTCGCTCCTCTGCCATTGTTCCAGTTGCTCGACTACCTGAGTGCAGAACAATTACGGGCCAATTTACAATCCTGCACCTCTCTCTAAAAGAAGAAAAATGTTGTAGCTCAATCACTCAGAATTTCAGCAGTCCCCCTCCAATGTGTGTGTGTGTGTGTGTGTGTGTGTGTGTGTGTGTGTGTGTGTGTGTGTGTGTGTGTGTGTGTGTGAGCCTTCAGTCTCCTGCAGCAGCCTGGAAGCCTCACAACTCTGTCAGCTTCCACAACAATGCTCCTAAATGGCTTCTGACTTTGCTAATTTGTTTTTCTCAGCTTCTGTCAGGCCACGGTTAATCTGAGGTCTGTTCTACATCTCCCTGTGTTGAGAAGAAGGGTTTTTTTCTAACTGTTTTCTAACTCCACTCTTGTTCAGGCCAATCAAAAATAAGTAGCGCATTGATATCAGGAAGCAGCTTTTTTAAGTGAGGAGCGAGTGCTCGTGTCATGGCTTCTGTCTAATTATTTTAGTTCAGGATTTTCGAGCGATCATGTCTAATTCGGTTGACACTGAAAGTTCCCACTCCCAGCCTGGTCCCTGAACGGTGTTCGCTTCACTCTGGCCATGTGCAGCAGGCTGAGAGGAATCTAGGATCCAAAAAAGGCCTGATAAATCTTATTTCAGCCATAAGTAAGTACTTTTTCATTTATTTTGCAGGACATAAATGGCAATGTTGTGCGTATCTTGGCGAAGGTTGGTTTCTCAGCAGATTTGGAGTTATTGGTGGATTCAGTAGGCTCTAAGGATTATATCAATATGAAATAGCATATTTCCAAAACTCAGGGTGCTCTTCCAAGTAACTCTCAGAATCAGAACCATTTATTGCAAAGTAAGTTTACACATACTAGGAATTTATCCTGGCGGGAGGTGCAAAACATTTAACAAAGAACATTTAACGACAAACATGAAATAGAGTTCATTAAAAAGGGAGCATGGATATTTACAAATGGGTGTATTGAATATTTACAGTTGGGTCTACAGAGAATACAAATTAAAGTTAAAATTAAAAATTCAAATAAGTAAAGTGCACGGAATGAAGTGATTGATTGTGTGAAGTGGCAAGTGTATGTAAATATAAGGTGTGGAGGGATGTGTAGGGGAGTGAACGGTAGGGAATATTCCTGGGGGTGACAGAGTCAGTGGGGGACCCGGGCTCTATTGATGAGACTGACTGCCGACAGGAAAAAACTGTTTGTGTGGCGTGAGGTCTTGGTCCTGATGGACCTCAGCCTCCTGCCAGAGGGAAGGGACTCGAACAGTGTATGACCAGGGTGAGAGGGGTCAGCTACAATCTTCCTAGCTCGCTTCAGAGTCCTGGGCCCTATTTTTCGTACCTGGTTTACTGAGTTAGCTGGATAATTTTCAGGATAAGATGACGTAGGTCAGGGTTTTTGGTTCTTCGAAGCAAGTTTAGATAAATCACCATAGCAACACATCGAAATCCCTTAACCTGCTCCACAGCAGGTTAAGTGAAATTCACTGGATAAGCTAGCCACTCCCACCGGACAAAAAAGGCAGCTCCCTTCCTCATTGATGAAGGAGTAATATTAGTTATATAGGGCGAGAGTTCTTTGAGATCACCAAGATCCGTTCTCACATCAGGATGACTTCCCGTACGTGGCGTAATCGATTAATTTATTTACGAGAGCTTCTCATTGCCCGTATCATAGACATAGACTATCAGCCGCTGCATGCCGCGCTGTTCTTACGTTTATTTAGCGCTAAAGAAACTTATGGATGTGTTAAAGCACTCATACTTATATGACAGTGTTATTAGTACACCATACATATCATTATTGTAGAACATGATTAAGGTGATCGTGATAAAAATACAGAGAATCACACACAATTTATTTTCACTGCTTCAATTGATTGGATTTCTGATTATGAATAATACATACTGATCCGCCCATACACATATTCAAACTCCTAGTTATATGGTAATCTACACCGATACACTTTCCAAACACTTATGCATTTAACTTGATATTTTTGCAATGCTTATGTGACTCTAGCCTGACCAGCAGAGGCACAGTCATGCTGCATTCACAAACAGGAAGTGTTGCGAATATTCGTTACGCTTTGGATGAACGAACCATTAGACTTTGCCATGATTATGGACTTAAATTCATCATATGTAGTCGTGATCAGCTCCTGCTCCTCCACGCAGATGACTGACGTCTGGTTCGAATGAACGAGACTGTTTGAGGCGGGTCAACCTTTGAAGAACCGGGAAAGCCTGATGTCGACGGGGGAGTCACACAGGATGAGAGGGGCGTGTGGGGCTGCATTCCTTCTGAAGTCCACAACCATCTCCACTGTCTTCAGAGCGTTGAGGTCCAGGTTGTTTTGGCTGCACCAGGTGGTCAGTCTCCCACTTGTAGGCGGACTCGTCCCCACCAGAGATGAGTCCAATGAGGGTGGTGTCATCCGCGAACTTCAGGAGCTTGACGGACTGGTGACTGGAGGTGCAGCTGTTAGTGTACAGGGAGAAGAGCAGAGGGGAACGCAGTCTTGGGGGGAACCGGTGCTGATGGTCCGAGAGCCTGAGACGTGTTTCCCCAGCTTCACGTGCTGCTTCCTGTCAGACAGGAAGTCTGTGATCCACCTGCAGGTCGAGTCAGGCACGTGCAGCTGGCAGAGCCTGTCCTGCAGCAGGGACAGGATGATGGTATTAAAGGCAAAGCTGAAGTCCACAAACAGGATCCTGGCATAGGTTCTTGGGGAGTCCAGATGTAGTGGAGGGCCATGTTGACATCGTCTAAAGACCTATTGGCCCTGTAGGTGAACTGCAGAGGGTCCAGTGGTGGGTCAGTCAGGGTTTTGAGGTGGGACAGGACCTGCTTTGCGGTGATTCTGTTAAACAGTCTGTTGACGTCCGTCTCCAGAATAGTGAGGGTCATGAACTTATATTAACCAGGATGTCCCTTTTTTTTTTGCTGTATGACAATATAGGCCCTATTTGGACTGGTTGGGCTTGGGAGATCGACTAAGAGGTTCGACGAAGGGCTGAGCCCCCATTTTGGGGGGCTCTGGAGTTTGCTTTCAAAGTGCAACAAGAGAAACAGAAACCAGTCTTTTACCCAGGAGGCTGGTGTTTCTGCCACGTGCGAAACAAGAAGTCAGCGTCCATTTATTTGGCACACTAAGTAAGGCCACTTCCGTCGTTATTTTAACCCAAACCGTAATCTTTTCCTAACCAAGTATTTTTGTTGCCTAAACCTAACTGAGTTGTTTCTTGTGAAGTTTATTTTGAAAACACTCTACTATGCATGTAACGAGCGGATATTGACATGTGTTGTTAAACTTTCCTTAAAAAACACATAAAAAATGGGAAGATATCATACGAACCGTTGACCTTAGTCTCACAGAACCAAGTGGGAAGCTGTATTACTTAATCCAAAGCAGATGCACTTACCGTTCACAATAAAAGCCAGAGAAACACGCACTGAGCAACTGTTTTGCATTTTCATGTTGTTTCATGAACTCCCTTAGAATTCATCCTCAGGGCACCAAGAATACTTGAACAAATGTTACTGCCAATCCATCTCCTAGTTGTTGAGATATTTCAGTCAAACAGGGTTGTCTGTGGCGTATACTGGATATCTTGGGAGGCTTTTTTAACAAATACATTTGTTTATACTTGACAGAGATGATTATATATATATATATATATATATATATATATATATATATATATATATATATATATATATATATTCTCAGTTCTGTCCAAATTGCTAGTATACTGCTTTCACATATAGGTAGGGCTTTGCAAGGGTTACCGTTGACCTCATGCCTTGAGATATATACATATATATATATATACATATAGCTATATATATATATATATATATATATATATATAGCTATATGTATATATAGATATATGTATATATCTATATATATATATATAGATATATATATATATATATATATATATATCTATATATATATATATAGATATATACATATACATATATATTGCTTCCTCTCTATTGATTGTCTGCCTTGTTGTATGCCTGCCCGTCATCCCTCAAATATTAAAGAAAACAGCTGCGTGATGAGTCTTTCTAAGTGCAGCACCTCCCTTCGTAGAAGACAGACGTGTTTCCTGCCCTCATCATTGAATCAGACGGCGTCTCACTATTCAATTGCAGATCCAAGACCTGTTTATTCGGCACCGCCTACATGACAACGCACCTTAGCACCCGCTGCAATCTTTCATTCCCTACCTTCTGCAGCAGACGGCCCTTTTATTGCCCGGTGCACCCACACATGAGTATGTGGGAGCGCACACACACACACACACTGGCTCTGATTCTTAAAGATGTTTTTGCTCTTTTGTGTTATAATCCGTGTTCGTATCTGTTTTCATGTCACTGGTTTTACATTTAAAAAAAGCTTTTCATGAACCACTTGTCTTCATTTTGAATCCCATTAAAATAAGTCAAATCTTTAAAAAACAACAACTGAGAAATTCTTGTCACTAAATATTGATGAAATGTCCGACAGATTCCCCATGAAGCTATTCAGAAAGGATGAAGGGAGAAGCTGATGTGTCATGGCAACTGCAAAAAATCAATTGTGATTCATATCTTATCTAACAGTTAATACTGCTGCTGTCAAGTCCGGGTCTAGACATTAATTTGTCTGCCTTTTGTCTAAATAGTGGATTGTTACGTTTGTGTGTAATCGGCTCAACCTCTTCCACTCCATCCCTCTTTCCCAAAGAGACATTTCTGTCTTTTTAAAGGGGGGAACCGGAGATCTTCAGGTAGGCCACGTAGAAGAGGTGTATATTATTATCTCAAAGCTGAAGGTTAATTTGAGATGCAGCAGTGTGTTTAGTGAAGGGGCATCGGACATTATGATGGAAGTCATTTCCATTTCCATGCTTTATTATGTTTCATAATTTGCTGCAGCAATTTTGGGGTTGATACAATTTGTCAAATATATTTAGTGAATTTAAAAAAAACTGAAGAATTTACAAAAATTTATAAAAAATCCATCCAAAGACTCCAAGACATTGCGGAAAAGTCATGCTTTTTAAATTCCTCCAGAAGCATATAAAGAAAATATCATGTTTTGTCATGTTTTTCTCGTGTCGCACAAGAACATTATATTGTGCAAAGTTTGCCGAATGACAATTATCCTTGAAAAACTTTTGACACTTAGAGATTCATGCATACATTTCGACGATTGGAAAGCGAGCACTTCTTATTGTCCATTATTGTGAAAACATCCTCTGAATGTCCTCAGTCTCTGGTTTGTAGTTTCACAAAGCTTTGATTATCGTAGAGGTCATAACAGGTCATTTTATACAGGGACGTCAGAGTTTCTAGAAAAAGGTTCATATAAAATGGCCACTTTGGGAACTAACATCATTAAACGTGAACACAGATGAGCTCAGTGGATCCACAATAGTTTAGAGGACTCGGGATGAAGAAAATTGTTTTAGAATTGATAAAATAACACATGTTTTTTGCCGAAGCTGTTGTAAGTAAGTGGGTAGCTGGTTAGTATGATACTTTCAGCAGACAACTCTGCAACACAAAACATAGATGTCTACACTGTCATCTCTCCACATTCTGGGGATAATGTTTTAAACTGAAATTCTTACACTTTGCACATTTAAAAAGGATGCCATTCTTTTTTTTTCATAATTTCCTCATCTCGACCTGTGGAGGTGTTAACATGTTGTTTGTGTTGAAAACAGACCGCATCCACTTGTCTTTATTACTTGTCTTCTTGTCTTTTGCATGTTGCTTTAATTGCTTCAACTTTAATGTCACATGATCAACATTGTCTTTCTTTTTTTCTCCTCCACCTTTACTCTTTTTGCATGCTCTGATCGTCTCTGTGCGTTGCTGCTTTGTGTGTGCTGTGGGAAAAAACAAAACACAGCTTCCAGTCCCCAGATACAAGAAGGTGAGTCGCTGATATAAGATCAAATCCCAACTGGTCCCTACTAACCAATACTTAGTGTTATCCAACCAGCATCCAGACCCAGTGAACCCTGTAGAACCCATCGCCAACCCGTCGCTATTCTCCTCTGAGCGATTCCAACAATAAAAAAAGTGTTTCTTGTGATGTTTTCCACTGTTATTCTGTTGGTTCTCTTCTGTTTGTAAGCGACTGTCTGCTGTAAATAATTACTCACCGAGATGAGTCGACTCATTAGAAGCAAATACTTTAATAACAAATAGTGACAAGCAATGCAGAGATTGATTACGCTGGATCGAAAGGTCAACCAATTTTCTAATTAATTAAAGGTAAACTCCTTCCTCATACAAGACGCTGTAACTCATCGTAAATCAGTGTTGTTCACGTAGTTATTTGTAATTAGTTGTGGTGATTTATATTTTTGGTTTCACGAAACAAAAATCCATTTATTTTGCTTAGAGAAGCCGTTCGTCCCACCTCACCCAGAAAGCCCTTAACAAATATGTTACCAAATTAATCTTTCACGGTCACATTTAATATCCTATTTTGATTAACATAATAATTTTGATTAGAAAATGTATAGAAAACAGAGATATTTACTAGAATGTAGATTTTGAAGATCTCCTGCTTTTAACAAAACAAAACTTAAAAAGAAATAGCCCGTCTTTCTTAAACTCTTCCACATTTATAGTAAATTGTCATTCGTTCTTTTACTTTTTAATTTAAATGTTCTTTTATAAGTATTTGTGGCAATCAGCCCGACGTGCCCAACAACTTGTGGAGCCTTCAAACTATGTGATGATGTCATTTTTGGCTCACGTACCCCCTTGCCAGAGACACAGTGATCATAAACCTGTCTCTGGATTAACACAGGTTTAGATGAGACAAGACGGAGCTTTTACTAATCTCGAGGGGACTTGTTGTCGGAAAGAGTGCAAATAGTATATTCAACAATAAAGGCGCTTGTCCTCCCACGTTAGCTCAAACACCTAAAAAAATTGACTGGTGCCCGAGGAAAACTG
This sequence comes from Taurulus bubalis, assembly GCF_910589615.1. NCBI lineage: Eukaryota > Metazoa > Chordata > Actinopteri > Perciformes > Cottidae > Taurulus > Taurulus bubalis. The sequence goes on along the minus strand of NC_136590.1, from coordinate 21,489,581 downwards.
CATTTAAAAGCGACTATGTTTAGCCACTTCACCGTGAGCTACAAAAAAAAAATGCAGCACACACACACACACACACTGGCTGTTTGAAAGCTAGTTTAGTTTAGAAATCAGCCTGTCTGCTGTGTTTTTGCACAAAATCAATGATACGTTATCAATAACATGACTGACATGGAAACTAACGTTTCCCAGCGTGACTCCCCTACCCCCCTCCTCCATAAGCCTCTCGATCATCAATGTTGACATTCAGTGGGCATGAACGGGACCCATCTGCCGGCCCTCCGTGTCGCCTCCTTCCATCACTCCGCGGTCGCCTCGAGCCGCCTTGACCCGAGCACCTCCACTGATCCCAGGTGGCCCGCGAGGCATTAACCCCTTCCTTATCACGACTGTGTGTCAGCTCTCTCTGGATGAGATCAATGCCCTGTCTTATCCATTCTGTTATCTGCTGCCCCTGGTGATTGATACCACCCACCCACCTGCCTGCCTGTGACCAGGCCAGTCAGATATTGTAATGAAGACATATGGCCCCGGCTGACGAAATGGCTGATGGCCCCGTGGAACATGTGGGACATGCAGCTTAGAAAATAAACCATGGGTAGTATTAACTCAAAGTAAACACATGGTTTTAAAAGCTTCATACATAAAATACACTTTATAGATTCATGCACATGTATTTTACAAATAGGGAGTACCATAAACTTAAAATATGGACCGCTAAATTTGAAATGTATGTTGTTCATGTACGAAAAGTGTGCAGTGCAAACATAAAACTACTGTAGCACTGTCGTCATTATTATTAATGATAGAATCAGTGGCTTCTTGCATTGGTGCTTCTGTCACTGGGAATCAATGTTGGTATGAGACATTTCTGCAAACCACGGACACGTTGAATTTCACCATTTCCACCACAACGTAACATAACAACAAAATATGAAGTAACAACGGCAAATAACGTATTTGTGGTTTGAGGAAACGTACAGTGTCGACACATGTTCCTGGCCACTGGGCTGTAATATCCTGATGCAATAACTATGTTGCAAAAAAAGGATAATTCTCATAAGATTTGGCTCTAAATGTAAACGCTTTGGACACCATTTGCATCATAACACTGTCCTCACCAAAGGGACCCGTCACTACTACACATACCATGTTCGATGGGATGAGAAACAGGAGTCAGACAATGAGGCAGATGGGAACAAGCTAACTGAGTTCATCTAAATCATTTAGTTTGGAGGTAAAAAAAAAAAAAAAAAACGCTCCTTCTGAAACACTGTGTGCACACACTACTCACTAAAACTGTCCTTTTTTATGGTCTTATCTTTTTTTTTATTTAGTTGTGATCTTGTTCTATAAAAAGTGCTATACTCAATAAACTTTACTTACTTAAAACAGACAAGTCAAAGTTGATCCAGTAAGTATGGTGAAAAGTTTGCGTGACCATTTTATTGTTTATTTTAGTTTTATCTTGCAAATGAGTTTACAACTTAACCTGATCGAGCTTCTATGTTTTATAATTATGTTTTGTTCTCAGATCTCAGCACTTCATTATTTTGTTTTTAGGTACAACATAAAACAACATGTTTTACCAACTGGAATGATGGCCAAAAGTATGAAGATAAAACCAAAGTTGTGAGTTTGAAATAACAACAACCTTACTTTACTTGGAAGTCAAATCGTGAACAAAAGACCTTACGTTATAATTAGTGAGGCAATCACTTGTAATCAGAGACTTTGAGTCGTTGTGCTAAACTTAACACAAATCAAATCAGCCAAGTGTTTTTTAATTTCCACCTCTAGTAGTTCACCTAAACTACGAGGTTGAGCATAAAACTGTACATGCACTGTACAAAACTGTACATGCAAATAAAGCCAGTAAATACTTCTCATCATGCACTAAACACTCAGCGGTTCATATGATTTAGATCAGGGCCCTATTTCTCGTACGTGGTTCAACAAAGTCGATCAAATGTCCTATTATCCAGCTGAAATTAGCGAGTTGATTGACGTCAGGCTAACTCGGTTTCTCAATAGCAGAATCGTGCTGAAACGGTCTCGTTAATTCTAACCAGACGTCAGTCATCTGGATAAATGTGCATGCCCGTTCCTCTTCAGAAGGGATAATAATCGAGCACTGACACCACGATGTTCTAACAGTATAATGGCAAATAAACTCAGGAACCTTTTTTTTCTGCTGAGAAGCAGGAGATGATCATGAATGCCTATGAGGAAGTCAATACCTTAATCATGGCAAAATCTAATACTGCATAAACAGCAAACGATTTGCAACGTTTTTGCCACATTTTTGGTGTGAACGCAGCTTAATAACGCCCCCACTGTGAGACATAAGCGTCGCAAATATATCAGACAAGTTAAATGCGTCAGTGTTGGGAAAATTTATCGGCTAATTTTAAGTGCCTCATCACCCAAATCAATCAGAGTATATTTATGTAAATGTAACTGCTGGCAGTAGTATACGAATAAATATTTACTTGTGAGGATATACTGTATGTACCGTATGTCATCAATGAGGAAGGGAGCTGCCTTTTTTGTCCGTTGGGAGTGGCCAGCTAATCCAGTGAATTTCAGTTAGCCTGCGCTGGAGCAGGTTCAAATTTTTTCATGTGTTGCTATGGTGATTTTTCTAAACTTACTTTGAGAAACCGAAAAGCCTGACCTACGTCATCTTATCCTGAAAATTATCCGGCTAACTCAGTAAGCCAGGTGGTAAGAATAGGGCCCTGGAGATATAGTGTTTGACAAAAAGGATTTTCTTGCCTAAATCATCTCCTCATGATTCTGGCCACCTCTGGTAAAATCGCCTACATCCTCAGTTGAACAGATCATGTGATTCTAACTCTATAGTATGACGGCCTATGTCAAGAGTGTGACTTAGGCCTTTTTATTTTGCCTAAGTTAAAAGACAATGTCACTTAGGCAATTTTACAAGCTTTTCAAGATGGCATTTTGGAGCTAGCATTTAAGCTAACAATTTAGTTAGCATTTTTGCGAGCATTTTTGTCAAAGAAAATCTCACTCGAACATAATGTTAGTAATCATAACATAATTTGTCCGGTATTACAGTATGCCTGTTGTGCAGTTTCTAGAGGCAGCTTGTGCATCCCTAATACATTTGGTCAAGTTTTTTGTGTTTTCTGAAATACCTGAAAAAATTACTTGAGCCATTATTTTAGGAAGGTGACGATATTCAAAATGAATAAAGCTGCATGCACACTTCCTGCAGTATTAAAGTGGCTTTGGCGAGCAGACTCTGTGAAGCTCACAAGGAAGCTCATCCTTTCTTAAACAAAAGGGAGCTCAACTTCATTTCTCAGCATTTAAAAGGAGTCATTATGAGTGAGTGTGTGTGAGATGCGAGGTGTGTGTAGACACACTGATGCATGTCACCCATCTGCCTTTCACAGTGGTCATTTATTTTCCCCTCCTCTCCAACCCTCGGTAATTATGATCAACGGAGTATTCACAGTGTGCACTCGCAATCAGCGGCACGACGCAGCTGCCTGTTCACTCCGGTCGAACCGCACAAAATGTGCCTCCACTTTAACCGACAGCTCAGGGCCCTATTCCTCGTACATGGTTCAACAAAGTCGATCAAATGTCCTATTATCCATCTTAAATTACCGAGATGATTGACGTCAGGCTAACTCGGTTCCTCAAAGGCTGATGCGCCCTCAAATGGTCTCCCTAATTCTAACCAGACGTCAGTCATCAGGATAAATCCACGTGCCTCTTAAAAAGGTGGAATAATCGAGCACAGCTTCCATGATCTTCAAATGCTACAATGGCAAATAGGATCAGAGAACGAGCCTCTTATTCGAATGAACAAGACTGTTTGAGGGGGTTCAGCCTTAGAGAAACCGACATAGCCTGACGTCAATCATCTCGGTAATTTAAGCTGGATAATAGGACATTTAATCAACAATGTCGTCCTATTATCCATCTTAAATTACCGCGATGATTGACCGGTCATCAGGCTAACTCAGTTTGATCCGTGGCTGATCCGTGCTCAAGCAGTCTCGTTAATTCAGTCATCTGGATAATTGCGCGTGCCTGTCTGCTTCAAAAGAGGGGAAAAAATCTAACACAGATTTCATGATCTTCTAACAGTACAATGGCAAATAAACTCAAAGGACAAACCACTTCTTTCTCCGCTGATAAGCAGGAGATGATCACGTCATGATCACGTCATGATCACGTCATGATCACGTCAAGTCATGATGATGTGAAAACGGATCTTGCCGATCTGGAAGAACTCTCTATTAAACGCTAATCTCACTAATATCGCTCCTTCATCAATGAGGAAGGGTGCTGACATTTTTGTCCGGGTGGAGTGGCCAGCTTATCCAGTGAATTTCAGTTAGCCTGCGCTGGAACAGGTTAAAATTTTTGGATGTGTTGCTATGGTGATTTTTCTAAACTTGCTAATTTTCTAAAGAACCGAAAAGCCTGACCTACGTCATCTTATCCTAAAAAATTATCCGGCACAACAAACAGAGGTAAACGAAGGCAGCACAACAACGCTCTCGAGGAGCCGCCTCAATGCCCGAAGTCGGGAGGAAAACACAGGGAGAAAAATATTAAAGAGGAGCATAGCGGGAACATGTTAAAGAGGAGCATAGCGGGCAAATATTAAAGAAGAGCATAGTGGGAAAATATTAAAGAGGAGCATAGCGAGAAAATGTTAAAGAGGAGCACAGTGGGAAAATGTTAAAGAAGAGCAAAGCGGGAAAATGTTAATTTGTAGGTGCTGGTTTATTTTTTTGCAAAGAGAAAAAACAAACAATGTTTGTACTTCAGATCAAGCGTGTTGTGTAAAGCTGCATATAGGATGTGTTTAGTTCACCCGGGCTGCTCCCCGGATAAGAGAGGAGAAAATAAGAAACAAGATTGGGGAGATAGGGTCACGGCTGGCGCCGAGATTGGAGTTGCAAAGTGAATGCTGACAGCATTCCATCGCCTCATTTCAGAGGGAAGATTCCCTCTGAAGCTTCCAGCTCTTTTTCTGTCTCAATACAGTTTTTCCCTTTTATGACAGAAACATTCAACAGGAAACATTCAAAGGAACATTGTGTTGGCATTTTGCATGACATATCTATATATATTCCCATATTCATTGTAAATATACATAAAATATACAAATGTATGCTGCAAGTTGTACATAAAAAAATGGTTTACACAGGAGACTCCAAGAAAAAGACATTTGTGTGCAATACATTACCATTTATTACAAATATAAATACATGTATATATATTATTTAACGTCCATTTAAACCCCAAAAGCTCCTAATGCGATGCATGCATCTTTGACTACAAGTACATTAGTTAACACTTTCTATGATGCCCATATTTATAATGCATTATATTATATAATTTCAATTATAAGCACTCTTAGCAGCTGCTGCAGCCCTGCACTGCTTGAGCTCAAGTAAACAAGACAAAAAATTCAGCACAAAAATAAAAAGTGTTGTCAGCTGCAGCAGCTAGCTCCATGACAACCACCACGGGCAGCAGCAACAGCGCCGTGGCTTGTTTATGAGCCACGGTAGAAATACAAACAGCAGTTTATTCACCTGGGCCCTATTTCTCGTACCTGGCTTACTGAGTTAGCGGGCTAATTTTCAGAATAATATGACGTAGGTCAGGCTTTTCGGTTTCTCGAAACAAGTTTAGATAAATCACCACAGCACCACAGACAAAAATGTAAACCTGCTCTCAGACAGGCTAACTGAAATTCACTGGATAAGCTGGCCACTCCCACCGGACAAAAAGGCAGTTCCCTTCCTCATTGATGAAGGAGCAATATTAGTTATATTAGTTTTATAGGGAGAGAGTTCTTCCAGATCGGCAAGATCCGTTCTCACATCAGGAGGACTTCCTGTACGCGGCGCTATAGATTCTGCCGACAAGAAATCATTTATTTACGAGAGCTTCTCGAGCTTCGGACATTGAACACCACAGGCGCAGCCGATTGCCCGTCTCACAGACTGTATAGACTATCAGCTGCTGCATGCCGCGCTGTTCTTAAGTTCATTTAGCGCTTCAGAAAGTTATGGATGTGTTGAAAGCACTCATAATTATATGACAGTGTTATTAGTACACCATGCATATCATTATTGTAGAACATGATTAAGGTGATCGTGATAAGAATACAGAGAATCATACACAATTTATTTTCAATGCTTCAATTGATTGAATTTCTGATTATGAATAATACATACATACTGACCCACTATACACATATTCAAACTCCTAGTTATATGGTAATCTACACATACATGTATATACACATATATAGTACATCAGGGATTCCCAAAGTGTGGTGAGCTGCCTCTAGGGGGTGCGCGAGAGGAAAAATGTAATGGTGGTCTATTGGTGTAATAATTAATATTAAACATAATTTAAAAAAAATTAAGTAGGATTTTTTAATTATAAAATTTCCCTTTGTAAGATTTAAATTTAAAATTAAAAACGTACAATTTAATAAATAGATGCACTTCCGGTCCGGCCGCCAGACTGTCTTTTACGTACACACTAGCTAGCCTAGCTTGTGCACCTAACGTCATTTCATTCATTCAGCAACATCCATGAAAATATGTTAAACTGGCTGAAATCGGGGAAGCTGTCAGTTGGACATCTGAAGCTATCAGTAATAAAAGAGGAGAAGGACAGAGAGAGAGTGAGGAACCGGAGGCAAGAGAAACGGAGAGGTGCGTTGGGGAGAGACCGGGAGAAGAAATCGACCGGGAGTCGGAGAAAGAGGAGACGAGAGTGAGCATCAGACTGGGAAAAAACAGAGGAAATATGATGACAATTATCTGGGTCTGGGCTTCACTTGGATTGGCAATGCAGATTGCCCGAAGCCACAGTGCGTGTTTTGCAGTGAGGTTCTGGCTAACAGCTGTCTGAAGCCTCTTATTTGCGCCGCCACCTGAACACCAAGCATGCCAGTGCAAGTCAGAAGCCCCTTACATCTTTTTAGATCAAAATTGGAAGAGTTACAAAACAGCCAAAAACAATTGCAGTCTCATTCACGTGAGTCTCTCAAAGTGAGTCTCTCACTTTCTCCCTCTCCCTATCTATCTCTCTTGCTGCAGGCTGAGCCACCTGCGCTGCATGTGAAAATCCTCATATGGACTCCTCCTTTTTTTATTTATATCTGTTTCTGAGCCTATGCATGTGCCACTCTTTGTTCTTTACGTGGCTTACTGTGTTTAAGTAAATATATGTGAAATGCAATCTGCCTCTGAGCCTGTGCGTGTGTCCTCGCCATCCTTATTGCTCTTTAAAAGTGACGCCTTGTGTAACTGAAATTTATACAGCGGACTAAATCTTGTAACAAACGCCACACGCGAGCAAACAGTTCTCGCATTGGTCCGATTTTATGCGGCTATAAATAGGCTCTGTTGCGTTTTTTTTTTTAAGGTGTGGGGGATTGGGGGTGCGTGAACCCGGTCGGGATGTAGAAGGGGGTGCGTGGCCTAAAAAGTTTGGGAACCGCTGTAGTACATGATACATACGCACATACAGTCCATATATCGTCATAAGTATATATTAATTTGTAAACTACTGCCAGCAGATACATTTCAATTCATATAATCTGATTGATTTGAGTGATGAAGCACTTAAAATCAGCCGATACATTTTCCCAACACTGACGCATTTAACTTGAAATTTGCGACGCTTATGTCTCGCGGGGGGGGGGGGGGATTATTATCCCTTCTGAAGAAGTTAAGTTTTGGCAAGAATTCAATATTCTTGTGAAACTGACACTTCTGATTAAAGGGAGGCCCTGCCATTGTCCTGAGGAAGAGTAGTTTTGATTGGTGGCCAATCCACTAACGACCTGAGGCGGAGTCTACACAGCTGTAGCGAATTCATCATCAGCTGGTATAAAACCAGGTGGGGGCGCGTAGCGTCAGTGAATACTCGTTGTATGAAGACTCGGAGGATGAAGACATAGGAGTCTTTTGTCGGAGTCTAAATACTGCCCTGTAAAAATGTGTTTTCCATCCATACCTGTGTACATATCCACTCGTAGATACTATAGGCCTCGGACTCGTTCACACCTGCATCAAAATCCCTCATCTGTTATGTATCCCACCCGCTCCACACAGACCCAACACCTCGTCACAGGGGGCCTCTGGAACTGCCAGTCAGCTAACCGCAAGGCTGACTTCATCTCTGGCTTTGCTATCAAGCAATCGCTGGACTTCCGGGCTCTCACAGAGACTTGGATAATACCAGCCAACACATCTACCCCTGCTGCTCTCTACTCTGCCTTCTCCTTCAGCCACACACCTCAGCCCACTGGTTGGGGTGGTGGCACAGGTCTACTCATCTCCCCCAAATAGAATTTCTCTCCCTACCCGCTTCCACTGTTTACCCCACTGTCTTTTGAGTTTCATGCTGTGACGGTTACCCATCCGGTCCAACTAAACATTGTTGTTTTCTACCGTCCACCTGGTTCTTTGGGAGATTTCTTGGAAGAACTAGATGCTCTCCTATCGAACATCCCAGAAAACGGCCCCCCGCTCATCCTTCTGGGTGACTTCAACATCCAGACGGAGAAGCCATGTGACCTGGTACTCTTACTGTCTTCCTTTGCTTTCTCACTCAGTCCTTCCCCTCCTACTCACAAAGCTGGCAACCACCTTGACTATATTTACCAGAAACTGCTCTACATCTGACCTCACTGTATCTCCACTTCACGTCTCGGACCACTTCTTCATCTCGTACTCTCTCCCACTCTTTGGAACTGACAACTATGATGGAAGATTTTCCTGTAGATCTGTTAAAAAGGAATGAGGTCTCAATCAAAGTTATCTTAAATCCGTTTATTCCTGCAGGAAGGAAAAGTCTGTCACTGCTACTGGCGCAGCCTGTAACACAGAATTCGAAGAAGCAACAGTCATCAACTCACTCATAACACATCAGGTCTCCGCCTCCAACAATCAAGATCAACAAGCTCTCTGATCCCACTACATCTGGGTCATTTAAGGTTCAATTTAAACTCTATTAAACCCACAACATTACAACACTATATTTTCCCATTACACAACCCTCCCACACCAACACACTCTGCACCTGTCCGTCGCAACATTCGCACCCTCTCTCCCTCCTCTCTGGCCTCTTCTGTTCTGTCAGCCCTTCCTTCAACTGACTCTTTCGCACTCATGCAGCCTAACTCTGCCACATACATTCTCCTCTCTACTCTGTCTTCCTTGCTTGATTCTCTCTGTCCTCTTACAACACGAAAGTTCCGCAAGTCCTTTCCGGCTCCGTGGCTGTCTGACTCGGTGCGTGCTCAGAGAGCCACGATGCGAGCATCGGAAAGGAAATGGCGAAAATCCAAACATGCCGATGACCTGCTCGCCTGTCACTCCCTTCTCTCCTCTTTCTCTGCCTCTATCTCTGCAGCAAAAGGCCTGTTCTACCAATCCAGAATTGAATCCTCTTTTTCTAACCCCAAAAAACTCTTCTCTATCTTCTCCAACCTCCTTGACCCCCCAGTCCTCCTCCTCCCTCCATCCTTCTACCAAGCCACTTTGCTGACTACTTTACAAAAAAGATAGATGACATACGCTTTTCATTTACGAAACCATCTTCTTCTATAACTACACCTCCATTCACTTCATCTTCTTCCCTTTTGCTTTCCTCTTTCACCCCCCCTGTCTCCCAATCAAGTTCTTACCTTGGTAACCTCGGCCCACCCAACCACCTGCCCCCTTGACCCCATCCCATCTACCAGTCTCCAGTCCATTGCTCCGGACCTTCTTCCCTTTCTCACCCATCTTATCAATACCTCTCTCTCTCTCTCAACTGGCTGTTTCCCTGACTCTCTGAAGGAGGCAAGAGTTAACCATCTCCTGAAGAAACCCACTCTCAACCCGTCTGAAGTCAACAACTACAGACCTGTCTTTCTCCTTCCCTTTCTTTCCAAAACTCTGGAGCTATCTTTAACCAAGTCTCCTCCTTTTTCCACCAGAACAACCTTCTGGACCCTCATCAGTCTGGATTCAAGGCAGGCCACTCAACAGAGACTGCCCTCCTTGCTGTCTCTGAGCAGCTTCACACTGCTAGAGCAGCCTCTCTCTCTCCTCTGTCCTTCTAGACCTTTTTTGCTGCCTTTGACACAGTGAACCACCAGATCCTTCTTTCCTCCCTCAAAGACCTTGGTATCACAGGCACTGCGCTCTCCCTCTTCTCATCCTACCTCAACGACCGCACTTACCGGGTAACTTGGAGAGTATATGTGTCTGAACCTTGTCCTCTCACTACTGGGGTCCTTCAAGGCTCCGTCCTGGGTCCTCTCCTCTTCTCTCTGTACACCAACTCTCTCGGCTCTGTCATCCGCTCGCATGGTTTCTCCTACCATAGCTATGCTGATGACACCCAACTGATCCTCTCGTTTCCCCAGTCAGAAACACAGGTAGCATGAATCTCTGCCTGTCTGACATCTCTCAGTGGATGTCCGAAAATTAACCCTGACAAAACTGAACTACTTTTCCTTCCAGGAAAAGGCTCTCCCACCCACGACCTTACTACCACCTTCAACAACTCACTGTTGACACCCATTGACATTAGGACAGCAGAAAGTCTCTACATTTTCCGTCGCAAACTAAAAACACATCTTTTTCGACTCCACCTTGAATAAAGAAGTTAGCGCCGTAGTAGCACTTTAGTAGCACTTAGACGGCACTTACTAATGGCACTTTGTAGTTTAACTTTATTGAAATTGTACTTTCTTGATTCTTGTTGTTCTGAGTTTGTACTCATGGTGGAATTGCACTTATTGTAAGTCGCCTTGGATAAAAGCGTCAGCTAAATGAAATGTAATGTAATGAAGAAGAGCAGGCACGCGTATTTATCCAGATGACTGACGCCTGGTTAGAATTAACGAGACACGGATCTTCCGTGGAGAAACCGAGTTAGCCTGACGTCAATCATCTCGCTAATTTAAGCTGGATAATGGGACATCTGCTCGACTTTGTTGAGCCATGTACGAGAGATAGGGCCAAGATGCTGTTCACTTAAAGACAAAGTCCATCCGCCTCTCTATGTTAAACAGTTCAGTGACACAGTTGTACAGTTCATCGGTATGCTTCAGTCTTAGTAACACGTCCATCTCGAGCCTCCCATTTTAGGGCTGAAAATGTCCGCTCGACAGTGGCAGTCGATATTGGGAACGTCACCCCTAAACATGTCCATAATCCTCCGTGAGAAAGGCATCGTCAGTAAATCCACCACCAAGTCCGTTTCTGCTCCTTCAGCACTGAGTATTAAAAAAAACTACACCAAGCAAAACACTAAAAATGTCATAACTTCTCTTATGTTTTAGCCTGAACTCTTCTTACTCCTATTGAGTTCTGCTAGCAGCTAGCTAGCTTTCTGTTGACTAAAGTCACGCTGGCCCACTGACCAATCACAACACATGTTATTGCTGACCCCACCTCGCAGGCGCTGGGACGTTAAAGAATACGGCCAGCATATCAAACTAAAGATCTGATTGGTTGAAGACTATGACAATCACGACAACGTCCCTGTGTACTTTAATCTGCAAAGGCCAGCCAGAAGCCGCTTAGACATAGGAGGTGAAATCTGATTGGATAAGAGCTCTCCTTAAAAGAAGCTTCGCTGGAAGCAGCGCTGCAGGTTGGAAGCAGAGCAACAGGCAAAGACAGGAGCTGTGCAATGAGAAAATAAGCTCATAGGGAAAAATAATTATATTACATGTAGTGTATTTTTGAAAAACAATTAAATTATGAAATAGCTATAACTTTGTGATTATACGCATTATATAATTAATCAGGCTGATAATTATTTGCATGGATGATAGTGTATTATAATTCCCATAATAATATTGTTATGTATTATAGTGGGATTCTATATACATCTATATCACTGGTGTCAAACTCAAGGCACGCGGGCCGATTCCGGCTTGAAATGATCACCCAAAAAATGGGTCGCGGACCCGTTTTCAGTAGGTCTTTAGTGAGTCGCGGACCTGTTTTCAGTGGGTTGCGGACCCGTTTTTCAGTTGGTCGCAGACCCGTTTTCAGTGGGTCACAGGCCTTTGCATGGGCAAAAAAAAATCCTGTACTTTTATTTTGAAGGGGATTTGTTCTGCAGCTATCTATTCACACTCCTCAATGCTGCTTTCACAACACGCTTTACTTGCGTGAGTTTACACATTGGACTATTTTTGATAGTTTGCTTCATTCCCAACTTTTTTATTTCATGTTTGTGCATGAAAACACGGACTCTGTTAAAAAAGGCTGCAGTTATAAAATGAGTATGTGTGTTGTATTACCTTGTGTCCTTAAGATACATTTTTGGGGGTTTAATTTAGTGTAAAGGAAATATTTCAAACTATTCTTTTTTGTGTTGGCATACTGTGATATTCTGTACTCTCAGGTTCACTGCACCATATTTTCATTAAATCAATTTGAGAAGATGAAAATGTTCCTCGCTTTGGCTCTCGGTGGGTCATTCAGGGAGGATGGTGGCTCTTGCAGCCAGACCAGTTGAGAACAACGTTCCTAAACCACATGCATGTTCTTATTAGCTCACAATTATTTGTTGGACCAGAGTTATGTCCTTTCTCAACTGTGACAAAAAAACTTTGAACAAAGTTAATATAAAAACGTGCGTTTGATCTTTGTCTTTGTTATTTTCTTCTGTTTTAAGTTTAAGATTGATCGTTGATAGAGTAATGTGCGTTTCTTAACCCTAAATTAAATGGATTTATGTCATAGTATAGTGACAGAGAAATGCGCTTACATATATTTTTACACTTATATAAATACATGTACAATATTTTTACACTTGAATAAACAATAATCTAATACAAAGACAGTGATTTAACATTATGTCCGGGAGTAGTTACATTTATACAGTGTTACAGTTACAACCGGCCCATTTAAGGGCGACCATGATGCTGATGTGGCACGGGGTTAAAATTAATTTGACACCCGTGATCTATATGGTCATTGTTGGCTTTAAGTAATGTGTAAATATATAAGTAATTATAAAATTGTATGTGCTTTTAATATGCGATGATTATTGTTATAAAACATTATGAATATTTGCGAGCTATTTACACAGTAATGTAAGCAAATGAATACACATTATAATAATATTCATAATTTATTATAGACATGTATTACATTGTATTCTTTACCTTCTAAGTAGACGACCAAGTGTTGATAACAAACACAGGACTTTCACTCAGGACACCACTGTTCATGTCTCGTGTGAAACCAATTTTAGATTTAGATTTGTTGCCCTGAATCCAAACATAATTGAGAATGCAATTTCGAAACTCCTCCAATTTCGAACTTATTTTTATTCAGAAACGTTCAGATTCAACATATCCGTGTTTATACAGAACAAACAACGTCAACGTTTTATTCTGCCGACTGGGTTGAAAATGTAGTTATTCCCTTCACTCTTTCTCAATAGACTACTGATGAATATAGTCTATTGAACTCTACCGACCACAGAAAGCTCTCCTCTCTTCATGTTCCGTACTTTCCAGAATCCTATCTCTGCACTTCCCTTTTTTACGGTTTTATAATCTAAATGCCGTCCTCTGGCTGTCGCTGCCAAAATCTAGATGAGAGAAGAGAGTTGATGAAAATGTTGATAAACTCATCTGTGTCGGCTAATTACCTTCCGCTGACAGCAATTACGCCTCATGAGCAGTGAGGCCTGCGGCCCTTTTTACAACCAGGTCCTACCGCCTGACACCTGGAGGCTGTTTGCTGTCTGCAGGCATAGAAGAAACCGTCACATGTCTTTTTTAATTTATTTATTCTAATCAATCTATCATAAAGTTTCTTATCAAAGTCATTTTTTACATAACAATGCAGCTTTAGAGCATGTCTGCATTTTGTTTTTATTGTTTTTTTGGCTTATGGAACAAAAGCAATTACTTAGTTCATACGTTATCCATGTGATCAGTCATAAATCAATGTTTGTTTATTTGTCACGTAATTTGCGTAATGTAATTACAGCACTTGTGTGTTTATTTTAAAAACGACGATATTTTACCCATCTGAGTTATTTCCTGTGAGGACAGAAGTTTGTTTTTAAAAGGCTGTATGCATTATTACGTTACGTGAGGAAATGTACTCGTGGAGCTGTTGAAAAATGAGAATTAACTTTCCGTAAAATCTCATGCACGTGAAGTAGTGGGCATGCAACAAGTTGATGGGACTTGATGGGACTTAGTAAACTGGCAATTGTATATAGTTTGTTCTGTTGTTAAACGTGAAAACCCGTTTACTTTCATTCATCCAGAGTTTTTCTTTTTTCCTGATTCTTCACACACCGTGGAGGCATGAGAGAAAAACTAAGATTTATTGAAGCATTGAGGGCAACACGGTGCGATTGATTGATGTATAAATGGTCATTTTGTGGATGGAGTATTCCTTTAAAGCAGGCGGTAGAGCATGGCTTGTTTGTATGCTATTGAGACAGGGCGGCTGTAGCTCATGGGGATGAGTGGTCGTCCTGCAACCCCAGGGTCGCTGGCTCGATCCCCAGCCTCCCCATGGGTCACATGTCGAAGTGTCCCTGAGCAAGACACCCAACCCTAAATTGCTCCCCGGGCGCTGCTCAGGGCTGCCCACTGCTCCTTAATACTAAGGATGGGTCAAATGCAGAGAATACATTGTATGTATGTACTATGACAATAATTGAATCTAATCTGAGTTTAAGACATGGATGTGTGATAATCTGAATAAAAGTAGTCAAATCGTGGTTTAACACAATGCCATGTGAGTGACTTTTACCGTCAAGCTTGTGTTTAACTGAAACAATAAGACAAAGATTCGCAACAAAATCATATATACATGTGTTGTTCTATCCTAATACATATGTTATGAAGTGATATCTTCCTGCATGCAGACACAGCCGTCTCGGTGACAAGACCCAGAGAAAGCACCACTCATCTGACTAGTACTTCCTGTTGGTCTGTTTTCACATCGTCTCTTGTGTGTGGACTCCCAGCGTCATGTCGGGGAACCGAGTGCATCCGACGTGCTCCTAAAATGAGCATGTGTACATGCACGAGAGTCGCCGTGGTTCTCCATTGTACAGACAGGATCTGGAGCTGCAGTGTTGCCTTATCAGATGAGTGTGTCATTTGGCTGCCAGTAATTCCCGCTAAGTGCCGGGCTTTGAGCCGAGCTTCTTTATTAAGCCCGATAATTGTGGGCGAGTAGACGTCACATTTGTTTTGTTTTTCCCCTTCTGATCCATTAAAGAAAGAACCATGAAGACTGGGACCAATTAAAATGATGGAACTCGGGCTTGAACAAAATTAGACTTTGTGGCTAATTTCTGTGATGTGGAATCTTTATTATTTGCCAGATGAGAAGAGAAATCATTGTGTTTTAAGATGATAAACCCCCAAGGGTTTTATGAGCCTTTGTGTCATTTAGCATGCGCACTAATACATCAGAATCTGCTTCATTGTGTGCGTACAAGTACAAGGAATTTGACGCCGGGTTTAAGTTGATTTCAATGTTAGTTACACACAAAACTTGACAGTGCTCCCCTCACTCATGTAAGTGTGTAACATGTTGTTGTGTGTATCAGCAGGTAACAGAAGTTATAAATGCATAGTTCTGGAGCTGAAGCTGATGAATATATTGTCAGACAAAGTAAACAGTAACATTTTTGATAATTGATTCTTCAATTAAATGTAAATTGTGTGATGAGTGATCCCTCTCCAAGGTCCTGGTATTATGGGTAAAATGACTTGCTATAATTAAAGCAAGGGTTGGTAATCTTGAGAAACTAGCAGGCGTACGGTTGATTAAAAAAAAGATTTAAAAAACAAAACTGTGTTGCCAACTCTTCTAAAATAGTTTTAACATAAATATGAAAACACATTTTGAAGAGCATTACAGACCCTGCCTTTATATACAGATTTTTACACACAGCCTTGATCTGAACATAAAATGTTTTCTTTCCCAGTAAAATAATCCAGAAAACTTTAAAATGATGGGCCATTATTTGTATTTGTTAACAAATTAAATTAAAGTTATGACGAAGAGCTCACTAATTATTATTAATTACGATGTGGACGTTTAGTTGAAAAAATGACAGCTTTTTTTCTGTAGGTTTATTAAAATACTGCAGAGCAAATTATTTACAACCACTGCTTTTGTATATTTTGTTATGTTCAGATGTCTGACTGAAAAAAACACCCATAAAAACTGCATCTAGAATGACTGCCCTCTCCCTTAAAGTCTTCACTTCCTCTTCCTCTTCCATTTTTGATGCATTCCATCTATCTTAAACTCACCAGGATTCACTCCCACATTCACACTCTCACTCTCACTCCCCCCAGCTCCCTATATGTTCCACATAGTGTTTGTTTTTGGTGTTACAGAGGAAGTTGTCTTTCTAAAGACTAAATAAAGACAAGGAGAAAAAATAATGGGGAATTTGACGACATCAAATTGCACTCTGACTATAAATTGTGACGTGTATTTTTAACTATTTTACAACATTTTACAGACGAGAAAATTAATTGATTAATCACAACAAAAATCAACAGATTTGTATATTGAAAATCATCCTAAAAAAGAACAGTATAAAAGGGGATTGTAGGATTAGAGTTTAAAGTCTGGAATACATTTTTCAAGCCCCTTTTTTTGAGAAATGTGGGATCCAGTGTCTCTGGAGCTTGACTCATACGAAGGATATGAAGGTGTATCTGCTGCTTGTTTTGGACTCATTGGGATTTAGTTGTTGTCTTTGTTTTAAACAAATAAAATGCATCCTCCGTCCTTCCTTTAAGCTATTACAAGGAACTTTCATTTTGCGTTGATTTTGGCGGTCCCTGTGGATAAAGGTCCTTTTAGAAAACCTCTTATTTTACTGGAGCAGGAGTCTGACAGTGTTCCCAACCCAGTCCTGGTTCTGGTTCTCCTGGTCCTGGTTCTCCCGTTGCCTTCCTTCCCTCCAGACTGATAGTCCAGTTTTAGTGATTTTAAAAAGGATCACCCTAATATCCGTCCTCTTTGGGCTTGTATTCAGGTAGAAAGTCTAAAAATAACTACATAAAGCCAAAAGCAACACTGACTGCAATATGGGAATGGACAACTGTGGTGTTATTATGGATCACTTCCCCTAAAGGAGTTGGCGACCTGAATAATCTCAACACCACATGAGTTCAAAGAAGAGGAAACATACAAGTGCTCCGTGTTCTATTTGTGTCGCTCTTTTGACTGAGGTTTCCATTTCCTCTGTTTATTTCCTCTACACTTCATCCTTTCACTTTAGGTTATTTAGTGGCACCCTTGTGGTGTTTTATTTATTTGGTCATTATACAAGTGGCCTTTACTTCCTGCTCCCTCTTTGAGTCTTATTGATTTGCTCTTCAAAAGGAATGTAAAAAACGCCTTTCTTTTCGTCACTTCAGCGTTTCTCAAAGTGATGAGGTGGTGCTGGACTAAATCAGAGACAGAAATCAGTTTTAAGGATTTGCAGTAAAGAAAAATAGAAAGTAGAGTGTAAATGACAAGGAATGGAGGTGTTGAGGGAAACTGGACAGAAGGCAACACTTGTGTATGCATCTGACATTGTTATTGGATATCACATGCATGGATGGATCACTGAACACAGGAACCCAGAGTGTCAAGGTCCCCCTGGACTTCACCTACGAAATGTCACTCAAAGAGACACATACCAACTAGGAAGACTCAAAATGGGCAAGAAGAGACAAAAAATAACTACAAAAAGAAACAGGAAGACCACAAAAAACACAAAATGGCAACAACAGACTTACAATGATCACAAAGAAACACAAAATAACTACAAAGAGACTCAAAATGACAACAAAGGGATCGCAACCCAGCCACAAAGAGACAAGAGACACAAAATGACTCCAAAAAGAATCAGAAAGACCACAAAGAGACAAGAGACAAATGGCAACAACAGACTTAAAATAATCACACACAAAAATAAAACAACTACAAAGAGACACAAAATGAACACAAAGGACTAAAAATTACAACAAAGGAATTGCAAAACAGCCACAAAGAGACAAGAGATACAAAATGATCACAAAGAGACAGGAGACTCAAAACGACCACAAACAGACAAGGGACACAAAATAGCAACAACAGACTCAAAATGACCACAAAAAAATCCAATAAACAAAAAAAAGACATCAAAGAGACACAAAGTTGCCACAAGGAGACAAACAAATGCCACAAAGAGATAGAAAATGACCACAAAGAAACATGGAAAGCCTGTAGAGATACAAAGTTTCCACATAGACACAAGAGACACAAAACAACAACAAAATGAGGACAAGAAATACACAAAATAACTCCAATAATAAATAACTAAAGACATGTAATGACCACAGAGAGACAAAAAACAACTATACAAATAGACACAAATGGACACTAAAAGACTCCAAAGAGACAGATAATAATCCCAAAGAGACAAGAGATACAAATGATCCACAAAGAGACACAGAAAGATTTAAGACACACATAGATTACAAATATGTGTATGTTTGTACATACTGTTTTTGTTGTATATATATATCATGTTTATATTCCATTATTTTTCTATAAATTTGAGAAACTACTGTTTACTATGAGAATAAAACACCAATAAGAAGAGTTTTGAGAAAACAAACACTGCTGCCTCTAGTGGCTGCAAATGAATTTGTTTTTTATCTAAACTTCATACCTCTGTTTTGTGATGATGCTTGAGTAACATTGTTCCCACACTGTGTTTAATTCTCAGGGGCTCAAGCCAATGGACCACAACGGGCTTTCTGACCCCTACGTCAAGCTGCATCTACTGCCCGGAGCCAGCAAGGTGAGCACTACGTTTATGGATGAGAATTATCTGGTGGAGGTTATTGATTGATTCTCCTTTGGATTTACTTTGCTTTTTTTCAGATGAAAACAGCAAAATTCATCATATGTAGTCATGATCATCTCCTGCTCATCAGTGAAGAAATAAGAGGCTCTTTCTCTGATCTTATTTGTCATTGTAGCGTTTGAAGATCTTGGAAGATCTCGACTCCTCCCCCTTTTGAAGAGGAGCATGCACACGCAATTATCCAGATGACTGACGTCTGGTTCGAATTAACGAGACTGTTTGAAGGCAGATCCGCCTTTGAGGAACCGACATAGCCTGACGTCAATCATCTCGATAATTTAAGATGGATAATAGGACATTTGATCAACTTTGTTGAACCAGGTACGAGGAATGGGGCCCAGTTAAAGTGCACACTATATGTAGAATATTTGTACTGCTTTACCTTGTCGTCAGACAGCGGGGGACTAAAGCAGCTATCGATGCTCTCTCCAAAGCCACAATACTCTGTTGATAATTGATTGTCATTTACCTCGCGGAACACCTGAGTTGTTGATTAACCGCTGCCTCCATCGGTTAGTTTGTGTTATTGTGTGACTCTGATGAATCACAACTAAAGTTTTACTAAGTTTCTTTGTGATCATTTTGAGTCTGACTTGTTGCTATTTTGTGTCTCTTTGTGGTCATTTGTGTTATCTCTTTTTGGGTAACTTTGTGTCTCCTTGTCATCTTTTTTTTGGTCTATTTGTTTTTTTGTGGTCATTTTGAGTCTGTTGATGCTATTTTGTCTCTCTTTGAGACCAGCAACTCACACGTTCTGGGAGGTAAAATGTTCTGTTTTTGTCAATGGAATCCTTTGGCTTTGAATGTAGCATCGATAATGACTTCCAGATAGATAATGTTTCCAGACAGAGTGTATTTTAAAATATGTTTTGCTGCAGTGCATTGCTTTGCTCCATCTACTGTCGGTGCACTGCGCATGGATGAGTAGCTTATAAAACCCCACTTCAAATCAACTGAACTAATCCTTTCAGTCCACCGCTGTATATAACACACGAACGTAAGAGTTATACGGCATCAATCTTCTAAACTGACTCTCCCGAAGTGTATTTCCCAACATGTTGAATAATTAATTTAAACGATCAAGTATTAACTAAGCCGTCCACGACCACTCTGGCTTGGTGTCTTTTCAGTTTCACTTTTCATTGGCTGTAAATAAAATTCAATTCTCTGGGGTTTGAGGGTTAAAACAAAGTTTCCTTAAGTCTGAGTTTTCAGGAATACATACATATATTTTTGAGTGTTTATTTTCTCCAGGGCAGTAAATAGAACCACATGAGGAGAAAGGCTGATAATCTATTTCATGATTCGGGGAGCAAGCACCACAGTGCTCGGCTTCATCCATGTAAAGAACATTAACTGGCTGATCTGGGCTCTATTCTTCGTAGCTGGCTTACTGAGTTAGCTGGGTAATTTTCAAGATGACGTTGGTCAGACTTCTCAGTTCCTCGAAGCAAGTTTAGAAAAATCACCATAGCAACACAGACAAAAATGTAAACCTGCTCCCGCGCAGGCTTACTGAAATTCACTGGATAAGCTGGCCACTCCCACCAGCCAAAAAAAGCAGCTCCCTTCCTCATTGATGAATGAGCGATACTAGTTTTATTAGTTTTATAGGGAGAGAGTTCTTCAAGATCGCCAAGATCCATTCTCACATCATCATGACTTCCTGTACACGGCGCATAGATTCTGCCGACAAGAAAACATTTATTTACGAGAGCTTCTTGATCCGTACATTGCAAACAGCACACGGCGCAGCAGAGCATTGGCCGTCTCACAGACTCTATGCATTGCCTTGCGCTTTTTTGCGAGCGGTACATTTCTGTACAGTGTCGGCGATGCAGAGAACGATGCAGAGAATCGGGAAAGCCCCTGCATGCCGTGCTGTCCGTAACATTTATTTAGCGCTTAACTTATGGATGTGTTGAAAGCAATTATATGACAGTGTTATTAGTACACCATACATATCATTCTTGTAGAAAATGATTAAGGTGGACTCCTGATAAGAATACAGAGATACACAATTTCTTTTCACTGCTTCAATTGATTGAATTTCTGATTATGAATAATACATGCTGTATATACTGATCCGCCCATTCAAACTCCTCATATATATATATATATATATATATATATATATATATATATAAATATATAAATAATATGGTTATCTACACATACGTGTATATACAGTACATGATACATACACGCATACAGTACATATATCCTCATAAGTATATATTCATTTATATACTACTGCCAGCAGGCACATTTAAATTAATATAATCTGAGTGATTTGGGTGATGAAGCACTTTGCTGTGAATGCAGCATTAGATTTTGCCATGATTAAGGTAATGAATTCCTCATATGCGTCCATGATAATCTCCTGCTTCTCAGCGAAGAGAAAAAAAGAAGGTTCCTCTGTTTATTTGCCATTGTACTGTTAGAACATCATGGTGTCAGTGTTCGATTATTATCCCTTTTGAAGAGGAGCGGGCACGCGCAATTATCCAGATGACTGACGTCTGGTTAGAATTAATGAGACCGTTTCAGCGCGGATCAACCGTGGAGAAACCGAGTTAGCCTGATGTCAATCATCTTGCTAATTTAAGATGGATAATAGGACATTTGCTCGACTTTGTTGAGCCAGGTACGAAGAATAGGGCCCTGATGTACCCGCTCTCTAACGCCCGTGTCTCTTATCATCACGCTGTCCGAGCCAAGCTTTGGCTGGCTTGATGTCGCATGGGCTTTGGCTGGCTTGATTCCACTGCTTTTCCACCATTATTGGTCACAAAAAATACACGGAAAATTAATCAAAGATGGAAATTAATCTTAAATGTCAAATGAAGAAAATGTCTCACTAGTTGACAATGAATTCTTTAATTTTGCTTGCATCTGCCAGGAGGCCTTGGGGTTAATTTAATCCTTTCATTAAAGTCCTCAAATCTAATATAGATCTTGTGAATGAGTACACACCACAAAAGCAGCTTATTGAAAGCTGAAAGCTGTGTGATTGTCCATCTATCTGACTCACATCTTCATTTCTTCTAACACCTTTTCACTCACATCTCATTTGTTCTTCTAATCTGAACTTTGTAATTGTTTAGAACTCACTTCAGCTATGACTATAGTCCACTTTAATGTGTGGGTACACAGATGTGCAGCAGATGGACGAATAACCGTGTCACTGTGTGATTTACTCATTTCTAATGACGCGCCATTAACTTTAGGTCGAGACAAAGAGCGTCTGCTGTACAATTAAAGGCAAAGTGGAAGTAAACGCATTATGTTGGCTGCATTAACAAAGTCACACTCCCCATGTTGAACTGTAGTCCAAGCCTCTTTAACATTACTGCTGAGCACCAAAGATAATGACCAAAAAGCTCAAATTAACAAAATAGAAATGACTCCATTGTTTCTTCACACAAACAAAAGGGTCAAAGCTATGCAAAAAGAACATGTGTATCAAAAATATCATCACTTAATCAATTCAATCAGACATTTGTGTCAAATTGTCATAAATAGTAGGCAGTATGGATAACATTTTTACCAAATACCTCAATATTTATATATTAATGATTGACTTTTGGTGCTTTGATAAAATATTTTGTTTTTGATAATCTTCAGTAAAATGGATATATATATATATATTTAAGGGAAAATAATAGGCCAGCTAGACTAGTCTGGTGAGTAATGAAGCTTTTTAAAACCAGGACAAATATGCCATATTATGATATTACCAAATCCAAAATCTGAGACAATATCTAGTCCCATTTCACGATATTGAAATAGTAGTAATGAATTGACACGCCCTAATAATTAGCTTATAAATTATTGAGTCACAATAACCTTTGATTGCTCAAATTTGATCGGGTCATTCTTTAGTTACACATTTAAAGAACTCCGCTCCAGGTGTTCCTGAGATATCGCATTCATGAGAATGGACCGGACATGAGGTTACAGTGACCTTTGATCAGTCAAATCTGATCAGGTCATCCTCGAGTCCAAGACAATATCTGTGCCAAATTTGAAGAAGTTCCCTCGAGGCGTTCCTGAGTTATCACACTCATGAGGAATGCACCGGACTGACGGATAACGCAAACATATTATGCCTTCCATAAGGTTGTAATGCTCACTACACACCAGAATATAACATTGTTAGATGGAGGAAATAATTTATGAAAAGAAAACTTACTATATTCTTAGACTGCTACTACTTTCAGAGAAAACAATGTGAAGGTTAAAAGGCCAGGTTTTTACATCGTCAGCCTCGGCTTTACTATAAAAAATTTACAAAATAACTCTTAACATATTTAAAGAGCCGTTGTGTGAGGATTCGTTTCATTGTTGCATTCTCTACAAGGCTATTCTGGTTCTACGTGCATCTGTTAGATCTCTGCAGACAGATGGAAACTGTCATCATGTCAGCCTTGCATATGCCACCCTTTATAGCTCACAATGCCAATTTGTTTTTTGTGACTTTTATTGGGCAGTGTATGTACAGAAACAGTGTTAATAATATTTTCAATCGCTTTACTCTTTGCATGCAGACACCGATGGTGCTTCATTGTGACATAACCTGTTTTCTTGGAATTTAAAAAATAAACTAAATTAGTAAGAATGTGTAACTAGCGATCCAGAAAGTCAGACAGCCTGAGGCCTGACGACTATAATGAAACTGTAGCGTAATAATTGTCACACAACACATGGAATTGCCGTTAAAAACAAATTAACAGTTGCCTGCTGTTGGTTTCAATTGGACGACGCAATGCCTTCAATCAGCGGAGAAATCAGCCGAATGTCTTAATGTCTTAATATCAATCCAATGGATTTGATCCAGAGACTTCTCAACAACCAGATTGTTGTTTATATTCATCAGAAACCTGAAGAAGATTAAAAAGATTTATTGCAGCAAAGTGTGGTTTAACTGGAAAAACTACAGTTTACACAGCAAAAGAAAATACTGTAAAACCCCTACTTATGAATGTTTGACTTCATTACGTGACCACTTCTCTCACTATTTCAGGCTTTAGTTTGTAATATAATCCAATAGGTATACTACAACAGCTGAAAGACACATAATCTTATCTCCAACATTGAGTTTGACAAAATTCCTGCACTGTGTCTGCACTTTCAATACATGAGATCAGTTGTCGCCCACATAGTCGGACCGGTGTTGCATTCCCCCCCCTCACCATCTATTAATGATTAGTTTCAAGTAAGGGCTTTTCCTTTCTTCATGCGTCCTGCTATGGTGTATATATTGTTTGTGAAATGTCATGGATTATTTCACTGCTGAGGGAAATAGAACTCATTGAGAGCATGTGGCTTCTAGGGATTTACCTCGGGTCTCAGTGAGAGGCGTCACGGAGGCCTTTGCATATTCCTGTCAGTAAAAACAAGATGTCGTCAACTCCTCCCCCACCCCCAACCCCACTCTGACATTTCTCTCAGCTCGCTCTCAAAATAATCATTAGGCTCGGTCTAAGAGCCTCATTAAGACCCACTAAAGAGGCCATAAGTTCTGCTTGCACTCTAATCACAAGTGAAGTTTCACGCTCTGCTGTGAAGCCAGATCACAGTTTCATCGCCTTTGAGACCACAATCATTGAAATGCCTGTTATTGTTCCAGATTAGACTGTCGATTACTGGCAGGGATTAGATGCCGTACGGAATTATAATGTTTTCACATAACCACGGGGTGATTAACAGTTGACAAATTTAGTGACTACAGAAAATAAGGCCATTGATGCTTCCATACTCAACACAACAGTTCAATTGTATGGCGTGATGCTGACAGAAATACAAGCAGGAGTTGCCCATTCTGCAACCAATATAATGCATTTCGCTGTTTGACTTGATTGTTTTTAAATACCTGACTTTTCTAAAAGAAAAGAGGTTAGAGCTAAAATTTCAATTGCCCGAACAATCACTTGCATCACAGAGACACCAAACAGCTCCTTTTAAGGTCCTTAAAAAGAAGCCCTTGTCTTTTCAGTTAAATTAATTTCAACACTAATGTTACAAACACACCATTGAAGGTTGAGTTATAAACGGATTAAACGGGTTATTATTTCTTCTATCCAGCAGCAGCTACTGGTCACTATGATGAGTTATCCATCGACAGAGTGTGAATTTAACACCAGCCAAGTGTTGAAAGCTCCTAACAGCAAGGTCAGCCACCCTGGCTGTTAACTTTATTGTGACATAACCTCAGCTTTAAAGCCTCTGTGATGTGTCATTTTGGGAGGAATTACAAAACAGAAAAAAATTATAATAGCTCTGCTTTGCTTTTGAAGAAATACCACCGATAATATAAGTGTGACGAATATGTCAAACTGTTTAGAACCAAAGGTTTAAGGAGGAACTATTGTGATTGAAAGTGGGTCACTGATCTCTCTAATACTGCAGTGTGTTCACCTGCAGCCAGTTGATTGTGTGTCTTTCACCCCGACTATCTCCCCCTTCTGCTTCAGTTATGGGGGCCTTTTAAACTAGTTTGAGATCCAGAGGTCCATGCCAAAATACTGCAATAATTGGCTTGAGAGACAAGGCTTTTGAACCTCGGCATGACTGAAGTGACTTGTGACACCGATTGCTCGTTTGTAGCACTGCCCTCCATCTGTAAGCAGGTGATGGCGGATTATTTCTCCTTTAAACACATGCTGAAGAGAAAACTCCCGTCTCTCCTGCATTGTTACTTTTATTCTATTTTAATTTATTTAATTCACTTGTTTCATCACCCCAGTTAAAAACAGCAGTCGTTCACACTGACATTATGTCATTTCAAGGGTCTGAACCATTCAAGGCTTCGTAATGTTTTAATGAAACACCCGTCAAAACTTTAGGTCAACCGCCTTCATTGAGATTTATTGACATCCCCGTCCACAAGTAACTGATTACATTGTAATGCAATTGATCACTTCGTCTGCTTTTTGCCACCAATCCACTTAGAATATAACAAGGTGGGCGTTTAAAACAATTAAGATGCCTCCCCCCCTACAGTTAGAAGACCGTGACCTTCAAGGATGAGAACATCCCTTTAGACACTGATCAATACAATAAACATCTCATAGTGGCCTTCTACTGGAACTAAGATTACAAACAACATATTTATGCTTTATGTTGCCGTTTTTGTCATGCATCTATGCTTGTAATATTTACTCCAGCAATACTGTTTAGTAATTGCATCCCATTAACTCTAGTTTCAACTAATCTGACTCACGTGTAATGCACAATTGTAAAGGGTTTTAACCCTGCCAAAAGACATGAATAAACTGTTAATTTAGGAATAGAAAGTTTGAAGCAAAGAAAGTAATATAAGATGCAATCCACACACGATTCAAATATATTAATTTGATTATGTCACAAAAAATATTGAAAAAAAAACATTTCCATTTTTTGGTAATCTTTAGGTAATTTTTGGGTTGCGTTAATGTGGCATGTGCCACCAATTTCGAATGTTATCAGCCAATTAACTGCCATTATCAGTGGCCATCACGACCATTTGAATCTTTCAGACGGCCAAACTGTACTGTAATGAAAACCTAACATCGGCAATTTAAACAAAATTATTTTAAGTTTAGGCAGCAAAACTACTTGGGTAGGTTTAGGAAAATACCATGGTCTGGGTGAAAATAAGTATGCAAGTTACATGACATAAGTATGGTAAATAAGTCAGCATTGACTTTTGATTTCACATGGGATCTTAATAGCGAACTCCTGGGTGAAAGTCCTGTGTTGTTTGACTCTTCTCTTAACCATCTCTGATCTTCAAGGCTTTTACATTCCGGTGTAACAGGCCTTAGTATACCCCCAGTCCGGACTATAGATGGAGTTAAAGGGGCCTAGGCTGGATTATACCCCGGGTATATTATGGCCTAGGCCAATGTATACTTCGGGGTATACATTGGCCTAGGCCAATTCATACCCCTCAAACCAGATTATACCCCCATGATATCAGTAGTCTTGAGTGATATACACAAGAATTACTTTTAATTAATTTTTCAACATTTTATTGGGGGTTCAGCTTTGTCAGGTAAATTAAGTGAGAAAGCTAACTGACTTAAATCTTAAAACTCTAAAACATAGACTTGTATTACTTCTGTCACGGTGTTGAGTGGCTTCCTGTTTTATTTTGTCGTTTATGTCTCTTGTGTCCTCTGTGTCCCCGCACTTCCTGCCCCTTGTATGCCTCGTCCCTGATTGTGCATGTGTCTCTTGATTGTTTCATTCCCTTCACCTGCCCTCAGTCACTCCCATGTGTGTCCCCTGATTGTTTATGCCCTACACCTGTGTTTCCCGTCTCATATATATACTCCCCTGCTTTCCCTTGTCCCCTGCCAGATTTTCGCTGTGTGCGTCACAGCCAAGCGTTCCAGCTTTGTTCCTATTCTTTATCTGTCTGTTCGAAACCTGCTTGTCCTTTTTGTGTCTGTTTTTGTGGACTTAAAGTAAATTGCTTTTTGTTTTTTCCTGAACATGCTTCCTGTCGTTTTCCTCTGCGCCTGAGTCTCTGCCCACCACACCCGGTCGTGACAACTTCCATCAGAAAAAAATAAATAATAATAGACTTCCACAAAGATCAAAGATGACTGTCTTGCAACTTCAACTTCTAAGACTAGCAAGTTCTCGCTACAATATACATGTTCAAAGTTAAACACTGATAACATCAAAATGATCATGCTTGTTTTCTAGATAAAGTGCATGTTCTGTTGATGACAGCAGATTGAAGTTTACGGGATAGGTCAACCAATCCATGGAGTCACAGACTTTTGTGTGGATAACGATGTCGCAACTCAACAGTTTATCCCCTGGGGTATACTCTGGCCTCCAAGGGTTATAGTATGGCCTAGGCTATTTTACACCCCTGGGTATAGTTTTCACTAGGACAGTTTATCCCCGGGGTACACTCAGGGCTGGGACAAAGTATACCCAGGCTTAATCTGGGCGGGGGTTAATTTGGCCAGTTACACCAGGTTAAATAAAATACAATGTTAAATACTAGCCTGTAAATATCGTCTCAAGGGAGCAATAAAGTTTGCCGTCTTTGGTTCATATTACAGAGCCTCTGTGTTTTTATAATAATAATACTAAATGTTATGCAATCACATCGTCCATTCCGCACAATGTTATTGGTCGAAAGCATCCAAAAAATCAACCTCGTTCGGGAAAAAAATATGAATGAATAAAAGTTTTTTGTTTAAAGTGCTTATGACAAAGACAAGTTATAAAAACATTGATATATATATATATATTGATATGCAAAGTAATCCCACACAAAAAAGCCACCGCTGTGTAAAAGCCTCTACTCCCGTCATAGATACAGCAGCCACTTGAAGTGACCGCCACCGCCGCCATCTTGTATTTCTGTCGGTGATCAATGTGTACAGATGATAACGGCCTTCTGGAACTATGAGTAGATGAAGCCCAAATCCACAAGGATGATAAAAGCTGACAATGCCCATTCAATCTCGAAAGCGCCACAAATGTTATTTGCATTTTTATACAAAGGGCTTAAACGCATCATTTTGAATGCTCGGCGCATCTCTGTGTTTAACAGCGTTCCCGTGTCAATCAACCGCTGATTGAGAGAGAAACAATCAGTGAGAGCCTTATTACATGGATCGCTGCCATCAGACGAGTAAATAAATCCCACCAGTTTATTGATTAAGCTCCACAGATTTACCCACACAATATTTCACTAATAAAACAACGTTGCCTGTCACGAACATGCCGAACAGCTTGTTAGATTGCAATTGATGCAACTTGAACTTCTCTTTTTGATAAAATGTTGCATTTAATATTTGCATCATTCCATTTTTTTTTACCTCTTAGCTTTGTATTTTATGGATCTTAAGACACGTGTCTTAGCTGTGTATTCTTCGGTAAACAGTATTGTTGCCAAAGATGGTTGTTTTTTTTCAAATTGTGAAAGCCTAATTAAGGTTTATAATTGGAACATTGTTTTCTCCGAAAATGTGGTGCTGACCGCCACAGCAATAGACTGAGCGTGAGCGGAGCCATTGTTACTATCGCATAACTTCAGTGTAATCAACATCATTGTCCTCCTGCATTGCTTTGATTATGCCCGTCCCTTCATGTGTGAATGGAGTCGGCCATTTATTTTTCATTCCCGACAGCGTTCACTGTGCGGCAGTGGGGTCGTGTTTGCAAGCGTGCCGGCAGACGTCAATGCGTTGACAAATTTCCACGAGGGCAGAGAGGCTTTTGTACATTTTCAGGGATGTTTGTGTATATTCTGGCAACACTTCAATGGAACTTGACACCTGAGGGATGAGCTCTCTTGATCGGTAGGGGGGGAACCGGGAGTTAATCAATAAAGATGTTTAATCCTGTTTAATGATCAACTTCTCCGTTTGTCTTTCAGGCCAATAAACTTAGAACCAAGACCCTGCGCAACACACTCAACCCTGTCTGGAGCGAGACCCTGACCTACTACGGCATCACCGACGAGGATATGGTCCGCAAAACACTCAGGTAGACTCCTCTCAACCTCATGGAGAGAAAGACAGAACCGGCAAGAAGGAAAGAATGATGGGGAAAGAGGAAGAGGGGAAGGGACAACAGAATAGGAAAGGAAAGAATGAAGGAAAGTGTGGCACGAAAGAAAGAGGAGGAAAGTATAGAAGAAAGGTTTGACAAAATGAAAGGAAGGAAGCAAACAAGTAAGAATAAAGGGTAATGAAAACAATGGAAGAGAGGAAAAACATGAGGGATGGAATGGAGAAAAGAAATAAAAGGAATGAAAAGGGAGGAAAGGAAAGAAATATGGAAGGGGAGGAAAGGAAAGAACAAATTACAAACATAAGAGGAAAAGAAAGGGAAGAAAGACAGGAGGGGAATTAAAAGAATGGAAGTGATGGAATAGAAAAGACATGAGAGGAAGAAAATGGGAGGAAAGGAAGGAAATTAGAGGAAGGGAAGGAAAGAACAAAAGAAGACGATAAGAGGAAAGCAAGGGGAGGAAAGATATGAGGTGAATTAAAGGAAGGAAAGTGACGGAAAGGAATGAAATGAGTATGGAAGGGGAGGAAAGGAAAGGAAAGAACAAATGAAAGAAATAAGAGGAAAGGAAAAGGAAGAAAGATAGGAAAAGACTTTAAAAAAGATTTAAAAGGACAAAGGGAAAAAGAGGGAAGGATATTTAAAGAAAGAATTATAAAATTAAAATATGCTTGTATATTTAAGCGTGCGCTGCGTTGTATTTGTTTTTAGAGGCTTAAGACAATCCTTTTCAGGAGGCTGTGATGTCTGAAAGTTTCTGAGGTAAATCGTTGCATTACAGCCGGGATTTTACCCAGAAAGGACGTATTCATCCTGTGTGATCTTCCTTCACTATAATTTATGAGAGTCCCGTTGCCAGGGCGAGCCTGACCGTGTGGTACCCCCCCACGATCAGTTTAAGGGCCGGGGAAATCCTTTCGTTCGTGTAATAACTTTCCTGGTTTGTTGGTTATTTGTATTGTATTTCACAACAACAGCTGAGAATAGACTGAAAACCTGCACCAGAAACGTCTGCTTCTCATGATAAATGTGACACCGTTATGCAATGGAAGTGTTACTTCACTGTTCTCTGCTCCTTTATTTTTACCAAAGTGTGAACACTGTAGTAGAAGTAGATTATGCAATCAAATGCATAATCATCTTTGGTAAGTACAAAATATATATCCCAATGATCGGAGGGCCGCATTCTGTGGAGGATTTTTCTCTCGCTTTATTTTTCTGTTCAACCCCCGCGAATCTAAGTAACGATCTTTCTCACATGTGACTTCCTGTTAGTGCCAGCGTGTCATCATATGACCCAGCAGTGTTTGTGTTTGTTGTACACTGGGAGGAACGTTTTGTCGTAGCGGGCCTTTTTAGCCTCTTGGTCTTTCTGTTGTGCGCTTGGTCCAGAACAAAATATCGTAACTACGATTTGATGGATTGCCGATAAAGGTTTTGCACAAATATTCCCGGATCCCACTGACGTTTCCTCTGGCGCCACCATGAGGTTGACGTTTGTGGTTTTGAAACAGCCGTAATCCTGTACGCACAATATCCCGTTGCATAGTGTTACTGATGATGATGCTGCTGCTAAATGAGACAATCCGTTGCTTTTGCGCTTCTTACTTTTAACGCACAGTTCTCTGGGTTATGGCTGCTTCTGCACAAGCTTCCCGAAGCTAAAGACCCCGACAGTGAAAAAGTTGTTTTTGAAAGGCTTAACTCTGACAACTATGGATTGATTGTGATGCTTGGAAACAATCTCTCTTTTTTCTATACATTTTGAATTTGGGCAGAATGAATATACATGCCAACCAAAAAAACAATTTAAGAAAGCTGATTTATTGATTTTTATTGGATGAATGCACAAGCA
Organism: Taurulus bubalis; assembly: GCF_910589615.1. Taxonomy (NCBI): domain Eukaryota; kingdom Metazoa; phylum Chordata; class Actinopteri; order Perciformes; family Cottidae; genus Taurulus; species Taurulus bubalis. The sequence continues at coordinate 21,458,263 of NC_136590.1, read as the reverse complement.
CTCAAAATCAGCGTTGTGATCAACATGTAATTCAAATTTGATTGGACCATTTCTTCAAATGTAATTGTTAATTCTTATATTACTCATTTCTTCAAAGTCTCACAGCTGCAGGAATGAATTGTTCAATCACTGCTATGAACAGACATTGCCAATATGTTGTGGTTATTTTGTTTTGCAGAGCAGGAACAATATGAATCTTTACTGCACTGAGTACCACAAAAGTGACATCGGGCCACTTCTCAGAAGTGTGATCTGACAGACTTCACAAGTCAAACAATCTACTCGCATAACGGCGCCTTTATTAACCATTTTCCAGGAACAATACTGCAATTAAAGCCTCCAGACAAAACACTGTTTGTCTCTTTTTTTTGTTTCTTCTAATTTGAATTCAACACCAGCTGTCCATGCACTGTAGCAGATGAGTTATTTTGTATTTATTGTGATTCTAATTATGCAGGATCGACAGCGCTAATACTTGTTACTCACGCCACTGGCTGCACAAAAAGCTTCATGTTTTCCTCCACACGGCGGCTGATTATGTGGGAGAAAATCACTTTAAACCGTCTTCCACTAACACTCATGAGCCCGATGTGGTGTGAATCATGTCATGTTGAGGGCTGCGAGTGCATACATGGGGACTCACCCTCTGGATGTATTAAAGACATAGATCTGCCTGAGAGCAACGTTCTCCCACACCAATAATTGACATTCATTTAAAAATGTAATATAGATCTCCGGTCTGGAGAGTAAAAGACTACACTGTACGTGTGCTCATTGGTTTCAGCTCATCCATCGGTTATTATCTCTCCGACGCAGTTATTCTGTGGAACGTAATGAATCTTCTTTTTCGGTGATTGAAGAATACACTTACGTCTTCAAAGGGATGTTGCCACGCATTGAAAACAGTGTTGTCTTTATGCGGAAACGGATAGAAAATTAGCACATCATACAAATAATAAGTAAACAGACTGAATGCACAGTGGCACGATTCAAACCAAGCTGCATTAATTGAGTAAACAAGATCAGCACAGCGAGATATGTTCGAGCAAAAGTCGTGATTTGGTTTTAAATGACTTTGACGTGAGCAAAACATCGTTTTTCTATCACTAGGCGTATCGCTCGACTTTTTCTGCCTTTCTCACATTTAAAGTCTTTTGATACAAACGCAACCAAATGTTTTTTCCTAAAGCGTGCTTATCTCATCGTCGGCTGTCAGGCTGATCAAGTCTGACAAAAGTCTGATGAACGGTGGTGACTATGGCGCATGGCTGACTTTCAATCAGAGGATCCGTGGTTCGATCCCCGGCTCTGCTAGTCCAAGTCGATGTGTCCTTGAGCAAGACACTTAACCCCAAATTGCTCCCCGTTGCTGTGTCTACGGTGTATAGAGCAAAAATGTAAGTCGCTTTGTATAAAAGCGTCAGCTAAATGCAATGTAATGTAACTCATTCGCTGCAGAACTACCAGGCTTTGCTTTGGCTCAGAGAGGCGGCGGGTGAAGTGCTTTATAGTGAATTGAAGACTTTTTGGTGAGAATTGAATCCCTGTGATGGAGGATGATCGACTCCAGGTTGAAAAATGACTGGTTTTATGGCTTTAACTTCACTTCCTTCTCATCCTCCTACCTGCTCTGCTCTTCTCCTCTCTCAGGATTTCCGTGTGCGATGAGGACAAATTCCGACACAACGAGTTCATCGGGGAAACGCGAATCCCGCTCAAGAAGCTGAAGCCCAACCAAATCAAAAACTTCAACAACTGCCTGGAGAAACAACTACCTGTAAGTCTAAAGCGTCACATGGATACTTGTGGTTTTAGATGTCACTGTTCACAGGATTTTGTGATGAAAAACTTACATAAAATCATGTTTAAATTATCTTTGCTACATATTCCATAGTCATACTTATTCTCTTCAATGAAAGACAATGCAATACTCTCGTGCAATCTATACCATATACTACTCAAGTATATACTTCTCTAGTATAATCTACACCATACACTACTCCAGTATATATTACTCTAGTGTAATATATACCATACACTACTCAAATATATATTATACCATATACTACTCCAGTGTAAACTACACCACTCCAGTACTATACCATATACAACATTTTACTATTCTCCAGTATATACTTCATACTGCATTATATGTCTACATTATACAATGCTTTGTTATACTATTATTTATTGTATAATATAATATATCATACACCAGAGTATACTACTCCAGTACACATGCTGCACTATATAATACAGCAATCCATTATACACTACACTACTGCCTTACATTCTTATATTAATATATCATATTAATATTACTAATAAAATATCTCCTCTGTGTGTTGGCTGCCTTTGCTTGTTGAGTAGCTGTGTAGTAAAACAATAACAATAAACATTATCAGATGACTTTTGGAATAAGGGGTTAAACCAAATTAAGTGCATACTGTGTGTCTAGATTTTAACTTAATATTAAAGAAGAAACCAATCAGGAAATCACAATGTGGAAAAATAAAACGGAAATATGAAAAAAATGATATGAAGGAGCACCTTTCAGACATTTAAAATATGTTTTTGCTTTGTATTTATTCACTTGTTAACCTTTGTTCTCAAACCTAATCCTTAAATATATATATTTATATATAAAATCAATAAATTTGTCGCTTACTGCACTGTAGGGGATTTTGCTTGAGTACCCCAGAAACATTTTCTTCAAGATATTGTAATTCAATGTGAACGGTAGTACAGGAAAGGGTATTTTTACAAGATCCCAGAAAAAGAGTTGATAGCTCTGCACATAAAAAGCTTAACTCTGGCTCATGATGTACATGTCAACAATTACATGCTGGTAAGTGCAAGAAGAACATCGGCACCAAACAACCGCGTACATAAGATGTTCCTTTGGGTTTTGAGCCCATGAGTGGGGTGCGGGAGTGGATTATGTTTTATGAGAACATGGGAGTGGATTGGAGTATCGTTGAACTGTGATTGAACATCCTTTTCAAATTGCCAACACACAAGAAAAAAAAAGGGAATTCTATGTAATTCTGTATCACTCGTACACACAGAGTACAGAGCACTGCCTTGTTGCTCCTCTCATATGCTTTGTTGTCTATGTGGGAGTGTGACATAGCATCCAGAAATAATAAATATGCTCGTATGAAACAGCCACGGCACATTCACCGTTCTATGCTGATTATTTTGTGACGGTTTATTTAATAGTGAGTGCATGTTATACTTCAAAACAGACTATATGTTAAATGTATATAGTGGTTTTAATTTGTCATACAATGACAATGAGCAATAGTGCCCAGAAAACACAGTAGTGGTGTCAAAAATCTGGATATTTTTTCTTCTTTGTGTGTATGAAATCATTAGAGGTGTTTATAATGTGTGTCTCTACTGTCTTTATGGTATAATTAAGATAATATGAAAAGGCTATTTACAATACTGTCAGTGCTGATATCTCACGAACGAGTACTTTCATAGCCTCAACCACAAAACACCACACGCTGACACCATGTTTCAGGCTGTATACCTTCACCTTGACGAAATGTGGAAAATGATTTAGAAAATTTGTGCTCGAACCAGCTTCAAATGGTATCTTTTCCATAGCAAAGATTGGATGGGTTTACTCTACACATGCTCTTAATTCTTATCTTGCACCTATGCTTTCAGGAAGCATGAGCCTGGATCTGGTAGCTCAGACCATCACAGCATGCAGCAGTGGCTTTTAGAGGAGCTGCAGAGCAGATGTTTGTGTCAAACTCCACCACTGTTGTTTGCTTTTTTATTTCCTGCTTTTTTGGACCACCCTGTCAAATGTCTCACCCTGGCAACGGAGACCATACAACACAGTCTGGCCATCTTCACATAGAAATGCTTCAAGGCAAAGTGAAGCTATGACAGATAATGGTTACAGAGAGAGGAAAAAAGCAAAGACAATTTCTGCTCCGCTCGCTCTTGAAGTAGCAGATAAGGAGTTCTGTCTCCACACAGGATGTTCTGGATGCTGAAGGAGAATAGAGCAATTTAATCATCTCGGCCAGCAGCAAGCGAGCGGTGCCCGTCTTAAGCCTCCTTCCCGCTTGGCGAAAAAACAAACCAACGCCCGCTGACATCTGGCTTCTGTCTTCAGCGGGAAAGGTTGCGATCAAACTTTTGGTTTCCAGGACAGTAGTGGCGGTGTGTTAACCGGCGGTGATGGAAACCAGCGCATCTCTATTTCTCTCTATGGTAGAGAAGCCGGTTAATCTACATGGTGACAGCCAGCTAGCTGGGCTCTAACACTCCGGTACAGCAGGTGGCGCTATACACCTAGTCAAGTTGGTTGCAATTAAACTGCAGAAGAAGCAGCAGCAGCAGCATCTGTAGACTTTTCCTGTGGGCAGTACCGTATAACACTTGGACCTTCTTCGTCCCTGGCCCGCGGCGCATCTCACCTTCTATGTAGATATTAACCATATCTACATACAATGAAAAGAATAATATATTTATCTGCTTAAACACATTAAAGCCTATCTTAGCTCATTTTAGTATCCATAATCAATATGCAAATTCCCAAATAGTTCTAGGGCGCAACACCCTCCCCCACTAAAACAAAATGTTCCCAACATTTTCATTCCCATTCCTCAGCAATACTGAGTAATACCTTAACAATAGAACATTTGCTGGAAGGTGAGTAAACAGGTCAGTATAACCACATTACACTTTACAGGATGATTAGGCAGTACTATCTAAATAGTCAATTTTTCAAAAAGTCTTGGCCACAAGACTAAGTGTCCATAGTCCAATAGTATTGAAGGGTGAATAGTCCATCGAAGTATTGGTGGGCCCGCTATATCTTCGTACACGGGACTAGGAAAATACCATATACACCCACTACTGTGTGGTTACACATTTTAAAGCCATGTAATCAGAAACTCTATTATGTAAGTGTACACACTACTCATTTTTTTCTTTTAGTGCACATATACCACACTACTGCCTTAACTCCAAAATACTAGCATAGTACCCCCATATCTGTACTTATTATGTAAATAAATGTTCAGATAACCTGTATCTGTGTCAGTTATTACCATTACTCACCATGAACTCTTTGAAACTTACAAATAAACAACCTTATGAACTTGTAATCATCCTATCTATTTGTGATAAAACGGATACATGGATGATGATCTGTTGGGGAGGTTGTGGTTGGTCCCTAAGGGCCTTCTCACACTGACAGGGCAGGTGTGCAGCTGCTGAAAGGTCACTTGACCTAGCTGGTCATACGTGTAAACATGTCTGGGCTGTCGGACTCTCTTAGGCCTGTCCCTCCCTGTTTCAGTCTCACTCTGCTCATCTTCGGATTCAACAACTGGAGCTTCAGCCTCTTCCTCCTCGCTCTGTCTCTCCTCAGTGTGTTCCTGTTCAGAATTCTTCTCAGGCACGATCACCATATCAGGCTTGTCTCTGGGTGTTTCACTCCTTAGACAGAACTCCTCTGCTTCCGCATTGAGGGGTGGATCAGCCTCTCTCACTGCTATCCACATGTGATCCTCCTCTTCACTCGAACTGTCTGACGGGTAGGTGTGGTGCTTGTCCTTGTGTTGTCTTGCTCTCAGTTTTGTTTGGTTTCCACTGTTTTTTTTGTTTCAGGTTAGGTTCTTGGGCCTCTGCCTCTTCAACCAGGTAGGGACATGGAAGGTTACGGTGTAGCACACGTCTTCTTCCCGTTCCTTGCAACGGCTCAACCATGTAGACTGGACTATCAGGGCCTCTTCTTCCTTTGACAACATGGATCATGTCTTCCCAGTAACTGTGCATTTTTCTGGTGCCGCCTCTAGGTGTGAGGTTTCTCACCAGGACACGATCGCCAGGTTCAAGGGTAGAACTCCATATGCACTGATTGTAGTTTTTCTGTCCTCTCCTCGCACATTTCTTCATATTCTGCCTTGCGATGGAGTAGGCCTCTAGCATGACTTCTCTCCACTTCTCTGCATAACCAGTATGTGACTGGTTCCTCTCCCCTTCCTTTCCTTGGAAACATTAGGTTGATTGGTAAAGTCGGTTCACGGCCAAAGAGGAAGAATGGAGAGAATCCTGTCGCTTCATGCACAGTTGAATTGTAGGCATGGACTACTTTATTGAAGTGTTCTTTCCACCTTGACTTCTGAGACTCCTCAAGTGTGCGCAACATGCCCACTAGCGTTCTATTGAAGCGCTCAGCAGGATTAGCTTGAGGATGATACGGTGATGTACGAGACTGAAGAATACCACAGTAGTCTTGAAGCTTTCGGAAGAGAGTGTTTTCAAACTCTTTTCCCTGGTCGTGGTGTATCTTGGATGGGAAACCAAAACGCATGATGAAGTCATCAAAAAGCTTTCTGGCTGCAGTTTTCCCGGACTTATCTATCGTTGCATATGCCTGCACATACTTTGTAAAGTATCTATTCCTCACCTCCTTTACACTTGTCCAGATGTACATAGTCAATGGAAATCATCTCAAATGGTGCAGAAGTTTCAATGCTCTGTAACGGTGTTCTGGTTATTCTGTTAGGTTTCTTTCTCTTGATGCAGCGACACACCCGGGTGACAGTGTTCCATCTCCTGTCTCATCTTAGGCCAGAAGAAGCGTTCTCTTGCAAGAGCCACCATTCTATCTGCACCTAAGTGTCCCATTTCCTCGTGTAGGTGTTTATATGTCATTGACTTCAGTGACTCAGGAACAACCATTTGTGTTCTCGTTGCAGTCTCTCTTCTGAGGATGTCATCGCCATTTATCCGCAGACGAGGCCACTCTCTGAGCAGCAGTCAGACAGGTTCATTCTCGGTCACCTTGTCTTTCTGTTTCAGGTGAGTATATGTCTTTTTCAAGGTCAAAACTCAGCTTATGACCGGGTCTGCATTTTGGGCAGCTCTCATGTCTTCTTCTGCAAGAGGCTGAATTGGCTCTGAGATGTTGCACCCCTTTGGCAGTGCGTCTTCATTAAAGGTGACTGCAAAGATCCAATTCACTTCTCCTGCTTCATCTCTCTTCGAAGCTTTCCCAATACATTCAATGGCTTCCTGTTGGCATTCTTCTGTGCATTCCATGGGCACTGGTCTGCGTGACAGGAAGTCTGCATCTGTATTTGCTGTTCCAGGCCTGTATTTCAATGTGAACCTATAATCCGCCAACTCTGCCAACCAGCGGTGTCCAGCTGCGTAGATAGAAGCAAAACGGTGTCGCAACGCCGCTTTTTCGCCGGCGTTCAAATATTTCAACTCCAGCGAATAATTCGCATGACGCGGAGTTGCGAAAGCCAATCAGCGTTGAGAAGCTCCGCCCGGCATCACCGCCGTTACTGAATGAAACTGCTGGTCCGCTGAAGGAGCGCTGGAAACGGCTTCATTCAGACACTCGTCCTGGAGGAGTCGGAGCTGTGGGCGACTACGGAAAATGTTTTGAACCCAGACACGGGGCGGTTGATGTTCCGACGTGTGTGGGACTTCCTCAACAAGTATAAAGCAGAACTAGAGGTTATTTCAATGCTGAATGGCTGAAATAGTAAATGCTTTCACAAACACGGAGCTAGAAGCTCCGCCAGGCATCACCGTCCTGCCGTTACTGAATCAAACTGCTGCTGGTCCGCTGAAGGAGCGCTGGAAGCGGCTTCATTCAGACACTCGTCCTGGAGGAGTCGGAGCTGTGTGTGACTACAGATAATGTTATGAACCCAGACATGGGGGCGGTTGATGTTCTGACGTGTGTGGGACTTCCTCAACAATTATAAAGCAGAACTAGTGGTTATTTACCTGGTGGATGAAGGAAATAGTAAATGTTTTCAAGACATAGATAAGCCCCGCCCCCTTTCCCCAGCGATGGTTGCGAAAAAACGGATTAACCACATAGAGCGAATTTTTCACCTGCGGCGCGATATAGGCGAAGTCGCGTTGCGAAAATTCGCAACTGTTTTGGTGTGAACACGGAGAGTGCTGTCTTGACGCTGGTACAAAACTGCACCAAGGCCCTCTTCTGAGGCATCAACATGAAGCACAAAGGGTTTCTCCAAGTCGGGATATGCCATCACCGGTGGGTTTGTTAGCTGTACTACAATTCTGTTCACTATCTCCTTGTGGAGCGTACTCCACTGAACTGGATGAGAAGGTGACAACTGAGCAGATTTACAGCAAACATCCTTTTTCTTTTGGCTTTGCTTCACATCAGATTTGGGCTTTGCTAATAGTTCATAGAGAGGCTTGGCTATCCTAGAGAGGTCTGGTATGTAGGAGCTGTAATAACTGAGTTTCCTCACTGAGTTCCTCACCTCTCGCACAGTGGTTGGTGTCTCATGCTTCAGTGCTTGAACTGCTTCCACTTCTTTGGGATTCATCTTGTATACTTCTGCGGAGACTACTCGACCTACATAGCAGACCTCACGTTTGAAAAAGTCACATTTCTTTGGCCTCAGCTTTATGCCACACTCTCTCTGTCGTTTGAGCACTTGTCTCACATTTTCAATGTGTTTATCGAAGCTGGGGCTAAAGACGAGGACATCGTCTAAATATGGGACACATACTTCATCTCGGAGGTGTTAGAGGGGGTGTGGTGTTGAGGACCCAAATGCACAGACGCAGCAGTTCAAGTTTCAAGGGCGGACTTTATTGCGACAAAACAAAACACAACGAATAGACAAACTAATACCAACGGTAATGTCCAGCGAACACAGGAGATCCACCTCCCCTGCTCCAGAGTCGGGAGGGCAACTCAACCACTCTGGTGAAGGCTGCTCTTGAAGCACGCCGGACGGATTACGCTCCAGAGTCGGGAGGGCAACTCAACCGCTCTTGTAGTCAATGCTCTTGAAGCACACAAGACTGATTCCGCTCCAGAGTCGGGAGGGCAACTCAACCGCTCTTGTGATCCACTCTCACCTGAAGAAGCAAACCAGACTGGAACTGGAACAACCCGACAAATGAGCCAGGTACACAGTGGTCCCTAAATCACCTGCCGGTGATCAAGGCAATGCACAACAGCTGGGATGAAGGAGAGGGGCGTGGCAGTGGGCGGAAACCGGGGGTGGAGACTTACGAGCAGACAGGGAATCCAACAGGAGGTCTCCCAGACATCCCTCCATGTAGCGCTGAAACGAAGCGGGCGAGTTAGTAAGCCCAAAAGGATCCTCATCCATTCATACAGTCCCCATGGCGTTATAAATGCGGTGCAGGGCCTGCTTTTGCGGTGCAGGGCCTGCCCTGGTGATAAGCCTTCCCTTTGTCTAACACTGAACCAGGAGTTACCTCCTAGGTTCTCCAGAATCTCCTGTATCCTTGGAATTGGATGACGGTCAGGCAGTATTTTCCCGTTCAGTAGCCTGTAGTCTACGCACAGCCTCAGACTGCCATCTTTCTTCCTAACGCATACTACAGGTGAGGACAGTGGCGGTTCTACATGTAATTACTGAATTACTGAGATCGCCAAAAAAGCTCTGAAACCTTGCCTCCATTTCAACATCCTGTCTTTGTGAAGCGGGTTTTAATGAAGTAACAGATTGCATATAAAGGTTTAAGGTACGGAATAGAGTCAGTAGACTGGACATAAACAACAGACGTCGGGGGTCGGTCTTTTTCTCCCGTCACCCCGAGACGGACCGGCTCGTAGCAGAGAAACAAGCTCAGGGCTCCACTAATGCAGCGTCATGGTGATGTGTATCTTTATGCACTTTATAATTGTATTTATGCCGGTCGTATTACGTCATATTTATTACGTCATATTTATTACGTCATATTTTTCGCCTACACCGTGAAGGCCGGTCTGTGAAAATATTGTCTGACACAAAACCGGTCCGGCTCAAAAAAGGTTGGGTACCACTGCATTAGAGTACGGCCCTATAGCCCACAGTGGATCCGCACGCCGCCGCACCCACACACACGACCCGCAGCCGCCCCCAGCAAGCAGCCGCAGGGGGCGCCAACCCCCCACACAGCGACATGATAGATATTGGAAAACCGCTTCACGGCCCAGATGATTTTATTTATTTATTTTTTTAAGTGGTCGTGCCGCCCCCCACGTGTCATGAAAAAGTGCACTTTTATTTATCCTTTTATTCGCATCAGTCGTTTTATACCAACAACACAGGCACAAACCTCCATTCACCAACGTAAACACTACGTTTCTAGTCGTCCGATCACTCAAAGCGCTTTAACACTACATGACATCATTGACCCATTCAAATCTATTCATTTACACTGATGGGAGGAGCTACCACGCAAGGTGCCACCTGCCCATCAGGACTAACTAACATGTACACGCCATAGGCACAGCTATGGGAGTAATTTGCGGTTAAATGTCTTGCCCAAGGACACATCAACATAGAAATTCTGGAAAAAAAGATGTCACATATGTTTGCAACATCTGAATTAAAATTAGTATGTTTTTGACTGTTAAACTCTTGATTTGTAGTAGTTTCAAAATTTTTACTGAGAGTTTTGCTATTATTTATTGTGACATAGAAACACTTAAGATTTGAAAGAGAGTTTTAAAAATATTAAATCAAATGACATTTTCATTTCATATTGAAGAAACCAGGGGCGTAAGTAACATTTTTGTCTTGTTTTTATTTTTTTTAAGCAATATTCTTTCAGTGAGAAAGAAATCCTTTCAGCTTTGAGGACCAGTTCCTCTTCTGTGATTGTAACTCTTCCAGTGGCGGGCCGTGGCTTTTGCACCTGATGAGATTTTGCGGTCCCCGAGGAGTTCCTTGTGACCAATCACAGAGCACATTAATGGTCACACAGGCCCTGTGGCCAAACTCACGTTTCATAATGCTAGCAGGCCTCGCCATATAGTTTAACCAGCTCTCGATTGCATAGAGAAACAGAGGTGAAATGTGATTGGATGAGAATACCCTTAACAAGCAGCGGCACCGTGCCACACAGCAGGCTGAAGGCTTCTGAAGGCTGAAGAGAAAGCAGACAACAGAGCAACACAGGAGCTGGGCAATGGAAAAATAAGCTAATACGGAAAAATAAGTATAATACATGTAGTGTATTTGTGAAAGAAAATACAATTATAAAATAGCTATAACTTTTAATTATAAAATATATATATATATATATATATATATATATATATATATATATATATATATATATATATATATAAATATATAAATCTTTTTTTTTAATTTAAACTTTGTGATTATGTTTAGGCCAGCAGAGAAGGCTTAGCAGGCCCTGACGGACCGTCACTGAACTCCTCTCTTATAACTGCGTTGCTTCTCCTCTCTGTGTGGAGTATGTTCGTGAATACCAGAGGCCTGTGAACCACCACGGTAGCTCTTCTTCTGCATCAGCACAATGTTCTCTGAGAGGTGTTGATCTCGGGAATCCAACCGGGACATTGGCAGGAGATGTGTTCTGGCCCGGCTTCCTGTTACACACTTTTACAGCCTCACGTCCTGAACCGATAAAGCAGACCTGTGCTCCTCATGTAGAGACCCGTGCTCCTCATGTAGAGACTTGTGCTCCTCATGTAGACCTGTGCTCCTCATGTAGACTTGTGCTCCTCATGTAGAGATCTGTGCTCCTCTAAGCCGCTCAGGAGATAGGCAGAGGTTTTAATTACGGGTTTCCACCTCAATCTGTATGTTAAGACATTGCAATTGATTCCTGGCTCAGTCAAAAGAAAAACTCTTTCCCCTGTTTGCAGTTTCCCTGGTAACCCCTAAGGGGCTGAGTAGTACCTGGAACACTTGGAATATTATTCTGTTGGGTTGCTCTCCAGTTTGTGAGTTACAGGAGAGAGAGAGAGAGAGAGAGAGAGAGAGAGAGAGAGAGAGAGAGAGAGAGAGAGAGAGAGAGAGAGAGAGAGAGAGAGAGAGAGAGAAATAGATTTCACTTGATTATTCAGCTCTGCAGCTGCATTCATTTAGAATGATGTGCAGCCACGTCAGAGGTGTCCGGTTATACTGTGCGTTAAATTAAATTAATGGACATCCTCCAGCCGATCTTAATTGAGTTTTCCCTCCAGGCAACGGTGCAATTAGCTGGAAAATGTTAAGCAAACACTACTGTACAGCAGTGTGTTTGTGGATGTAAGTAGAGTTTTATGTTAGAGCAGATTGATGGGAAGAGGAAGCTCACTGAAAAAAGCAGATTATATGACAATGGGCCCCATCACATCTAAACCTCCATAGGAGCCAGACATATATGCAGTTATAGTTGTTTGGCTTTGTCTTGTGGTTGTCTTTGTGACCATTTGGGTCTCTTTAAGGTCATTTATGGTCTTTTTATGGTCAATTCATATCTCTTTGTGACCATTTTGTGTCTCTTTGTGACCATTTTGTGTTTCTTTGTGACCATTTTGTGTCTCTTTGTGACCACTTTGTGTCTCTTTATGGTCATTGTGTGTCTCTTTATAGTATAATTTTGTGTCTTTTTGCAGCTGTTTTTGTTCCTCTGTTTAATGGTAGTAGTTGTGTGTGATTTTGTGATTATTTTGTCTCTTTTTTGCCTTTTTGTGGTTGTTTTGCCTCTTTTCATAGTCATTTTGAGAGCCGACAGGCCCATGTAGTTGCAGACAATTTGTGTGTTTTGTTTACTTGCGATTAATGTTGCATGGTCATCAACTGAGTTTGTCAGTTTAATATGTGTCTATTTGTTGGTATAAGTATATAAATATAGTATTTTAAAAGTAATTTGTGAGAGAAGGAGAAGGGACGCTAGTAGCCAAGGTAAATGGATGATCTGTGTGTGAAGTAGAAAAGAGTGTGTGTCAAGTAGAAAAGGAGACACAGAGTGTTGAAAAGATGTCAGCACTTGTCAGGTACGCCGACATTGATACCATCCAGTCAGCCGGAGGTTTGTACTTCTTCCCTCGCTCTCCTTCTCCACACTCTGGTATTCCTGTCAGCCTCTTTGTATGCCACAGACACCCTGCAGAATATCTTGTTAAGCGGAGACAGAGCGGCAAAGACAACAGTGGGATGTCCTAAACACACATAAAACAGCAGAAGAAAAGACGGGACTAAATGGATTTGGCAGTAAACCGAGGCGGCGTGCCAGATGAAATGGATGCCGCGTCCACAAGTCCAGTGAGACGTTTTGTAAAAGTCATCTGTGATTCATGTAGAGAGAGTCGGTTCCCTGGAAAGATCTGATGAGTGCCCTGTTGTGGACACCGGCGGACAGATTGTTGAGCACTGTCTCCGGCACACAGGTTTAAGACTGAAGTCTGTGTCTGCAGAGACGTCTGGCCTGGTTTTCTTCTTCGTTTTATTATTCTTATACTGTTTCTGTTACGGGCGTCAGTGTTTAGCATTGGATGTGTGAGCCCACAGCGGTTGAAACAAAGGCCACTGATTGGAGCTTCTAAAACTTTTTCCAGACAGAATTTTGTATTTTAGCTTGTAAAATAGTTTTGGCTTGGGAAATGTAAAAATGTAATAATAATAATCCATTACAAGGCTGTAAAAGTTGATGCAAATCCTTTTTTAAATTCTTTAAACCTGCAATATTTTTTGGGATGACGACAAAAGAGCAGTGATAGTGTACCAAAATAGTACATTTGCAGCTGGACCTATTCATATAATATATATATTATATCTTTTTTTCAGCATTTGGTTGTACGCTACCCTCTAGCGTCACATTTGCTTCCAAAAAACAAGATTGCGACTTCCAAAATACAAAACTTGAGGCTACAAAACTGTCGTCCACAAACCAATAGGTGTCGTCAAGGTTTAGTGTAGTTTATTAACTGGAACCCCATTAGCTGACGCCTTAGCGGCCACTAATCTAGGGTACACAGAAAGGACAAAATGTAATAGATACAAAAACGTGCAAAACATGACTTGAAACAAACAGTTAAAAATAGTACAAACAGAATAATTTTAATAAATAAAAAATAAAAATTGTAGATACCTAGTGCAGTGCATACATAATTTACACAAAGAAGGATCAGATGACTACAAAAGCAATGGACAACGTCAAGTGGTTATTGTCCTGAAGTGCGCCTTTAATTGCTTTTTAAATTACAGATTATTACCTGTATGAGTTCTATGAAAAGATAGTAAATTCCAAGCAGTAATTGCACGAAAAATAACTGTACGTTTGAGGAGGTTTGTTCTTGGGTTGGAGGTATCAAGTGACCGAAGCTAGCGTTCCTTGTGTGATGGTTATGTCTGTTACATGTATATTGTAACTGATTGAAGAAATATACCGGGGTCTGATTAAATACTATACCTTTCTGAAAATCATGAGAAGGCTATAGTGAAGTTTACTAGGTGACTCGGTCGTCTTCTGCCATACAGTCTGTGTTTGGGTTGTTTTCTATCAGAGAAAGATTCAATATAACAGGAAGTTGTTACCACTGAAGGATTCATCTTTTTGAAGTCATGTCGAGATACAAAATATTGGAACTATCCGTCTCTTGGGTTTGACTGTATTGCTTCGCTCTGGGGTGTGAAGTAATTTGTCGTCAAGTCTATTTAATTTATGTTTCTCAAAATCACAAAGTTGCCTCAAGGGGGCTTCCCTATCCGGACAGCACGACACCCTCAGTCCTCAGACCCTCGCTTCGGAGACAGCGAGGAAGAGTGAGACAGGCAGAAAAAACTAATGCATATCAATTTGAAATAGCACAAACCAAATTGAAATAACTCAGTCCCATTTCCCACATGTCCACTGGTCCATGCACTTTTTTATAGTAGCCATTGATAAGTGTGAAGTCGTTAAGCCTCTGTGCATTTTCTCCGCTGATGCGGTAAAAACATATAATGAATGCTGGTGTAAAGTAAAAGCCCAATGCATATTCACACAATCAGCAACTGCAGGACTTTTGCTGTTAAATTGCATTTCAAAGTCATTGGCCATAGCAGTGAAGAAAAAAACAACAACTCATAAATAGCTCTTTAGGGGCCACGAAAAAGTAATATCCTTATGTATGCTTCTCCCTCGGGAGCTCGAAGTGCTTTGTGGAGCAGTGAAAGAATGCAAAAAGAGACTAAGCATTAACCATTCGGTCAAGACTGACTCATTTTACTGATAATTGGCTGATATTTACTTTTGGGCTTGGAAATGCACTTTGGTTTCAAGACCTGCAAGACTTGAATCTCTTCAAAATATCTCTAAAATAGCTTTTCAATCGCTCAACCAACCAAATAAATTAATCAGGCTACATTTTTTTTTAAATAACAGCAGGTTCATGTAATTCATTATAGTGATAAAATATAAAGAATGGATAAGTGCTAGCCTTATGTAGTATTACTTAGTTCAGTTAGTTTTAGGCAACAAAACTACTTGGAATATCTTTCGTGGAATATCTACAGATTAAGGCGCATTATTTGATGAATGCTGGATGAGATCATGCTGAATATTTCGCGATTTTAAACGGGACCCACACACACCGGTCTCCTGGGTCAAAGTCCTGTGTTTGCTTGACCCATCCACCTCCCCTTAAGTCGTCCTGATTTAACATTACCTCACTTTTAATGAGCATCACTTGTTATTCCACGTCACTTGCGCTAAGCGTTGCACATTGAAATGACACGCCAAAACCAAGAAAGACATCATGGCGTGCAAAATGATCTAAGAAATAACCTTTAATGTCCAATCGTCTAAACAAGACCCAAAAAAATTGAGTTACTTCGGCAGGACATGAAAGGTTTGATCCTCTCGTTGAATGTTGTGCTCATCAGTGAGAAGGCCCGGTGTGTGTCGGTTCAGATGTTTGTCTCGTCTCTAAAGAGCCTGTCAAATTAATTTTGATGAGGCTATTAACTCAACGGAGGTGACATCAATCAGCCAATCTGTATACGGCTGATTTTCAGGACACACAACCGTCAAGAAGCCGCTGAAGACTTTTTATGATATCCACTTACTTTCACAAAATGCTTAACATGGCAAGAACAAACTATTGGCATCTTGCTGGCAGCCACCCGGGCGTATAAATGTGGTAAACTAAAAACTAAACGTTGTTATTCTCACCACTGCAGGTCAACAAGACAGAAGACAAGTCCCTGGAGGAACGAGGACGCATCATGATCTCT
The DNA here is from genome assembly GCF_910589615.1 of Taurulus bubalis. Taxonomy (NCBI): domain Eukaryota; kingdom Metazoa; phylum Chordata; class Actinopteri; order Perciformes; family Cottidae; genus Taurulus; species Taurulus bubalis. Next base: position 21,442,253 of record NC_136590.1, on the reverse strand, counting down.
CTCAAGTACAACACCCAGAAGTCCTGCCTGGTCGTGGGCATCATACGCTGCGCTCACCTCGCCGCCATGGACGCCAACGGCTTCTCTGACCCCTACGTCAAAACGTCAGTATGCAGACACGTGCAGAGTGACACGCCCAAAAACAGAAACCTAGAGCTATGACAGCTAAATCTGTAAAAGCATCAGATGTGCTACACGATGTAATGTGGTTTCATACCACATATGATATAAATGTGATGTTAGTTTATTTAAAACTTAATTGCGTAGTTTGCGTCATTATTTATGTCTGTAATAAGTTTGTACTCTCCAAATTAGGGCGGCAACCAAACTGTTGTTCTGTCCTAAACTCATAGATATTTAGTTTACTGTCATAGAGGAGTAAAGAAACCAGGGGGGCGGGGGAAGTAAGAATCAGAGAATATTGAGATTTTCTTAGAAAATTACTCAAACCAATAATTGGATTATTAAAGTAGTTAGTGATTGATTTGATAGATTGAAGTGTGCAGTCTATTCAAAGTAATGTTGCCTTTTTGCAGTGTCCACAACCAATTTCATGGATTTATTTTCACTTCCCGGAACTGTTGCTCGAGGACAAAATCTGGCCTTTTGTTTGCACTAAAGGAAAAAGTCAGGAGGTCACAAATACCATCAAGAATCAGCCTGCCGGGCTTCATGGATATTGATATCATATTTCATAGCAAATTGGCTTATAAGTTCTCAGGATAGCTGTCAAAGAGTCAGATGGCCATCCCCATCCTTAAGCCCTAAAATCGTAAGGTATTCACTATGGAATGAGCATTTGTGCATTCAAAAGAAGCACTTTACAGCATGCATGATACAACCACATCAGTGCCAATTGACTACCCCAATGCTTGTCATAATACTGCAGATTTTAGTGGACATGCAGAAGAGCTGAAATGGGTTATCTAGCAGTAAGGATGTTTTAGCAGGAAACGAGGTGGGCTACCTGTGATTATCAGCTGCAGGAAAGACGCAGCACAAGAGGCCGTCCGCAGGGATGCAATTTGGAGGAACGTCCTATTCATCACACCTGAACATTTCCTAAGTCTTTCATCTGGCTGAGGATTGAAAGTGCAATTAATTTCCGACTCCACGCACTACCTCGGGAACAAAAGCGCGACTCGTGTGGGAGGAGAGGGGGCCGGCAACAATTTCCCAACAGTTTGAGGTTGAGAAAATCTCCCCGAAGCTTGAAGGACACACGGGCAGATAATGGATTTAGCGACGAGCTCATGTGAGAGGGAATAAAGGAAATGTATACTCTGTCAGACAGACGGGGCTGCAACATTTCTCTCCTCTCTCACCGGCAGAGTCTATCTGAGGCGTCGGCTCGCAGCTGCCACCTGAACAGCAAATGGTTTTGTTCTATTGCGTCGGTAATATTCTTTAAAAGCAATGTGCAGTATGTAAGAATGTAGGATGCAGGCATCAATTAGTCGGCAGTGGAGTGCAATCCTCTTTAATTTTAAGCCCCGTATGGACCTATATAGGTCCTTTTTTTAAATATTAATTAAACTGTGTAAAACATTACAATAATCATGAACAAATATATTGATGCTACACATCAAATTAAACAAGAGAACCTGGGCTACAATAATTAGTCAGCCATTTCAACACAACTCAAACACCAACTAAAATAATTATTAAAATAAAATAGTTATAATTTTGTCACGAGTTAGCCCACTGCATGTTTCCGGAACTAGCAGCCCGTAGCTTGGTGCTATCAGAAAAAGACAAATAGCAAAAAGCAAGACAATTCCACACAGATTCCAAATCTATTCACCAAATCCCTTTGCTGCAAAGCATCACCGAGATACGAACCAAAGAACACAGCAGCATGAATCGCTGAGTCAGCACATTTTGAAACTTTATTTTTTTTTTGTTGAAAAAATGCATTTCCCCCAGTAAGTCCACACTGATACAAGTTTATTTAACACCATAAGTCATATGAAAGTGAACTATAAGGTTTGCTACATGAAAAAATTCAAATGTCACAGATGCGCAAAAATATGCGCAAATGTGCCGAAATGCAAATTTTGGAAACCTCGCCCGAATTCTCTTTGTACTTTACCCAATCTGACTTTGTTCTGCTTCACTTTTTCAAGTGAAAACAGTGCAGAGAGACTGTTCACATATTGTGCTATGATTTGGGAGAGCTTCAGGGCTTAGTGAAGCATCATTTCAAGGAGATAATCATCCTGAAAGTGCTTTTTTCTATAGGCGGACCTGGAACTTCTATTTGTACTGTGTTTCAATCTTTATTTACTCTTAGCCAGCAACATATATACTAATATTTACACATCTGACCAAAAGCTCACAAGGGTTGCCTTTATTATAACACCATAATTATTCAAATAGCCCTTGTGGTTGCAGAGTTTGGGTATGCTATTTCGAGCTAAATCCTAAAAAAATGCCTTGGGGCTTAATTACTTGTATCGAGCTTAACCCCAGAACACCTATGTCAGGTATATTTCACCCGATATAATGTACCTGAAGTACACTTCTTTTATTTTACCCTATAGACCTTCTCATAAAACAAAAACAGGTATCATAGGGGGACCCTAAAAAAGGCCCAAAATCGGATGAAAATTAGGGAATCGTCAATAAAACTTAAAAATATAAATAATGGAACTATGAACTTGTTCTTTGGTCCACATGTTCCTGGTACTGCCTCTCGTACCTTATTGCTTTTATAATATGGGTACCTGCGACTTTATAAAGAGTAATAGTAAGCTCCCTTTCAGCACAAAATAGTTGTAGCCACCAAACGTTGTGTATTGCATTTCAGCGACAGAGAAAATAGTCCCGTATGTGTATGGCTTTTTGTGATCAAACCCTTTTCATTCCTCATCTTAGTTTCCGGTTTTATGCACTCGCTCCCCGCTAACTAGTCTGCTCTCAGAGCGCTACCTGCTCTGCTCTCCTGATTGTGAGCCGTATCAACGTTTGACTGTACAGCAGGAACATGGACCACAAATACATTATTCACCGCTGATATTCCCATCAAAAGTCATTCCCCCCAAAATATCAAAGTTTACACGAAACATGTTTGGTAACTGTCAAGCTTGAAATGACAACTAACGGTCGCGCAATTTAAATCTACCTGTAATTTTAAGTGTGAACTAATATGGAATGTTTTAAATGTAAACAGGCTGTACAGTACTTTATGGCTGAATGAAGTACACCCCGTGACTCAGCGTTCGCTGTTAGCAGCGCAGTCCCGCTCGACTCAATAACAGAGCTAACGGAGCGAACGGCTAACGTTAAGGTTGCATTGTGTTCAAGCTCCATTCACTAAAAATAAGTATCTTGTAAACTTGAATAAATGCAGCTGGTTGAAGGAGATTTTTAGAGAGTGAATTATGACCTGTTTAACATCCTTGGCACTAATAAAAGTAAAAAGAGCATCAGCATGACGGTGAAGATAGTTGGTCTGTGTGCAAGAAAAACAAATAACCAAGAAAGAGAACAATATTATATTTTATCGATGGTAACATTTCTGTTCAATATGCAGGGTCTCATATATATATATATATATATATATATATATATATATATATATATATATATATATATATATATATATATATATATATATATATATACACACACAACCCGCCTAGTGCATTATTTATGAGGGCAGAACGGGTGCAAAGGTTCAACCTTCACACACGTGGGTCTTCACCTGGACCAGCAGAAGACTAACGATGTGTTTCCACCAGCGACTCACAGACTGCAAACTAAACCCAATGAGTAACTGCACAACGTCACATCTCTTGGGAACAGCAGCAACACCTCCGAGGATCAAGTCAACCTTTATTTTAATTGCCTATTTCAAGACATACACTCAGTTGCCAGTTGATTAGGTTTCCTCCTATATAAAGAATCTGCAATGATTGCTACCGTCATGGAGGTTATAATGTTCATATTTAAGTTACTACCTTATGTTGTTGCATGTGTTTCTCATAATTTCGACTTTATTATCTCATAATTTCGACTTTATTATCTCATAATTTCGACTTTAAACGGGCTTCCATAGCATTGAGACGTAAGAAAAGAAAAGAATTTCACCCAGATACAACAGATACGTTTTTCTGATTGGCTATTCGTGTAGCCCATTTCTTTTTTTTTGATTGGCTGATGAGTGGCAGCTCGCGGCAGAACTCCAGGGGATTCGGGGGAGACGTGCTTGATTCCTCCATGGTGAGGGCAGCGCGACCAGGTCATGTTTGTGCGCTGCGGCACATTAAATAGCCTAGAGTTTTTTTTCAGCGTGAGAAATACTGTGTGTGGCGGGAGGGCGTGATTTAAGACAGAATTGCGTGACAGTCACGCTCAATGCGTGACACTTGAGAGCCCTGAAAACAACAAGTAAATAGATTATTTGAACATTACCTCTCAGCTCGTGAGAGATTGAGCCTGGAAGACGTTCAAATCAAGGAGTAGAAAGCATAACATAAATACCCTGTCTTAGTAACGTGATATGTAGTATTGGTATTGACACCATGTCGAGCCCTCACAGTCTCTCACTCTCGACCATTCACCAGTGATGTCAGAGAGTCCCTGAGGGTTCAGGGTTGAAGGTCTTAGGCCGGGATGTTGGGATCGGGCCAATCAAACTGCCGATCTGGCATGCAGATGAGAGGGCTCGTTAACATTTCTAATGAATTATCCTATTGATATTGTGCCGCCGGTTTAGCTGCCACGTTTAAAGGTTGCCCATGCCGACGTCATACTGAGAGATGGTTCTTGTAGTTTGTCGATCCCATTTAAAGGTTTCAGGGTGGACGAAATATTAGAAACGCCTCTCAGTATGACGATACAATTCAAAAGCAGCACAAACTGCAACCTTTAGCGAGGCCGTAAATCCTCTCTGAAACTAAACATTATAACGTTGGTCAAAGTACGACTGTTGTTAGTGTACCTAATAAACTGTTGAGTGGAGCACGCTTCAGGCGACATATTACAAGCAAAATCATTATTACTAGCACTTACAAACTTTACAGTTTCATTCCTCTCTATAGTCTGAACGGTTGTACAGAGGAGTTTAAATCATATATCATTCATAGCCGGATTTATACATCATTTATTACAAAAAACATGGTGAAAATAGGGGGCTTTGTAAAAACTTTTGACTCGAATTTGTCAACAAAATAAAACAAGAATTTTTAACCTGGCTATCCAATGTTCAGATTTCTGTTCTAGAAATGTATGTAGCACATATTTAATGAGATAATGGCTCATGTGCATATTAAACCGTACCATTTCAGAAAACATTGAAAACTGTTAAGATTATTAAAACTCATAAAACTTAATCTTGACAAAACTTGAGATTTGTGTGTTGTTGTGAGGTGAGGAGTCTTTGATGCCGTGACCTCATCATGAAGACACTTAAATGAAAGCACAAGTTTGGGACATTAATCTTGAGAGGTGATGGAATCCATGAATTACCAACTGGGAAACATTTTTTTTATAATATATGAACACAGATGGAGTCTATTCAAGTCAGATAATGTAAGTAATGTCATGTGGCGATGTGAAGCGGCTGTGTGGTGGGATGCAGCGCAGTGCCACAGCGCCCTCTGTAGGACAGAAAGCAATAACAGCTCCGTGGCTCTTCCACGTGAGGATTTACATCGTCGATGAGGCTTTTTGAAATGACACAAGATGAAGGCATTTAATAAGCAAATCTGCAGGGATTTGTGGTCTTTTTTTCTCAGCAAAAGCTTTGAGGTATTGAGTCTCTGCTCTCCTTGCAGGTACCTGAAGCCCGACGAGAACAAAAAGTCAAAGCACAAGACCACTGTGAAAAAGAAGACGCTCAATCCAGAGTTCAACGAGGTACGAATCCACCGCTCTGGTGCTAAAAAAACCTTGAAGCTCCAATTTTAGTGTTCTTTTTATTTTGTGTGTGTGTGTGTGTGTGTGTGTGTGTGTGTGTGTGTGTGTGTGTGTGTGTGTGTTTATCTGGCACTTTTATGTGCTGAGCAACCTCCATAACCCCGGGACCAACGAAAAAAACCATTCTGAGAGTCAGATGAGGCTGTCAGAGTGAAAAACAGCCACAATGTATTTCATCGGTAGTGTGAGAGCGGCAGCACTGAAGCCGTTTATGTGTGTAGGCAGAACATGCATGTAGCTCAGGTCTCTTCTGGCAGCATTGACACTTTATTTAACCTGTTATATTTTATCGCCTATAGGGAGATGCTGACCCAGCGGCCTCGCAAACATTTTTAAAACGGGGACAGAAAAAAACAACTGGAAATGAGGTGTCTTCTAGTCATCATTTAATTAAAAGGCATTTTATTCAAATCAAAACTCTTACTGAATGAAACAAACTTTGACTTTCATTGCAGTTCTAGGAGCGTGTTTTCCTTCCACATAGATTGTTTATAAGAAGTGGACGTAAACAACATGACGTCACTCACGTGATGTTATGAAGCCTCGAGTTCAGAAATTTGTCCGTCGCCATCTTGGCTTTTTGCAACCAGAGAACAGGAAGTGACCATATTTGTAATACGGAGGAATGACTTAGAGACGCTGTATACATCTCTGGTGTCGACCTGTCAATCACCTGGTAGCCCCGCCCTAAAGCATACCCTCCTTTATAGTCTGTTTGACTCTAAATGACCATCATTTACGAAATGAACATCATGCTGTATTGAAGAAGACTTGAAACTAGAGATTGAGACGTAAACTCATGTTTACAATGTTTACTGAGGGAATAAATCAAGAAAGAAGTAGTCATTTATAAAGACTTCTATACAACCAGAGGAGTATCCCCCTGGTGGTCAGGAGAGATAATGCAGCTTTAACACATGAAGCATAGACTTCTATACATCAGAGGAGTCTCCCCCTGGTGGTCAGGAGAGATAATGCAGCTTTAACACATGAAGCATAGGTTTCTATACAACCAGAGGAGCCACCCCTGCTGGACAGTAGAGAAAATACAGCTTTAACATCTTTGGTCTAACTCGTAGGCGAGTAATCAGCCCTTATTTTCAGTCAACTCTTTCGTAACCAAAGTGACTGAATGTAAATACCGTTGAAATCAGAAGTGAACTCCCTGAGGACCCAGACATTGTTTTTTTTTTGCAAGAGGAAGCCAAACGTGTTCTGGAGGCCCCTCGGAGCGCCGTGCCACAGGGCAGCTCGTCTCTGAAGGACCCGCCCGGATCCAAGCGGGCGGCCTCGGCCAAACACTCACCCAGGCCAGCGGCTTGACATTTTCCTCTGACATTTTTTGCGTCCATATCCCTCCATCACCTCTTGGCCTTTCTTGCCAGAGACGAGCAAACGGCATCGAGGCATTGATTTCCACTAAGGCGGAGCAGCAACTCTGATTGAACTACAGATACAAATGCTGAATGCATCCCTTACTTCACACAGTGCAAATTTATATCAGAAAATACTCGTTTCGCTTCATCGACGGGGACTTTATTGATAATGCCGCTTTTACGAATGAGTGATGCCAATCAATAATACAGATGCTTTATTTTACAATTAAATAATTTCTTAAGTGGGTATTTTTATGAAAACAAAATCCCATGACACATACCGGCCATTAAGAACGAATTTATTATTATTATTTATTACTGCCTCTAAGAGTAAAAAACTAACAACATTGCAGTATTTTACAGAAATACTTCGATAACAAGCCTCCTTTTAACTTTCATGCATGATGTTTTCTTACGTATTTGAGGAAGTTACTCGTGCATGTTGTTGTATTTTTATCTGCGTTTCCTTCCCGTCATTCTCTCACACGTTTGATGGTGAAGTGCGCGACTGTGCGCCGCTGGGTGCTCAGTTCTGATGCCTCATTGGCTTCCACAGTCAGGTGACGCTCGCCAGCTCAATGTGTCAGGCAGGGCCGTTTTGGCACAAACATCATGCAAACGTGGGGAAAACTTTTGGAAGCAATGCAGCTGCATTTTTTTATTAAGGAATTAATACTAAAAGAGCATCTTGGAAGTATCAACAGTCTTCATCCGCCCATCCCTAACTGACATTTTTACATTTTACATTTAATTCCCCTGTGCTCCAATCAAGACACTTTCGACACTTGTGAGTCTACGGCTGTTCAGTTTGCAATGAAGGATTCCTCCTGGGGATGAATACAGTATTTACCTATCTATACATCTATTTGTCTACTTCCTCCTTCTATCTATTTATCTATTTATCTATCTATCCGTCCGTCCGTCTATCATTAAACTGAATTATATTTCAAACACTAAATAAAACGATTTCAATGTGGCAATCAGAATTATGTGAAAGTAGACTGCATTTAGCAAACCCAACACCACGTAAAAGAGTTTTATTGTGAAGGTCGCGAAGCTGATTGGATTCGTATTGAATGTTCAAGACCTTTAAACTCACATTTTAGGCGTTGTACTTTGTGATGATCTGAAAATATGTAAATTGTATGTGATCCTACTGAGAGGAGCTCTTATTTTCTGCTGTTTTTCTGCAGGAGTTCTGTTATGACATTAAATATGCAGACCTCACCAAAAAGACCTTGGAGGTTACCGTGTGGGATTACGACATCGGGAAGTCCAACGATTTCATAGGTAAGCGCAGGTGAATCACGCTTTCATCGGAGAAAACGACGAGCTAAAGCAGCTCGATAGATATTCAGCAGCATCAGCACCACTGGCTGACTGTCCAGTTGAGTGTGCCATCTGTGAGGCTGGAAGCTGGGAAACAAACAAGCACTGAGCTGTGGTGGGGACTGGCATGTCAAATGAGCCATGTAGCCATAATTGAAGGCTTTTTTCCCACACTAATAAATTACAAGTTAATTTAAGTTAACAAGAACATTTTATATCAGCTAAAGATCATTTTGCCAAAAATCTCAAAAAGGGCAAAAATTTGATGTTTTTTATGCTGTGAATGTAATCAAATGAAGCAATAAATGTGCGCCGCTATATTTACCCGGACAGCTGATTATGCAGCTGCAAAATCTGTTCTTCGTTCCTGCATCCAGTGACGTTATTTGAAGTGACTGGAGGTAAGAAAGAACCGCAGGCGGCCGTTTCGTCTTGGATTCCTCTGGTAGCCAGTTGGACGCAGTGCTATAGCAGTCGCTCAAAAACAGAACTTCTGGTTTTCTTCGGGAAAACTGCATATTTTGGGATGCCATTTTCGCAGAGTGTAGAGGCCGCTACGGATGAGGATAGATAGTTGTACTTCTGGGTAACAGTAAATTGTTGTTACCATAATTTACTAAATTAACATCATGCTGTATTGAAGAAGACTTGAAACTAGAGATTGAGACATAAACTCATGTTTACAATGTTTACTGAGGGAATAAATCAAGAGAGAATTAGAGTCATTTATATAGACTTCTATACAACCAGAGGAGTGTCCCCCTTGTGGTTAGGAGAGACAATGCAGCTTTAACACACGAAGCATAGACTTTTCTTTTCAGAATAGGAGGTTGCCGCTTGTGTTGGACAGACGCTTGCACACAATGCATCCTGGTACATGTGGGAAATGCCGGCATGGATCCAATTGCCAGGAGAAATCAGCTCTCTGGGTCAATTTTAGTGACGGCAAAATGAAGCTTCCTGAAGCATTGAAGCTTTCCATCCAATTGGTTCGCTCATGGGGCTTAATTTGCTCTAATGCGCCACCAAGTGGACAATAAATGTTGTACTAATCTTTATTAGTAAATCTTTATGATATAATGGCGGGGTCAAAAGTGAAATCGGAAACAAATTGGGTAGAGGGTTGTGATGTGACTGTGGGTCAGAGGTAAGCATACCAGTCTTTCAGTCAGAGGATCAGTGGATTGAGCCTCAGCTCTGCTAGTCCATGTTGATGTGTCCATTTTATTAATTTTTATAAAAATAAGAACTTTTCCACAGTGCTGGGCTTTTTGAGACTATTTCGCCTGCTTTATAAAATACCCTTTCACAGATACAGATGAAGCTGGGTACAAAGAGGAAGGGGTGAAATCCATTGAGTTTTGCTGCCCCTTATATTTCAAATCGCACGGCAAACCCACGAACCATTTTCGGAATCAGTCACGTGGTACGGCCGGCTCGCGAAGCTTTGAACGTCACCACATACGTCACAAACACAAGTCTGGATACGCGCTTCACCAAAATCTACCTGGATTACTCGACATACGTATCGAAGCCTCGACACGAAAGGACACATCACTAGTCAATATAGCAGCACTAAGGAATGCATTGCTTCAATTGATCACATTTCTCAACACTGATTGGACATTCACATAAAACTGGGGGCATTTTCTCTTTAAGAATCAATTAACGTTGCAATGAAGACACATTGTGTGTGACCTCGCCTGTATATCAAGCTCAAAGGCCTCAAAGCTCAAAGGTCTGGACTAATTGTCAACTAGAGATTACTCTAAACCGAGCTGGATGCCCTCGGCAAAACAGCAGATATCATCAGAACAGCCACTAAAAGCACCTGGAGGGGAGATTGTTTGGTCTACATTAGTGAATGATTTATTAATCGTTAATAAAACACCAGTAATAAAGAGTGTCTCTCATTCCACGCAACATATTTAAAGCCGTACATGTTTTCAGCTTTTTTGATGCCGTTACTATAATGCTGCTTTTTTACCTTTTTACGATCTTATAATGTGACACATTTCTGTAAATCTTTGCTCAGAACTCGGTGTGTGATTGATGCTCTCCTCGTGCCTTCTTTCAGGTGGAGTATCTCTGGGTATCAACGCAAACGGAGAGAGGCTCAAACACTGGTTTGACTGCCTTAAAAACAAGGACAAGAAAATCGAGCGCTGGCACACGTTGACCAATGAATTACCTGGTTCATTAAATGACTGAAGACCCCGAACCTACTCCAGCACCACCAAATAGGACTCCCTGCCTTCATTTTCCTCACCCGACCTCTTCTACGGATGCTCCACATGTTGACCACAGCGACCTGAGACACCTCTTCGGGAATATATTTCTTCTCAACAGGGCTCGGTTAAAAAAAGTATCCTTACGTTTGTGTTCTTATGTTCAATAGGGGTTGCACGGCTGCTTGTCTCTTTTCAACCGGAAATTCAATGAACAAAATGAATAACGGGGATTGAAGTGTCGCATTTTTAACCTTCGTAATTCTAAATTTGATCAGTGAAGACTGAGAAAAAAGAGGTAAATGCTTTCTATTCGATGAGACCTCTTAACAGCAGCTAAATGATTTACCAATGATTCATCAGTCCCTGGAAACCGCACAAACAAAAGAGTGGAGACTCTAACAAAGGATGTAGCAACATTTTATAGTTTGCAGAAATGTTGAGTGGAATAGTTCTCATTTTGAAGATGTTGCATTTTAATACGATTGTCAAGCTGTTGGGTAGCGAAGCTCCTGACGTCGTTCACCAACGGGCCGACTACAAGCAGTTTAATTTAGAGCATTATGCATTATGGAGCATTAATCCTTTAATTTGACTCATTTGGCCTGGCGACAACAATGTCATGAACTCAAGTTCAGTCCTCAGTATGCTTCAAACTGATTTGATCGTGCAAAACATGCTTTCTGACCGATACCTTCCAAGAAAACCGACTTTAAGTTTAAGTAAATGTGTGAAACTTGTCCATCGAGAGCAAAGAAAGTAGTGAAGGCTTTATAGACGTCCACAGAGGGAGAAGGTCAGGGATGGATGGGTCAGCAAAAGATTCAACTTTGACCTTTACTACTATTAACGTTTTTTCATTAAACCATGATAATTCCGTAACTTTTGTGCCTAAACCAAGCGAACCTTAACCACAGCAATGTTGCATCACAACACTGTGTCTCTACCCTTTTTGAATGTCCACACTTGGAGGAAAGCATGCAGTCATATCCTCCTCCTGGCTTCCTCCCACTGCCTCCACCAAATCCATTGGCAACAACTCTTTGTCTTTGGTCTTTGTCGTCTCAATACGATGAATTATTCAAGTGGGGATGACGGCAAAACACTTGTAAACTGTCTCTCCTGGTGGGGTTGTACACGGTATCGCGATGAAAAAGTTTTTAAAAAGTAAAGCAAGGAGAGATTGAGAGAGAGGTTCAAATGCTGCCTCTGGCATTCAGACCGAAAGCAGCGTCAGAAAACTCTCAATGAGCTGCTAGTGGGGGTAAGGGATTGATGGTGAGGCCATGAATTACAGATTTACGGTCTGTTTGACTCTAAATGACCATAATTTACTAAATGAAAATCATGCTGTATTGAAGAAAACTTGAAACTAGAGATTGAGATAAACTCATGTAAAACTCATGTTTACAATGTTTACTGAGGGAATACATCAAGAGAGAAGTAGTCATTTTTGATAGACTTCTATACAACCAGAGGAGTAGCCCCCTGGTGGTCAGGAGAGATAATGCAGTGTTCACACATTAAGCATATACTTATATACAACCAGAGGAGGCGCTCCCTGATGGGCAGGAGAGAGAATGCAGCTTTAAGACACTTCAGCAATTGACTTCCCTTTTCAGAACCAGTGGTTGCCGCCTGGCTCGCACGCTTTGCGGTCTACGTTTTATTTGTTGGACGGCCGTGCAATTTTTGGTAACACGCTTGATGTTGTCCGTCTGAACGTGGCCTATAGTGGGCATTGTGTGGGGGGTCTCAGCCAGACACTGTTACACCATGAGCACCTTGTTTGAAGTATACTGAGGCCTCAAGTCCTCTTCCTAGCAGTTAGTTTGAGAGGCGAAAGTACCATAACCATACCAACAACACTAAACAACTCCTTAATCCAATTCTTAATGGTTGTAAGGTAACAGATGTTGGCAGTTGATGGCCATGAATTCTGCCTCGAGGATTTGAGAACGACTGATGCTCACCTGTAAACCGGCAAGATGGCAGGTTACCAACTGTCTGTCAAATAACCAAACAGCAAGTATAGCTAGGTGTCTGAGCACCACCTACTTGGACTACTCACTGATTTTTCAGTGCAACCTCTAATCTATAGAGCTGCCCGGTTGTGTGGTAACCCTGATGTCAAGGCTCCACAAGTGCTTCGTCCATTCGGTCATCCCACACCAACCTCAAAATAGCAGGTATCACGGACCTAAAGCAACAGGTGTCTTAAATAAGATGCATTTTGAAAATTCTAGTAAAATTGGAGATCGGTCATGGGTTCAAGGCCACAGTGCTGTTTTCAATTAGCTGGCTGGCTGCACAGTTTGTAAAACAGTGTAGTGCACGTCATTTTGGCAATGTAAGTACAACAGCTTGTCACACTGTGCAAGGTGATTAACCACCAAAGATGGAGAATGCAACCAAAACAAATCGAATTTTGATACATTTAATGGAGAAACCCAACGAGTAATGTTGCAGTTCGCCAGCGATGACATCGCCAGGTGACAACTCTGTTACCTGTGTTCATTTGGCAAACACAATGACTCGTAGTGACGGCAGTAGGTCACGTCGTAAAAAGCCTTCAATCAATTCTAAAGACAGACTCATCTGTGTTTATTATCTACATCAAACATTTACATGAGTTACTACGCGCAACCACAGTGACCAGTTACAGTGAAACACCTTTCGCTCTGAAGCGGTCGCAACCCTGTCTATTCTGCAGAACACGAGGTCCGCTGGTGGAATATTTATTCTGACAACCCGAACGTGCATAAACCTGACATTTTGATGCCAGTAACAGTTTTAATTTCACGTTTAAAAGCGCATTTTTACCTGGTCTGGCTGCCTGGGGCAAACCTCTTCGCACTTCCATTGCCAAAATGCACACGCACATTTTAGATGCCGTCAAAAGGTAAAAGGGTGAAGAACAGCGGCTCAGACCTTCGGTTCAAGATCTGTTAATAAGTGCAATAAGAGCATAATCGTGTGATTAGTTAGGTTATGAATTCAAAAGTAGATTTCACATGCACGTGACGAGTCAGACGAAAAAGAACACCACATGATTGGGCAGCTCTATGGTGTGTGTGTGTGTGTGTGTGTGTGTGTGTGTGTGTGTGTGTGTGTGTGTGTGTGTGTGTGTGTGTGTGTGTGTGGCTTATTGTTTACACTACTGAAAAATCTGTTTCCAAAAAGAAGAAAAAGAAACTCGCTTGCAGCATTTTCAACTGTAATGTGGCTGAAAATATACCCACTGCAGAATTTCAACAACGGGAAGTTTACATCAAATATTACAAAAGAAAAATAATACAAATATCAAAAGCATGTATTGTTTACAACCGCCTGTTATGGCTGAAGTTCAAGTTTGCCGCTGAGAGGGCAAACACGGCCCTTTGCTAAAGTCACTGCAATTGTTCAGTCGTGCAATGCAAGCTTCGGGGAGAGAAGAATTTTGAATATAATAGTTGTGTATGTATATTGTTACTATGATGTTAAGTTTTTTGTTTTTTATGTAAGCAGCTCCACTATAAATGTATCAAACAGAATGTACATGTTTAACCCCTTCTATTCCATAGTAAATCCTCTGAGAATGTGCAGCTTAGTGCTCCGTGTTGTTGATATCGTTCATGTGTCAAAGCTCCAGCTGTGTGTATCTGGGTGTGCACACACACTCACACACACAGACACCTACACACACATACACACATCTGGGGATAGACATGGTTCAACCCGCGGCCCCCCGGAGCAAACGACCAGGTTTACTAAAGTTGGATATAAAGAAAACAAATTTCTACTTTAAGTCCTTCTAGCCTATTCAATTATTAATGTTTTTTGTTTTTTGACTTCTTTTAATATTTTACGTTGAGGTTTCGTAACCTTTGTGCAGCCCTGGAAACGTACCAGGACCCTCATGGACCAGTGGGCCTGGGATGCATGCCTTGTACTTGTGATTTTATGAGTTTAATGACCTTTTTTGTTCTTCCTGCATGCCCTCACGCACCCATCTGTAAATTCCCACCGTTGCACCGACTGGTAACATGGAACACAGCGTGCAAAAAAAAAAAAACAGTCCTCGCATTCAGGATTCACGTCAGGCTTGCAATCCAGCTAATAGCTTTTTGTCATTACCTCGCGTCCCTGTAACTGAATGAAAGGCACGTTTTGTTTTTTCGGGAGCATGTAGGCTGCCGTCAGCGTGACTGCTCTTAAAATAATTATAATAACATAATTTCAACTCCCTAAATTCAGCTGGAGCATAACGAAGAACAGTCATAATGTCCATTTCTAATATTATTTGACCCTCTTAACCCCCTCGTTCTGTTGTTGACATCATTACAAGGCTCTCACGCCACATCCTGCGGAACATTCTGTTTTGGACAAATGTCATCACACCTTCAAAACTAAGGAATGAAATGTTTGATTCACATTACACTGACACTTTTATCCAAAGCGACTTACATTTTTGCTCTGTACACCGTAGACACAGCAACGGGGAGCAATCACTTGCTCAAGGACACATCGACATGGACTAGCGGAACCGGGGCTCGAACCACCGATCCCCTGATTGATTGACGGGCATGCTTACCACTGAGCCACAGTCGCCCCAGTTCACCACGTCGGCGCGCTCTCTCTCACTCTCTCTCTCCCATAATCAGTCTGCCTTTGTATGCAATCTCAATATTAAGGAGGAAAAAAAACTAAACTGCATGCGTAGGTTCTTGGTTGTGTCATAACAAGACTTTGCCTAATGTTTGATACTGTTTTTCTGTATTAAAAAAATAACTAAAATACACAACTGTGGATGGTCTTAAGATTATGCTATGAGTCGGTCTTTCTTCTGGACAACATTTTGTACCTTTGAACACTATCGCATCGCCTGTTTGGCTGCTGTATTGACTATCTGGAAGCGTGACTTGATGTGAATTAAAATCTCTCCTTTGTTGCTTTGTTTCCTTTTTGACTATCGGGCACGTGTTTGCTTTATTCTGGTGTGTAGAATGTAGCACTCTGAACACATTATGTCACATTTAGTCACATGACAAATGAACAGGTTGTCTTTAGATTTAATGGGCTCCAAAGAATACCTTTTTATTTCACAGGATAAGTGAAAAACATTGACCTGCAGCTAGATGAAAGATGTATCCTCGTGGGAACATAAATGTCTGTGCAAAATTCTCTGGCAATCCATCCAATAGATGTTGAGATACTTCAGCCTGTACAAAAAGTGGCGACCGGCCATCAAACAGACATTACCATCCCTAAAAGTAATGTTTGTTATATTTTAGCTTTGTACTATAAAGGCAAATTATGCATAATATAGTGACGAAACGAGTGTGCATATTCCCATAACATCACACAATCAATGCAACATTTGAAATCTAAAAATGATATTAGAGGTGGTAATCTAGTGATTTGTTATTCTTATATATACTAAAGGGGGACTCAGGTTTAGAAACAAAGAATATTAAAAGCAATGCAACAGAGGCATAAATAACGAGACTTTAACTTGCCAGTATGGGTCAACCTCCAAAACACCTACATTTACCACAATACAACAATAGCTGACTTTATAAGGGCTTATTTCCTCTGACTTAAAACCGCTCCTCTAGAGCCATTTGGCAACTTGAAGATACTCTAATGAATCCTAATATCTATCATAACTATACAAAATTACCTCATCAAAAGAAACACATATTCAGACGCATTGAATCAGGAAATCTCCTCAGCAAACTACACATACGTTATAGTACTGTAACTAGACTGAGATGTGTCCCTTTTCGGGCCCCGGCTGCATTGTGCAGGTCCTTTGAAAAGAAAAGCCATTTTCAAGGGGTAAACAAGAAAACTCGAGGTGTTCCTTTTGCCAGATTACTCTTCCAGAAAACCATAAAGCTGCACAGCTCTGTGTCACACAAAAGGAAAATCAATTAGTCGTGTGACTGCCTCTTCCCTTGTGCCCTCGTCCCCTAATGCGACTCATTTCAGCCCAAAAGTAAAATAATTTGAACTCTCTGTCAGCGACATTCCGGCACTGATGTCCTTCTTCTCAATATGATCAGCACACTTACAGAAAACAGCAATTAGCTGGGTTTTATTTCACCACAATACAGTAAAAACTCCACAAATTAACACTTATATTTGAACAATTGCCATAAAACGTCAATCAATTTAATTTAATGACTTTATTTGCTTCAATTACTGAACGTAATGGGCCTTTTATTCCTTTCGTATTAAACTATTAATTACTAACGAAAACAAGCACACCCAACTGTACGGTTATCGTTAGAATTTATAGTGAGGTCAAATACCTTCAGAACCGGCAGCTCCTCATTTCACACCTCTATTTAAAAACTCTCATATGCATGGACTTCTTCATTGGCTTTGTTTAAACCCTGTAAAGAAACAAGATAAGTATTAAGAGCATTTTAAAGAAACAAAATGGTTAAATATCCTGTAAACTATTTGATTTGGCTGCAAAATATTTTTCTCAATTGAAGATTTTTAAGACCTCCGGTTTCTAAAGCATCTAAAAAAGAATTTCCCTTCTTTGTAGAGTCCACAGATATGTGAATAGAGCTTTTATCAGTGAACTATTGGTGATATCGCCGCAGAAAGTGACAAAAAAATCATCACCAACCTCTTGGTTAAGTCCAATATTCACTTTCCTCAACTCGTTCCTGAGGGAATTGTTCTGGCTCTGTAGCTGTTAAAAGCTCCACTATGTTTACCGTTAGCTGATAAATTTGTTTGTTTGGTGCCGAGCAGGATAAACAGTATTTTTTGTTTGTTGTTTTTGTTGAAAACAGCTGCCATGTTGCTGGATAAAGGACCGATGATTGTGACTTTAAATTGGACCACAATATCACCTTGAAAATTAAAATTAAACCAACATAGAGATCACAGATCTGATCTCCTTTAAACGCATCAGGCGGCCAGAGGGACGACTCCAGATGATTGATCAAGTTGCTCCGAGTAAACAGGCAATTAGTTTATCTGCGTCTCCAAGTGTCTTCAAGGGCCACCTTAAGATTCAGGCCTCACCTAAAGATCCAGGGCTCACCTTAAGATCCAGGGCTCACCTTAAGATCCAGGCCTCACCTTAAGATCCAGGGCCCACCTAAAGATCCACGCCCACCTTAAGATCCAGGGCTCACTTTAAGATCCAGGGCCACCTCATCTCATGATGCTCATTTATAACAACTCTGCAATGAATTGCCAGGACGAGACATGACATCGCTGAAATGACTGAATAGAGCATAAAAAATATATTATAGAATCATTCTTTGCACATTTGAAGGATATCTTTTGGGGACGTAAACAGAACTGTGCATGATTCCCATTTACTTCCCTGTCGAGAACAAGACTTTGAGGATATTTGGAACTTGTGATTTATGTCTTTGAGCACAACAGAAATGAGAAAATTTGAGCTCTCAGCCATCCGTCTAACAAATGGGGGGGAATGCATGAAATGATGAACGAGTGGCTCTTTAAATCATGTAGCTGAACTCTGAGGACTCTGCATCTGCAGGTGAAGAGGACACACAGGAAAGTGAAGCTGGATGCAACAATAAAAAATATAAGGAAGTCAAAAAGAAGTTCAGTTTCTTGATAAAGCCCGAAAAGGCTTATATTTCTGCTTTGTTGACTCGTAAACATCACCGGGGGGTTCAGAACTTCCTCTTGCGTTAGGGTCGGCACCGACCCGTTAAATGCATAAAAGAACCACATAAATGTGTTTATTGCATCAAGGCTGTTTGACTTTGTCAGGAACCTCTATTTCAACAAAACAAAACAACATTTTTGGACTAAATTATGAAATGCTCTGGTTGAAATTATGACCTTTGTGTTGTTAGGGTCGGTTTCGACAAAGTTATAAAAATAAGATTTGGTTGATTGTTTTTTGTTTGTTTGACCTTGCAAATCTAAATGTTGTGTTATGACTTGTTCTGCTTTTCATTTTCTGTTTGTATTAAAGTTCTATTGCT
This sequence comes from Taurulus bubalis, assembly GCF_910589615.1. Classification (NCBI taxonomy): domain Eukaryota; kingdom Metazoa; phylum Chordata; class Actinopteri; order Perciformes; family Cottidae; genus Taurulus; species Taurulus bubalis. The sequence goes on along the minus strand of NC_136590.1, from coordinate 21,423,425 downwards.
GAAAAATGACTTTTTAGCCTTTTTCTTGAAGTAAATATATATGGGTTGAAATTGACCCATAACACCATAGTTAATAATGCTAAAATGAAAAAATAAATAAAACAAATGTATTTATTTAAGAGATATACCCCTCTAATACCCCTCAGTAATAGTCAGGTAACACAACAACCTTTTATTTATTTATATGATTCTCTTCAGGTTCATTTTACCATTTTTTTAATTGAAATCGAGGGGTATGCTGACAAAGAAAAGGCCCAGAGGCTCACACCAAAATATTAAAACATACAACAATATTTTCATGGATAAGGAAGCCTAACAAGGTAACCAGGAGATGAGAAACAAATTGGATAATAGATAATTGTTTTTTGTGTATTTTACAGCTGATTTAAGACATGAGTCAAAACCGACCTGTTAACATAAGAGATGGTAACAGAAATCTAACACAAGAGGAAGATTAAGAGTCACATTTATAATAAATATAAGGTGAGCTATTTTTATTATTTAACACCAAATCGGTGGTATAAATGCTATGGATATTAATCAATTTCTGCATCTCACTACTGCATTTTATTTTTTGAACTGCATTGCAATTTTTATTCAGCTTTTTGACTGTTTTTTAATGTTTTAAAATGAATGTTCTTAATTGTTTTTAAATCTTTTTTTTCTGCATTATGTTTTGATGCATTTAATGGTTTTATGTGAAGCACTTTGAATCTCCTTGTTCTTTAAATGTGCTCTACAAATAAACTTGCCTTGCCTTGCCTATGAACCCAAACAAGTGAGCATGTGACATATAATGATAATAATAATAATAATATTAATAATAATAATAATAATACTTTAATTTTATATCGCGCTTTTCTAAATGCTCAAAGACGCTTATAGACTTCCATCAAAATGTTGTTAGCTCGTATACACTTACACAATGAATTCTAATTCATTCATTGTGTAAGAGGCTAATCTCTCATGTCATTCTGACTATATCATATTGTAATATGTTTGAAAAACACTAAAACTAGAGTATATCTACTTGTTTTATTGACTTTATGAAAAGCTTAGATTTGTCTCAAAACACAGTGATTGCTGATAAATAGTCACATAGTTACATAACCGGTCGGTTTAGAGAACAGGCTTTTGGTATTTTGTGTTCTCTAGGTTGTGCAAAGTCCAGCCATCTGTGGATAAAGGGCGTCTGTCAGGATCACGACCGTGTGACCCAGTGGAGGGCGGGACCTGAGAGATGTGGGCAGAGCCCCGGAGGTTCTCAGGATTTCATCTGGATCACGGGGAAGAGATTAGAGCTTGTGTGTGTGTGTGTGTGTGTGTGTGTGTGTGTGTGTGTGTGTGTGTGTGTGTGTGTGTGTGTGTGTGTGTGTGTGTGATTCTGTTGCCTCTCAAATTACACAGCACACAAACTCCAGATGCTGAATGCATTCACACCAAAATCTGCTTTTTGAAAATATCTCACGGCCACAAAATTAGTTTTATTAAGTCCATGATTGAAACAAATGGCTCCCATAATTTACTCTTGAGTAAAGGCCAAATGCCTGATGATTCAGACCTCCAAGTAGACTCAAGCATTACCTCTGGATAGGTAGTACAAAGAAACGAATACTTCGACGATATCTGTCCCACTAGATAATAAAAGAAACGTATTGTAAAATTGTGCAATTAGCTTCGCTTGATAACAATCAACAGGTGGTCAAGCATGTTATGCTAAAAAGGACTAATAATACATGTGTTTTCCTGCTTAGAATTTAGAATAATCCCCCTAGTACTATTATCATCATCATCATCATCATCTTGATGCCAAAAGTAAGGCCACTTTACAGTCTACTTTTAAGCTAATTCTGTAAATCACCATGTAGTCAGGTCACATTTATTCCTTTATACCCGTGTTTTACTCCTTGATGTTCAGCTCCGCCACCTCAGGCGAACAAGAGAACTACAATTCCTTAAAGTGACAGTTCACTTGCTCCAGGCAATATGCAACATGCAACTTTGTCTAACATCCATTCATACATTAATCATTATACAGTAATCAAAACGATGACCTTCATATGCATACAATTACAAATCCTTCATAATAATATCCCTTATTAATTATCATATTTCTTGTGCATTGTAACAATTTCTTTCTTTTACACTGTGCAAGTCTAAATTTGACCAACTAAGCTTAAAAAACACTACACTATCCTTTGGTTTAAAGCATCACATAATATGTGCTTGTGCCTCGTTACAGGATTTCTGTGAGCTGAAGTCATCAGAATTCTTCCCATCTATTGCTGCCAGTTGTTCCGTACATTTAAAAAAATAAAATAAAAGGGACGACTGCATCCAGGAAAGTGCTGAGAGTGCTCATAAAACGTCAGTGACCAGTGAGCTGAAATAAATGGGGTTGCTGGTTATTAAAGCCTGAGGCTGTCGGGAAAGAGTTTCAGGAGCCAACATGATTCACTTTTCATGCAAGTATAGTTCAGAGTCCACTGGCTCTCATACAGTTTGACGAGGACGGTTCCGATGCACAAAGAAAGCTGTTTTCAGAGTTTTGTGACTTCATATATGATCAATTTTGAGCGCACAACTTTCCTCTGAACCATCGGAGGACAAAACTCAACGTCTATTAATGTATTTATCAGAGATTTTCAACTCCAACCCACCTGAGCCTCGTGCAGATTTTCCCACGCCGTCAACTTCCCACACCGTCAGCTGTCATTATTGCAGCTTCCGCGATATTGCTTTAAAGACTTTTCAGTGAAGCAATCATCACGCTGCAGCCGCCACTTTAAAGCGGTGCCTCGCTCAGTTGCCTCCGGCTGTCATTTCAGCCTGATTTTTATTCTCCACTCCTCCTGAGTTCAGTCTGGTCCTCAGACGGAGAGACAACTCTGGGGATGAGCGTCCAACGGCAGGATTTTCATTTCGGTGGTTGGTTTTATATATTTATATCATATACTAGTCATGTGACGCCACACTATGGATGGGAATCATACAGATTTTATCAATACTAGTACTCTTATCAATGCTGCTTATCGACGTAATGTCGTCAACGTAATGTTGACATCCACATTACGTTGTCGATGATTACGATGTTGATTACGATGTTGTCGATGATTACGATGTTGATTACGATGTTGTCGATGATTACGATGTTGATTACGATGTTGTCAATGATTATGATGTTGATTACGATGTTGTCGATGATCACAATGTTGTCGCCGATTACGATGTTGTCGCCGATTACGATGTTGTTGATGATTACGATGATTGCGATGTCGACACTACGACGTTGTCGACATCGACAACATAATGTCCCTAATCAACACTAAGAATGAACATTGCTTTATTGTTCTTGTAAGTACACAAATAAGTCTTTCTTGAGCAGCAAAAATCTTTAAAATGCTTTCTCAGCGAAACAATTATCTCTCAGTTATCTTCTGATTGTCATACATTAATATTTCATCACGTGAGAAAATGGAAGTGTGGCGTCAGTTCGATGCAAAACTCAGATTGGACATCTCTCCATTAACACGACACAAGGGAAGGTGGGGGTAAATAAAACCACACAACATCACGAGACTCTTTTCTGCTCCGAGTACGACCCCAAAACAGTCTGTCAAAAGCGTCGTTGAAGAAGATGCTCTGTGCCGCTAAAAACACCTCCAGTGTCCGAGTACAGAACAAACACGTTGCGTTCTCTTCTTATATTATATATTATATTATTTATAATAACCTACAGCCTTTGTATTCAACCTCCTCGCTGTGTTGACAGTTAGAGACAATATCAACAGTCTCCTGGAGGACAAGAGAGTACAGACTTGAGCCCTGAGCACTGACCCTCAGGCAGTCTGTGACGTCAGCGCTGACGTCCCCCGCTAGTGTCTGGAGGTCACAGGTCAAAAGTGAGGCCGACATTTCATGTTATTTGTCCTCTAATGATCTGGAGCGTTTGTTGTTGGCTCCTATTTGACAGCAAATACATGAAGCTGTTCTGCAACACGAGTGGTTTTATGCAAAAGAAAACGTGCTTCATGCCACTTCCTGTTTATGTCGCGTTTCTATTTTTACAATACAACTGACTGTTAGAGCATTACCCCCCATTTAGTTACTTTGACCTCAAGCTTTATGTTGTTGCACAGCACATTGGTTAACAAGTGAAGGACTGAGGCCAAAGCTGAGTGTTCCAAGTAGATATTCATCATCCTCGATGGTTTTATGATCCATGTGAAAGAAACAACATTGTTCTTGTGTTGCATTGTAGAGATATAACGTCTCAATAGGCTTCTTTTAATCATATTTGGAGACAATTAACATATTTGTAATGCCTCTGTGCTAATGGCCGCCCGTCTATCCAGCTGTTTGGTCCATTTAAAGTAAATGATTGTCTATTTGGAGTCAAATAAAAATTGAATAAAAGTTGTAGAGCAGTTTAAGAAATAAAATGCAGTAGTGAGATGCAGCAATTGACTCTGGATCAATTAAAGGCAGCAGCAAACAGAAAAGTCTTCAATCTGGATGTAAAGGAGCTGAGGGTCTCAGCAGACCTGCAGCTTTCAGGAACCTTGTTCCAGATATATGGAGTAGAAAAGCTGAATGCTGCTTCTCCATGTTTAGTTCTGACTCTTGGAACAGAAAGTAGACCCGTCCCAAACGACCTGATGGGCCGGGATGATTTATAAGGTAGCAGCAGATCACAAACATACTTAGGCCCTAAACCATTCAGTGCTTTATAAACCAGCAGCAGGAGTTTAAAGTAAATTATTTGTTTGACAGGGAGCCAGTGCAAAGACCTCAGAACTGGAGTGATGTGATCCACTTTCTTGGTCGAGCTGCAGCGTTCTGAATCAGCTGCAGCTTTCTGAATTACTTTTTACAGAGGCCTGTGAACACACCGTTACAGTGGTCAAGTCTACTGAAGATAAATGCATGGACAAGTTTCTCCAAATCCTGTTGAGAGATAATGCCGTGTTCACACCAAAACAGTTGCGAATTTTCGCAACACCACTTCGCCTATATCGCGCCGCAGGTGAAAAATTCGCTCTGTGTGGTTAATCCGTTTTTTCGCAACCATCGCTGGGGAAAAGGGGCGGGGCTTATCTCTGTGTCTTGAAAACATTTACTATTTCCTTCATCCACCAGGTAAATAACCACTAGTTCTGCTTTATACTTGTTGAGGAAGTACCACACACGTCGGAACATCAACCACCCCCATGTCTGGGTTCATAACATTATCCGTAGTCACACACAGCTCCGACTCCTCCAGGACGAGTGTCTGAATGAAGCCGTTTCCAGCGCTCCTTCAGCGGACCAGCAGTTTCATTCAGTAACGGCGGTGATGCCGGGCGCAGCTTCTCAACGCTGATTGGCTTTCGCAACTCCGCGTCATGCGAATTATTCGCTGGAGTTGAAATATTTGAACGCCGGCGAAAAAGCGAAGCCGTTTCGCCTCTATCGCGACGCCCGGCGAAAAATCCGCTTTTTCGCAACGTAACGCGGCTGTGCATTGACTTAACATGTAATCTGGACGCGCGAATATTTCGCAACTGTTTTGGTGTGAACACGGCATAAGTGTTAGGAACCGGACCACAGTGGCTGGACAAACAAGCAGACAAGGCAGTTTGATTCAAAAGAGCAAGTCTTTACTCAGTATACACACAGATCGTCAAAAGAGCAAGTCTTTACTCAGTATACACACAGATCGTCAAAAGAGCAAGTCTTTACTCAGTATACACACAGATCGTCAAAAGAGCAAGTCTTTACTCAGTATACACACAGATCGTCAAAAGACCAACTCGCACAGGACAGGGAGTTGACACAGACTAAATACACAGGGGAACGAGACACAGGTGGAACCAATGAGGGCGGGAGGGCACAAGGAGGGAGGAGTCTGGAACAAGAGACAAGGTGAGTGACAGACAACACAACATACACAGACAGTGAACACAGAATTACCCACAGGGTCTGGGTGTAACAATAAGTCCTCTAACCCTTGATATATTCTTCAGGTGATAGTAGGCTGATTTTGTAGTTGTCTTGATATGGCTGTTCAGGTTGAGGTCTGAATCCATAACTACAACTAGATTTCTGGCTTGGTTTGAGGTTTTTAACATCAGCGATTAAAGCCGAGTTGTGTATAGAGGTTGTACATGGGGATTATATATTATTGTATATATGATTATATTGTATATATGATTATATATTATTGTAACCCTGACTTTTATGTTTAATCTGATACCTAAAATGTTTTTTTGTGGGGGGGGGGGGGGGGTTATACCATGTTTTTTTCTTGATTTGTACCTTGTGACCTGATATAAAAGGGTCCCCAAAAACGGTGACCCTAGGGCTCAAAGAATTTAAACAAGGGCAGTAACCTCATAAATATTAAAAGGGGATCAATATCCCGGGTGTGTGTGTATATTATTATACATCACAATATTTCACACTACAGTGTTTTATTAACTAACAGGAAAAAAACACAAAGAAGGAATCACCAATAAATGTGTTGTAATGTGATTTGTAAACATGCACCACAAAGAAAGATGTTTATGATATCGCTTTAATGTTTTTAAATACCCCAGAGTATTGAATGCCTTTATGTGTTCATGTTATTGTGTGTTTATTTGTACAACGACACATTAGTACAGCAGTTAACCGCCATGAGGGAGATTTGTGTTTTTTCCAGTTCAAATGAGTTGACTCTCTCTGCTGTGGTTTCAGAGAGTCTCTGTTGGCTTAATTAATACTTTGTTATGGGCTGTTACTACTAATTGTTTTTGCAATTAGAGTGTTGGCTGGAAATACCACGGCGACAGACGCCTGCGGCTGCACAATTACCACCAGAGTGCTGCTGGGATTTATTAGACAAGAAGCAACTCGTCAGGAAGGAAGGAAGTGGTTCAAGTCTTTCAACCGAAATGCAGAAGAGGAACTTTCTGGACAACGGCATGTCAAGATAGAGGAAGGAAGGAGAAGTAGTGTATATATATATATATATATATATATATATATATATATATATATATATATATATATATATATATATATATATATATGTATGTATTACTTCTCATTGTACATGTATATCCTTAGGGGTGAGACCTACATTTAGTGTCTGACAGTGTATTAGTGTATTTTTGTATTTCTTTACAAAGCATTACGGTCTTTCAAAAATACATCAATTTTCTAAGTATTTTCTAATTCCATCCATCCATCCATTATCAGCCGCTTATCCGGGGTCGGGCAGCAGGTTCAGCAGGCCGACCCAGGCTTCCCTCTCACCCGCAACACTTTCCAGCTCATTCTGGGGGATCCCGAGGCGTTCCAAGGCCAGCCGGGAGATATAATCCCTCCAGCGTGTCCTCGGTCTTCCCCGGGGTCTCCTACCAGTTGGACGTGCCTGGAAAACCTCTAATGGGAGGCGTCCAGGAGGCATCCTGACTAGATGCCCGAACCACCTCAGCTGACTCCTTTTGACACGAAGGAGCAGCGACTCGACTCCAAGCTCCCTCCTGATGTCCGAGCTCCTTACCCTATCTCTAAGGGTGAGCCCGGCCACCCTGCGGAGGAAGCTCATTTCGGCCGCTTGTATTTGAGATCTCGTTCTTTCGGTCACGACCCAGAGTTCGTGACCATAGGTGAGGGTTGGAACATAGACCGACCAGTAAATGGAGAGCTTCGCCTTCCGGCTCAGCTCCCTCTTCACCAGGACGGACCGGTACAGCGCCTGTTTTATTGCTGCAGCCGCACCGATCCGTCTGTCGATCTCCCGCTCCACCTTACCCTCACTCGTGAACAAGACCCCGAGATACTTGAACTCCTTCGCTTGGGGTAGGCAGTTTGTCCCCACCTGGAGGGAGCAATCCACCGGTTTCCGGCAGAGCACCATGGCCTCAGATTTGGAGGCGCTAACTCTCATCCCTGCCGTATTTTCTAATTATTATTTTATTATTTAAAAAATACATAAACTTGACACTTAATAACAATAAGTGTCAAGTATATAATAATAATAATAGCTCCCCTTTATCTTGTTTTTGGTCTTATTCTATATCCTCTAAATTACTTAATATTCCTGCAGAAAGAAGTGCATCCACTTCAGAAATATGAAGTTGTTGTTTGTTTTTTTTACATTTGAATTAGCCGTAGTAATAGTTATACATTATTTTGGTCTTTATTGAAAACGTATGGCAAAAGCATTCAGACATGTGAAGTCCACTCAGCTGATCCAGCTCTGTGTCCCTGAGGCCAGGTTACAGTTTAAGAAAGGATATATATTAATAGTTTTTATGTTTGTGTCGACACTTTGACAGCAACAGCTGTTCTTACCAAGGTTCACTAAAATGTATTGTGTAATGCTGCAGTTATGGATTCGCAAACAGATGTAAAATATTATGGCTTTATTTGAGCTAGTTCAACACTATTTAGTCTGATTGTTGGACATCGAAACAAAGACTCTACATTACACCTGCACTGTGTCGTCGCGGGACCTATATAGGTGCTTTTTTAGACATTTTAGTTAAACTGTGTAAAACATTACAATAATCATGAACAAATATATTGATGCTACACATTAAATTAAACAAGAGAACCTGGGCTACAATAATTAGTCAGCCATTTCAACACAACTCAAACACCAACTAAAATAATTATTAAAATATCATAGTCATAATTTTGTCATGAGTCAGCCCACTCTGCATGTTTCCAGAACTAGCATCCCGTAGCTTGGTGCTATCAGAAGAATCCAGATGGCAAGACAATTCCACACAGATTCCAAATCTATTCACCAAATCCCTCTGCTGCAAAGCATCACAGAGATTTGAACCAAAGACCACAGCAACATGAATCGCCGAGTCAGCAAATTAGGAAAAAATTAGGAAAAAATAGCAATTAGAAGAAAAAATGCCTTTCCCCCAGTAAATCCGCACTGATACAAGTTTATTGAACACCATAAGTGATATACAAGTGAAATATAAGGTTTGCTGCATGAAAAATGTCACAGATGCACGAAGATATGCGCAAATGTGCCCAAATGCACATTTTGGAAACCTCGCCTGAATTCTCTCTGCACTTTACCTCTCTGACTTTGTTCTGCTTCACTTTTTCAAAGTCAAACATTGCAGAGAGACTGTTCACATATTGTGCTATGATTTAGAAGAGCTTCAGAGCGTAGTAAAGCATCATTTCAAAGAGATAATCATCCTGAAAGTGTTTTTATTTATAGGCAGACCTGAAACTTCTATTTTTTCTGTGTTTCAATCTTTATTTACTCTTAGCCAGTAACATATATACTAATATAGCAACAAAAATAAAGCGTTACCTTTTGATTTCCCCAAAATCTGTGTCTTTATTAATCTCATTCAAATTAACAACATTTCTTTTGTCGTACCAAACAAGCCAAGATACTTTACTATCTTCATTTTTTTTAAACTAACCGGTAAAAAAACACAAGTATTGTGAGTTGGAGACTAGCAATCTTTTTTTTATTATCAATTAATGTGTTACATTTATTCAAATGAAAAAAACAGGTCCTCTTAAATAGCAGAATATGTTCATCACAATTTCCTAAAGCGCAAGGTGACAATCTCAGATTGCTTATTTGTCATATGTGATTCGGTTTCTGTCAATAGATTAATGGACTGATTGTTTTTGTGGATTCTGACCTTCAAAACAACAAGAAGTGTTGTTAAAGGAACATTTGAACCGATGTTGGCAGGCCCATAGAGATTACCCCCGCAGCCCCCGCACCACAGCCTCGCAGGGATAGGGGGCCTCGCGTGGCGAGTGGTTGTATGTAATTTACAACCACTCGCCGTGAGCTCCGTCAACTTTCCGCGGCGGAAGTAACGTTTCACAAAATCGTAACTATCCTTTAAAACAACGGATTTCAATAATAAACACATCTCCGTGACCGTGCGGCCATGTAGGAGTCGAACGGCGCCATCTGGATCCTTACCAGCCACCTATAAGTAACTTTAAATTCCGTCAACCGTCGGAGATTGTTTTATTTTACATATCTGGGTCCAGTATTTCCCCTGTCAAATGGACAATCTTTGATCCACCTCAGACGGCACATGCGCAGTCAACTGAAGAGAATGCACCCGGGCTGGCTTCTGGGAAATGTAGTTTTCTTATAGAACTTTGACGTTTTTCATTTTTGAACCGATTTACTCCGTTTTCCCCCTGAAAAGCCTTCAAATGACCCCAATACTTTGTTTTTTTTTGTGGTTTTCATTGCTTCTTCGTGTTCTGTAGGCTCTGTTCTTTCTAACAAGGGGTGTTATTAGTATGTGAGACCTTGGTAAGGGTCTGAAGCACACATTTTGAACATGTCGGAAACCGCTCGAAAAGCATTTTTCTGCCATTCTTAATTAGATCATGCTGGATGTTCATAGTTATGATCAAAATATGTTATGACATTTATTTTTTTTAAATATACATTTTCTTCACAAGAAAATTCTGAAAAAATTATATAAAATAATACTCAATAACTCATTTGTGGTTCATACGACTATTTGAAAACGTAATCTTGAGACGCTCCCCCAATACCGGGGGAATGGGTCTTCACAGTTTGCTATTTGACAGTTGACTGTTGCTATGTGAGCGATGCCTGGTTTGTGTACGTTCCAAACTTCCTTTGCTTCCCGATCTCTGTGGCCGTCAAAATAAAAGTCCCATTCACCGTTAACACTAAAATCATATTTATTGGCTTTTTGGTGAGAGAAGATCTGCATGCCATAACAGTGCCTGGACTACGGGAATAAATGATTGGCAAGGACTGTCTAGAAAAATAAAAGAGCACGAACACACTCGCTCACATATGGCAGCTTGTGTAGTGTATGACACATGGCAAGGACATCAAAGTATTGATGAGCAGATTTCCGCTGCAAAAGAAAGTCAACTTTTGGTCAGCGGTATTAACAAGAATTGTTGATGTTACGTTGACACTTGCATCATGCAATGTTGCATTCCGTGCAGATCGTGAGAAACTAGGAGAAATCAATAACAGAAACTTTTTATCCATTATGGAAGTTCTCGGCAGATATGACCCTATATTACAGAGGTTTATTTCCAGCGAAAGTAAAACGAAATACTTAAGCCCACAAATTCAAAATGAAATTATTTATATTATGGCACAGAAGGTTCAAAACGAGATAGTGAAAGAGGTCCACGACGCAGAATTTTATTCGGTAATAATGGACACAACTCAAGACATTTCCAAAGTAGATCAACTCAGCCAGGTGCTGCGCTATGTAACAATTTCCATGCAGTGCATGATCAATGCGTATCTGTTTTGGAGAAAGACATAGTTAACCTTTTAGAGAAGAAGGGTATTTCTGTCAATAAATGTCGAGGACAGGGATATGATGGTACAGCCACAATGAGTGGGGCGTACTCCGGGCTACAAAAACGCATCTCAGACAGAGAATGTAACGCCATCTATATTCACTGCGCTTCTCACAATTTAAACCTTGTCCTGAACGATGCATGCCAAAATGTAACAAAGGTAAAATATTTCTATGATTCTGTACAAAAACTCTATCTTTTTTTTCAGTGGTAGCATCAAAAGATGGGAACTCCTGGAGACAGAGTTCAAAGCAGGGCTTACACTTAAAGGGCTATGCCCGACGCGTTGGGCATCCCGGCATAATGCTGTGCGCTCTCTCCGCTTTCGCTTTAGCCTCTTAACGTTCTGCTGTCGCGCGGGCGCCCATTTCAACTATACACTATACATTCCGTTGTACACTGTACATCTATTTATAGTTCGGTATGAGTGCCATATGTTTCTGGAAACCTACGATTCTTGTGATTCCAGCTGTCCACTCAGTTTCAAGATCAGACCACCACAGCAGCTACAATCAATACTTTTGTCAGACAACAACAAACAAACAAGCGATTTGAAAATCAAGACAACTCACCGATGACGCCTCATATTGATCCATAAAACCATAATATTCCAACAAAAACGGCGTTGTTACGTCGTAAAGGTCCAATAAAAATAAATCCCATGAAAGATTTAGTCCAAAACACGTGATTACATCCATAAATATTCACCAACTGGCGTTGCATCATTCCATTGCAGCTGAACGTTATGAACGAAAGTAGTTTAATTTTTAGCAGAAAGTTATGTTTGCATGGGAGCACAGCTACAAACTCGCTATCAAAATGTCCGCCGAAATCTAACGGTTCCAAGGAGACCCCACTTGAACCAATAGGAGCTTCATGTCCTGACTGACAAGCTACATTACCCAACCAGAAGCGACGTTGAAGTTTAGGCTCAGCCTCTATTTTCTTACGTGGCTCACCTATGTCGCGTCGTACAGGTCAGATGTCAGGCGTTTCGGACAGCCTAAACAAAGATAGGCGGGAAGAGGGGGGGCAAATAATCCCAACAGCCTTCAATTTGATGAGAAGAGACAGCTGCTGTAGAGCTTCAGTGTAAATTAGCATAAAAATGCATTTATACTTCATTTTCTCTGTGTCAGCAATACTGATAGTATATATGAATAGTACCTCTATAAGTTTGCAAGACTATAAGCCTTTTTAATAGGTATATAGTATATATATCAGGAATATTTTCAGTCTCAAAATGGAAAAACGCCTAGACATTTCATTAGAAAAACATGTGTAAAATATTAATTTTCTGTGATATTATTATCAACTTTTTACTTAGACTAGAAAAGGCTTCAGGCTATGGTCCCATTGTGTTTTCCAGTCCATAAGTCCCATTTATAGTCATCTACAGGCATCTATTTACAAAGAAATGTTCAGACGGAAATAAAAACCTTATACTTTAGTGTGTTCAAACTCATATAACTCAGTGTCAGCAGCACTTAAAGTGATTCTGACTATTGAGGGAAAAAAGCTTCAGAATGTTACCTTTCAAAAGAGACCAAGACCATGCATTTACTCCACATAGTTCAAGTACAGCTTGCAATTTACTTTGGGTATACCTGGATAGGCGTTTTTCGTCAAATTTTACAGGAATGTTAAGAGGTTAAAGACGTGATGAAAGCACTGACGAAAATATGTTTATTGTCCAACACAGCATGGAGAATTTCGAGTTTGTCCTCCAAATAGTTATACAGGGTAAACTTCTCGAAACTGTAAATGTTGTTTCACAGAGCCTCCAGAAACAGAATGTGGATATTTTGCAGGCAAGCGAATATCTAGCCGGTGTATCACAGAGCCTTGCTGCATTCAGAGGGGAGTTTCAAAGCCATAAAGAAAGTGCCCAAGATCTTGTCCAGTCCTGGGGCATTTCTCCCACATTTCTTCAAAAACGCGCCAGGCGCACCAAGAGGCATTTCGATGAGTTATGCGAGGATGAGAGGCTGCTGGATCCCGAGGAACACTTTAAAGTGTCAGTGTTTTACCAGACTGTAGACATAGCCATTACACAGGTAGGTTCAGTGGAATGCAAGAGGTGGCAAGGAGGTTTGGGTTCCTACGCCCACGAGAACTCCTGTCAAAGTCAGACAATGATATGTACCAGTCAGCGAGTGCCCTCGCTGAGCAATACTCTGACGACTTATCCGCGGACTTCCCAGACCAGGTGCTCGCCTTAAGACAGGCGTTAGAGTTCGCCATCAGGGAAATAAAAAATGGCTCAATTTATGATTTAGCAAACACGCTAATAATAAAACACAACTCCATACTATCAAGTGTGCCTGATGTAGCCACGGCCATCAAATTATTTCTGACAATAGCCGTGACTGTCGCAAGCGCTGAAAGGTCATTTTCCAAGCTAAAACTGATCAAAACATATCTCAGAAGCTCCATGTCACAAGAGAGGCTGTCAGGTCTGGCCAT
>NC_136590.1:21392119-21399619 GCF_910589615.1 Taurulus bubalis | reverse complement strand
TTATTCATTATTCCAGTGTTTACTCTAACACTGACGTCTCCTCAAAGTAAAGTGGTATAACAGTATGACATAATAGGGTAAAAAAAAATAAAATAAAAAGGCTGGTACATTATGCATATTATGGCATATAAGTGTAATTTTATGAAGTGAAATGTAGTAGTAGCAAAACAATATTCAGTATAGTACAGCAGTATTGCATATTGTAAGTATTAAGTCTACAAAATACATTATATATATATATATATATATATATATATATATATATATACACACACACACATACATACACACTACCGTTCACTTAAAAATGTCCTTATTTTTCAAAGAAAAGCACTGTTTTTTTCAATGAACATTAAATTAATCAGAAATACACTACACATTGTTAATGTGGTAAATGACTATTCTAGGTGGAAACGTCTGGTTTTTAATGAAATATCTACATAGGTGTATAGAGGCCCATTTCCAGCAACTATCACTCCAGTGTTCTAATGGGACATTGTGTTTGCTAATCGCATAGAAGACTAATGGATGATTAGAAAACCCTTGTGCAATTATGTTAGCACAGTTTAAAACAGTTATGCTTGTGAGAGAAGCTATAAAGCTGGCCTTCTTTTGAGCTAGTTGAGTATCTGGAGCATCACATGTGTGGGTTCCATTATACTCTCAAAATGGCCAGAAAAAGAGAACTTTCATGTGAAACTCGCCAGTCTGTTCTTGTTCTTAGAAATGAAGGCTATTCCATGGAGGAAATTGCGAAGAAACAGAAAATTTGTTTGGGTGACCCCAACCTTTTGAACGGTAGTGTGTAGTATGTATGTGTGTGTGTATATATATATATATATATATATATATATATATATATATATATATATATAGTACACTTGGGTATTGCCAAAAGAAGAAATAAAACCTATAATGATCATAGTTTGTCAGCTTCTCGACGAGTGATGCTGTTGGGCGTCACTCCCCCTGAATAAACTATGAAACTAAAGCAAGCAATGGCAAAGTTTATTCATTAAGGTTTTCAAAAAACTGTCAATGAGGAGGTACGTAGGTAGATAATGAGAATAAATATGAAACAAGATTTAAATTGATATAAAACATTATTAATAGGCTTCTTTTTTTTCGTAGTCATACATTGACTTTTATATTTTTCTGACCTTTTTATGTGGACAGAATTATGTCCAAGGGATGATTAGGCCTGAGTACTGAAGTGATATATATATATATATATATATATATTATTACACAATCCAGTGACATTAGTTATTACATTATTGGTACCCTTATCACAATGCCTTTTAGATGTTGACATTTTTAATGAGCATTTTTTAATTAATGGTTTTCATAAGCGATTATCTGCTGATAATTTTCCTTAATTAATCAGCCAATTGTTTAGTCTTTAGTCCTTCGTGTCGAAAGGAGTCAGCTGAGGTGGTTCGGGCATCTGATCAGGATGCCCCTTGGACGCCTCCCATTAGAGGTTTTCCAGGCACGTCCAACTGGTAGGAGGCCCCGGGGAAGACCAAGGACACGCTGGAGGGATTATATCTCCCAGCTGGCCTTGGAACGCCTCGGGGTCCCCCAGAATGAGCTGGAAAGTGTTGCAGGTGAGAGGGAAGCCTGAGTCGGTCTGCGGAACCGGCTGCCACCGCGTCCCGACCCCTGATAAGCGGCTGATAATGGATGGATGGATGTTTAGTCTGTGAAACATCAAAAAGTAGTGAAAACCTCCCAGAGTTCCAAAATATGTATACAAATGCTTGTTTTATTCAATCAAAAGTCCAAAATAAATATTTAATTCACTATCATACTTTTTTTTTAAACAAGCGGCGAATCTTCATATTTAAGAAGTAAATATTCGTGCTTGAAAAATGACTAAAACAAGTGATACATTTTTTCGATCATCAATATAGCCCTTATCAATATCATGCTCGTAGTTTCAAAGCATTTCCTGTCGCTTGAGAAGAGAAGAAGAGTCGTGAAGACAGCAGGCGGGTTCAGGAATGTCTCCGATTAGCGAACATCAGCCACCAGAAGCCACTTGCTGCTTCTGCCTCAGCACAAAGAGAGGTATAGGTGGGGAAATGTGGTCTTATATATATATATATATATATATATATATATATATGTATGTATGTATGTATGTATGTATGTATGTATGTATGTATGTATGTATGTATATATATATATATATGTATATATATATACGTATATATATATATATATATATATATATATATATATATACGTATATATATATATATATATATATACGTATATATATACGTATATATATATATATATATATATATATACGTATATATATATATATATATATATATATATATATATATATATATAATATATATATATATATATATGTATATGTATATATATATATACGTATATATATATATATATATATATATATATATACGTATATATATACGTATATATATATATATATATATATATATATATATACGTATATATATATATATATATATATATATATATGTATATATGTATACGTATATATATATGTATATATATATATATATGTATATATATATATATATATATATATATATATATATATATATATATATATATATATATATATATATATATTTATATTTATATGGAGGCTGAGAATAATATTCTGTAAGATTTTTTAATGCATTGGCAATAGCAGTCAATATTAAATATATTTAAAGTCAAGTTTATTTCATACAGCATTCTTTCATAGAACAAGATCACAAAGTGCCTTGCAAGAATATAAATTATAAAAAATAAGACCATAAAAAACATTAAAAGAAGAAATAAAACAATAACACACAAAGACAAGCGCCATGTGATTTAAAGATTTAAAAAACAGGAACTACAACACATAACAAACAGTCATGCTCATTGCTCATTTTTACTTCCCAGTTTATTTTCTATTTATTCCAAACTGGTGTTGAAAGAATGTATCATTATTTGTGCATATTTCCCAGCAAAGAGCTACAAAGAGTATAAAAAGTTGCATGAACTGCATACAGTTTAAACATTATATCGTACAATATAAACACATCTGTGTTTTACGATCACTTTCAGTAAAGGAAACAAGCCTCTTTTAGCTCTAAATCAGAGTCCTCTCCGGCAGTCTTTCTGACATGATGTCTCTGTCCATTCCCAGAGCTGCCACAGTCGGAGCACATCAGTGTCGCTGACGCCACGTGGTTGGCCCTCAACGTGGTGTCGGGGGGTGGCAACGCTTCCAACTCGCAGCCCATCGGAGTCACCAAAATCGCTAAATCCGTCATCGCGCCGCTGGCCGACCACAACATCTCCGTTTTCATGCTGTCGACGTATCAGACCGATTTCATTCTGGTGAGTGTGGATAAGAAGGTACGTTTCAACGGCCGACACTGGACAAAACGTCGACGGTAATCCCACACAGGACTGGCGGATCCCGCCACTTGGTTGGTCAGTGGGCATAATATCAAACTATGACACTCAAGGTTCCCTCGATCTCGTTTTTGGATGTGAGAGTGACGGCATCTTTTCAAAATAACCTCTGTCTTACCTCTAAGTCCAGTTTATGCAACAAAACTACTTAGGGTTGGCTTGACTTACTAATGAGTCACGTGACAAAAACAGTCAAAGTGACACGAACAGCGGTCTCCTGGGTGAAAGTCCTGTGTTTGTTTGACCCAGTCTCCAGATCTGAAAAGTGAAGCTGACGCTGAAGCGCCTTAAACATGCATTATCTCTCCTGACCACCAGGGGGCGACTCCTCTGGTTGTATAGAAGTCTATGGTTCCTGTGTTAAAGCTGCATCATACTCGATGTTGTCCATGTTTTCGTCTCACAGCTTTAAACCTTTTTAGTCTTCAATACATTAAAGTTAATTGTAACATTTTGGTCGCCTAACAATATCTTGCTAAAAAAACAAGATGACCACCAAAATGCCGAACTCGAGGCTTCAAAGCTTTCTCATCCCAGACCATTAAAAAAAAAACAATTACAATACAAACTTGCATTTGGTAAAGTGTTCTTGTTTGGTGTCTTGAATGCTTCAAGAGTCACATTATTTGTCTATTACACCAGTGATTTTCAACCACTGCACACTGTGGGAAAATGTCCAATTTCACTTAATTGGTCCAAAAAATTATTATTTAGTTGCCGCAAATGATTTTCCATTGTTGAGCGTCTGAGCCTGCAATATAGTGGCTGGCAGAGTAATATAGAGCAGGTCTACACCTTATTCTGCTATTAAACAAACTAAACGGCCGTATGTTATTGATCTTATCTACACGACAGCTTGTCATTTCTGGGTCGCGTTTACAACTCTTCTCTGCTCTCTGTGTCACGCACGGCGGAGTTCCGCCCCGATGCGCTGCACACAGTGGACAGAGAGTGGCGAAAAATATGTCACGTGCTTTTCACAATGGGATTTGCTGCTGAAGCTATCACTATTTTAAGCTATGAGCTCTCACTTTTAAAGCCCAACAGTTAATGTATTTGCAGGTCAAGACAAACATCCAACTGCGGAGCTCCATAAAGGACGTTTCTGACTTCGCATATCGAGAGGCTCTGGAAATATTCTTCCAAAAGCCCGAAAAACACACTGCAGTGACCAAGCCTGCACACTTAGTGGTTGTCATTAAAATAAATGTACACCATGTGTCCTTTAAGTCAGTATTTATCAAACTGGGGCAGTATTTATTACAGGGGCGCAAGAAGATATGCTGGTTTTAAATGTTTACCGTACACCGTTAATAGGTTACGCTTGCGCGACTCTGCGATTCTTGTCATTCCGCCACAAGCCGATCTTTGAGACCTCCGTTTAGTCGTTTTTTCTGCTGCTGTGTCTCAACATTGAGCATGAATTGACAGCCGTATAAAATCTACAACCCCGTTTTAAAAAGATGTGTAGAGGAAAGCGGCTCACTGCAGCCACTAATACCGATACGTGATGCTCACACATCTGCACTCATTCTGTTTTGTTTTGCAAAAAAAACCAACTAAATATTAGTTATTTTTTGCATAACTTTATTTTAATTTTTCTAACAAAGTGACAACACTACTTTTTTTTTTTTTTGTCTGATGGAGCAATCTGGTTGACTTGAAACACTGAATACTCTTCCATGCCAGTAGGTAGCGCAATAATAACCTATCATATATGCTGTATTATGTTACAATGTGACATTTTGGGCTTTTTGGGTTGTTGGTGTGCCGTGGGAATTTTTTATTGTAGAAAATGTGCCGCGGCTCAAAAAAGGTGGAAAAACACTGTATTACACAACGGCAACACAACCGTCTCCGTCCAACGTGTCAGACATGAAAAAGCAATAACCTCGGATGGAGTGTACTTCTCTCAGCGCCGCTTCCTTTTGATTTAGGGAGGAATCCTCCCTCATAGCGAGGCCATTCTGGCCACAGGGAGTGTTTTCTTTATTGCCTCGGTTTAGTGGAAAAACAAGGTCTGCTGAGCAACTCCGGCGTGTTTATGAAAATGAAAGAAAACCTATGTTGATAATCTGTTACGTAAAGAGGATCAGCGGCTCAGCCTTGAGCTGGAATTCCAGGTATCATACTCTGGGCCCATTTCCTGTCTACCTACAATCCTAATCATTGGTATTTCAGATTTTTTTTAATAAATCCTGCTGCGTTCACTGTCGCCCACCACCCATCTTCTCTCTCTGTCCGTGTGTGTGTGTGTGTGTGTGTGTGTGTGTCGTAATCGTCAATGCGTATTACGATTGACGTAATAGCTGTCACACTCGGTAAGGAAACCCTCTGTAACTCTCTCTTTTTCCAGCTCCAGAGTTCACATTTGAATCGCAGACAAAAGAAAAGACGCATGTTATAAATCTTTACAGGTGGTTATTGTGTCAAAGCGATGTTCAATTATTTATGTTTGCTGATTCAGTTAATTTGATGCCAACATTTTCAGTAGACAACCATGAACCATCAGTCAGTCACATGTCATTTTGATATAACCTTCAAGGAAAGAAATCCCTCTATGACTCATAGTCATACTGGCTCAAAAGGAAATGCAGCCCCCCACCTTTACACATGCGTGATGCATCCATGTTCTCTTTCAGTAAAAATGACGATGGTATTGAAGGTAAATTATAAAGGTAAAATGTAGTTTTGGTGAGAAACTTTAATAAATCTAGATGTTTTCTAGAGTGAATTATGATCTGTTTGATTTCCTAACACTTTCTCTTATAATGCATCCTTTTAACGACGAATACCAAGATTTTGTTATCAATATTTTTTTTTTGTTCTAATCATTTTAATTGTGTTTTTAATGCAGCCAACCATTATAGATGACTGGAACAAAGTAAAAGGATATAATTCATAATTGTTGATGGTTTAAACTGACTTTGGTAGGGTTGTGCAAATAAAATAGTCTCAAGCCTCGTGGACCAGCTGCTATAACAAAACAACATAAATGATCTGTATTGGCCGATGTATCATCGCACAAAAAAAGAAGTTTATTTGCTCCCATTTTTTTCTGTGAGATTTGTTCTGTTTTTTATCAATGATGGAGACCAACTAGATACAAAATAGGACGGAGACTCCACAGGACGATTTCTTACCTACTGTCATGCAAACGATCATGTTTTTCCACAAATTATGTACCAATTTTTAGTCCTTTCATTATCAAATACCTTAAGAAAACCACAATGCACATATCTGCTTGGACATATGAACATTTGTTCTCGACTCGTATCTTTTGTCCTCAGGTCCGAGAGCGAGACCTGCCGATGGTCATGCACACGCTGTCTTCCGAATTCACTTTGCTCCGCGTCGTCAACGGAGAGACCGTCGCCATCCACAACCTCGGGGTCACCAACGGCTTTGTGAAGCACAAACTGGGTAGGCCTGAAAAGGAAAAAAACAAAACATTTATACGTTTTATTTTTTTGTATCGGAGAACGTTTTTTGAAGAACGGTGACACGCAGGAGGAGGACATGTATCGAATATTTTAACCTTTTTAAATTCCACTGTAGCGTAGATATGATATCATTAAGCAATAAGGTACTCGAGGCAGTACTGTATCGTCAATAATGTACTGTTCAAGGGTGTTGCTAGGCCCGACGCGCAGCCGTACTTCCGCCATACACATACGGGACGCACATACGGGACTACGGTTGAAAGCAGGGTGGAGGATGACACCGATGTAAAGAAGTGCTCTCGCTGCTTCTGTCCATATTTTCTCCCTGTCATTTTTCTCCTCCATGATGTTTAGAGAACTTGCCTCGCGTCGGGAAATTACCGACGTAATTATCTCTCACTGGAAATTATCACGATTTTGTGATCAAACCCTTTTCATTCCTCATCTTATTTCCGGTTTTATGCACTCGCTTCCCGCTATCTAGTCTGCTCTCAGAGCATTATCTGCTCTGCTCTCCTGATTGTGAGCCGTATCAACGATTGACTGTACAGCAGGAACAGGGACCACAAATGCATTATTCACCTCTGACATTCTCATCAAAAGT
>NC_136590.1:21369619-21382119 GCF_910589615.1 Taurulus bubalis | reverse complement strand
TTCCTGACAGGAAGCTGCTTAGTTTTCAGGTCGCTTCATGGATTATTTTGCTCACACCGTGAAGCTGCAATACGACCTGACGATAAAGTGCAATGATAAAAATGCCTCCGGTAGAAATAAATTACTGAGCCACTTTGTTTCCCAGAATAATGACACAGACATAAGCTATGGTTCACACAGGGAGGAGCGTGCGTGTTTGTGTGTGTCCCACAGGCCTGCTGAACTGATGTGAAAGCAGGAGACGGCTATTTACTGTAGAGCGATGCCCACGTGGGGACATTTCTGTTGGTCTTAAGCATTTGGTGATTATGTTTTCCTTTCTTTTTTTTTCCTTTCACCAAACAGCCATCTTTCTTCTGGTCGGAAAGGATTAGAAGAAACTCTGTATTTATCAGTGTTAAAACTGGAGGGCGTTGACAGTTCTTCTGATTCCATTTTTAAAGACAAACCAGTTGAAGAGCGAGTGTCTTTTTTTCTTCTTTTTCTTTTGGGAGCTTGTTGCGTGTTCAGTTTTTACTGTCTTTACTTAACAGGGATTGTCCTCTCACTGTTATTTGCTCCCAGTATGTCCTTTTTAAATCAATAAACTGGTGACATCTCTGCCCCACGTGGTCGTCGAGCCTCGGGATTTTACTGTAAATCAGTATTTTGACAATGAAACTGGGAATTAATATGCTACAGATTGACAAAATGTCTTCTTTAAGATAAAATAATGCAAAAACATTACAATACAAGTATATTAAGTTTAAATATGAATATTATCAGCTAATAAAGAATACTATATACATGGTAAGGGAATATAATAGTGCGAGTCAGTGCTGAACAACAGCGTCACTCGTCGAGAAGCTGACAAACTATGATCATTATGGGTTTTATTTCTTCTTTTGTCAATACCTAAGTGTACAAATGTATATATACACACACATACACTACCGTTCAAAAGTTTGGGGTCACCCAGACCAATGTTCTGTTTCTTCGCAATTTCTTGCATGGAATAGCCTTCACTTCTAAGAACAAGAATAGACTGCCGAGTTTCACATGAAAGTTCTCTTTTTCTGGTCATTTTGAGAGTATAATGGAACCCACACATGTGATGCTTCAGATACTCAGTTTTATAGCTTCTCTAACCAGCATAACTGTTTTCAGCTCTGCTAACATAATTGCACAAGGGTTTTCAAGTGTTTTCGAATCATCCATTAGTCTTCTATGCGATTAGCAAACACAATGTACCATTAGAACACTGGAGTGATAGTTGCTGGAAATGGGCCTCTATACACCTATATAGATATTTCATTAAAAAACAGACGCTTCCACCTAGAATAGCCATTTACCACATTAACAATGTATAGTGTATTTCTGATTAATTTAATGTTATCTACATTGAAAAAAAACAGTGCTTTTCTTTGAAAAATAAGAACATTTCTAAGTGACCCTAAACTTTTGAACAGATGTATGTATGTATATATATATATATATATATTGCATTTTGTAGACTTAATACTTACAATATGCAATACTGCTGTACTATACTGAATATTGTTTTGCTACTACTACATTTCACTTCATAATATTACACTTATATGCCATAATATGTATAATGTACCAGCCTTTTTTCATTTTATTTTTATTTGACCATATTATGTCATACTGTTATACCACTTTACTTTGAGGAGACTTCACTGTTAGTCTGGAACACTGGAATAATCTGACAACGATTATAACCGCATAACTATATAGATTATAATTAACTGGAGGATACACTTTTTTTCTCCACGATCTTAAACTATAAATCTTAAAAAAATATATATATATCTATATCTATATCTATATATATCTATATCTATATATATATATATATCTATATATATATATATATATATATATATATATATATATATATATATATATATATATCCACCCTACGGAAGAAATTTCGGCCACTTGTTTTTTAATTTAAATACAAATTGGTAAAATCGCCACTTGTCCTCTCCTTATATGTAGTCAGGTGTCGGTAGGTAGAACTGCCAGTGCCGCTGAGTCACACTGCCACGGACTCGCCGCTGCCAGTAACCACACTCGCAGTCTCTCCCAACAACGTTAGCTAACGTGATAGCACCATTTAAAAAACTGGTGGGAGGGAAATTAAGCCGCTGTAGACATCTTAACGCTGATTGGCCAAGACTTGATACGTCACATGTTCTATTGCGAAGATCACGACCTCAGTTTTTTCCCGCGTCTCACTCCAATCTCAGAAACGCTGGGCAACGCTGGGCAGCGCCCCCCCCCAAAAAAAAAAAAAACTATCCGGACCTACACGATTTAAAAAAAAAAAAAAATTCCAGTTGCCACAAGAAGAGAAGATATCTACACACACAGACAGACCGACCGGCGTCTCCACCACTGAGAGCCCCTCCTCCTCTCTAGCCTGCAGCTCATGGGGAGACAGCAGGTAGATCAGCTGTCTGTATTATTTGAGCTGAGTAAACAAAGCAGAGAACAGCCAGGCCCTTGTAGCCTCCACACACCACCCTTTTCTCTGCTTCAGCTCACTTCAGCACACAAATGATGGAGGAAGAAGAAGAGGCGGAGGGCTGCTCCAGCTGCAGAAACCCTCTCTGCAGCGCAAGGTTAAAGGAGAGACCATGCTCTGTTATTGTTTTACCTCATTGGATCAGCTTTCTTCTTACATAATCCTCGAGAGTTCAACGTGACGGCTCATTGACTTAAGCTTTACTGAAAATTACCTCAAGCTGTCAAATACATGTAGTGGAGATAAACATATTAAGTAACAGAACAGTAAAAACCTAAAAGTTGAATTTAAGTGAAACCTACTTTGTTGCATTCTACCGTTGTAATTAGTTGTATATAAAAACGCTCTAAATGGAAAAGTCTATGGAAAAAAAGAAATTTAGGTGAACTATAGTCTAAAATGAATTATAATCTGCCTAAAACACTATATGATTAGTTATAAGCACTCATAAATATCTCCACTGGTTGTATACAAGTCTATCTTTCATGTGTTAAAGCTGCATTCTCTCGACTGACCACCAGGGGACGACTCCTCTGGTTGTATAGAAGTCATCCTCGCTGTTTTGGAGAATACTACAACGAACAACGTATTGAAGATGAATTAATGCCTTTTGTGCAAGCTCGCAGCAACATCTCTAGCCCTGAGGGCCCACAATGGCTTGCACAGGTATAAAAAAATAAATAAATCCTTCAGGGGCTGGTGGAGACCAAAAACAAAGCTAAAAGAGGTAAAGAATAGTGTACACATAACAAATTAATGATTACGTTGCTGATTGTGTTGGAAACCACCTGTAAAAATGTATTCTTTAGGTTTAGAGGACAAGCCGGGTGCAACTTCCTCATCTTTTGTTCTTTTGGGATCTCAGACCCCTTTGTTGGTTTTATTTGAACTTTAAGTACTTTTTTAGTATTTTTTGACAGATTAACTTTTTGCCGTCTTTTACGCATTTCAAATCTCCATTGGAGAATTGTTCTGTTTGCAGAGACCATAAAGAGCATCGTCTTAGACTTCCGTGCGGTAAATCATTAATGACAGCAAGCAAAGGACATCATTATGGCTGTAATACCAGTAGATGCACCTCTTAACGTTCTGCCATCCCGCGGGCGTCCTTTACTGTACATTCTAGTGTACACTGTACCCCCTATTTATAGTTCGGTACGAGTGCCAAATGTGTTCTTGTGATTCCAGCTGTGTAATCCGTTTCAAGATCAGACCACCGCAGCAGCTACAAACGAGACTTTTGTCAGACAACAACAAACAAACAAACGATAGCAAAATCCAGGCAACTTACCGATGACGCCTCATATTGATCCATAAATCCATAATATTCCAACAAAAACGGCGTTGTTACGTCGTAAAGGTCCAATAAAAATGAATCCCATAAAAGATTGTCCAAAACCCGTGATTACATCCATAAATATCCACCAACTGGCGTTGCATCATTTCATATCAGCTGGAAGATATGAAAGATAAACAAATTAATTTTAGAGAAAAGGCAAGTTTGCATGAGAGCACAGCTACAAACTCGGTATCAAAATGACCGCCGAAATCTAAGCTTTCTATTGGATCCCCACTTGAACCAATAGGAGCTTTATGTCCTGACTGACAGGCTACATTACCCAACCAGAAGCTACGTTGAAGTTCAGGCTCAGGCTCTATTTTCTTACGTGGCTCAAGCCTGTCACGTCGTACAGCTCAGATGACTAGGGGTGGGGGGGAAAAAAATCGATTCAGCATAGTATCGCGATAGTTTGTGTGGCGATATTGTATCGATACACGAAAGCCAAGTATCAATCTTTTTTGTATGTAATCAATTATGGGAGGCATCGGAGAAAGAAATGAGAAATGCGCCGTCCGTGTGTAAATCAAACGTCTGGACTTCCTGTCACTCGTAGCGGCGCTGCTGCACAGCTGCTGCACGGCGCACAGGACAAAGTCCGCGACACGGCGCTGGTCAAAGACGTTAACTCAAGCATAAATCAAACTGGCTGCCGGTGCTCTCGTAGCGCTGGAAGCGGCCGGTGTTGCGGATTGACAGGCGGCCGTGTTAACTGGTGACTTCCGGCCGAAAGTCGTCAGTTAACACGGCCGCCTGTTAATCCGTAACACCGTCATCCCGAAGCAGTTCCTGGAGAAGTAATATTATTAACCAAGACACGAAGGCGTTCGATGCTCCGACCTCTTTGGGATTTCCACAACAAGTATAACGTAGAAATAGTAGTTATTTTCAT
This sequence comes from Taurulus bubalis, assembly GCF_910589615.1. Lineage (NCBI taxonomy): Eukaryota > Metazoa > Chordata > Actinopteri > Perciformes > Cottidae > Taurulus > Taurulus bubalis. Next base: position 21,377,358 of record NC_136590.1, on the reverse strand, counting down.
GGTGGAGGCAGAAATGGAAACTCTTTGCACAGAGATAAACCACAGAGATAAGCCCCGCCTCCTCTCTGGCGCGTCCAGCTCGAATGACGCGACAATGCAGACTGTAACACAAGCTGTTCAGTTTGTCAGGTGCAACATTTATGAAAGTGTTGGTCAGTTTGTCTGCTTGACAATCACATTTTGCTGCAATAAAAATGATTGAAGTGAGATGAACAGACTGAAAACTTTATCTTCTTAGATACAATATGTTGACAAAGTTTTCCTTTGGGGACAATTTGCGGTGAAAAAAAGGGAATAAAATCGCAATAGTCAATATATCGCAGAATCGTGATAGTATCGAATCGGGACCCAAGTATCGTGATACAATTGAATCGTGGGACTTCTGGTGATTCCCACCCCTACAGATGACAGGCGTTTCGTACAGCCAATGAAATTGCCTAAAAAACGGGTCTAAACAAGAGGGGGTGGAGATGATCCCAACAGGCTTCAGCTTCACCAGAACAGACTTCTGCTCATAGATCCTCAGTCTGTCATTGAATTAGCATAGAAGTGCATGTATACTTAATTTTCTCTGTATCAGCAATACTGGTAGTACATATGAATAGTACCTCTATAAGTTTGCAAGACTATAAGCCTTTTTAATAGGTATATAGTGTATATATCAGGAATATTTTCAGTCTCAAAATGAAAAAACGCCTAGACATTTCATTAGAAAAACATGTGTAAAATATTAATTTTCTGTGATATTGTTATATTGATATTGTTATCTGACTAGAAAAGGCTTCAGGCTATTGTCCCATTGTGTTTTCCAGTCCATAAGTCCCATTTATAGTCATCTACAGGCATCTATTTACAAAGAAATGTTCAGACGGAAATAAAAACCTTATACTTTAGTGTGTTCAAACTTATATAACTCAGTGTCAGCAGCACTTAAAGTGATTCTGACTATTGAGGAAAAAAAGTTTCAGATTGTTACTTTTCAAAAGAGACCAAGACCATGCATTTACTCCAAACAGTTGAATTACAGCTTCCAATTTACTTTGGGTATACCTGGATAGGCGTTTTTCGTCAAATTTTACAGGAATGTTAAGAGGTTAAAGACCAGGACTATTTCATCAGCTCTGATTTGTGTGAGCAATAAGATGCAAATACGACAAAACAGCCAGAGAAACACGCAAATAAAATCTGGGCTTCTACATATATGTATTTCCTGTGTGATCTCGTAACCTTTTTTACATTCATGAAAACAGACAAAAAAGTATTTATAAATATTTATGAATTCATTTTCTCATTTGCATAATGTGTAACACTGTGGGGAAATAGTCTAAAACCTCAAGACTACTATGTATATATTTATTTTTATATATAGTAGTCTTGATGTTTTAGACTATTTCCCCTGAGTGTTACACATTATGCAAATGAGAAAATTAATTAATAAATATTTATATATTGTTTTAAATCGATAAAAGCTTCTTTCAAATGGCTTGTTTCCTCCAAACACAGAGACATTCAAGTTCAATTATACAAAAGAGACAAAAGCAGAAAACAGATAATTATTTCCTGTTTTTTGGTCTCAATCGATTAGTTGTAATAAACCAAAACCGTCCTTTGATGTCTTTCCCAGTCGACCTTCAGGAAGTAAAGTGAGACGTGTCCGTTTGCTGCAGAATCAACCGCTCTGCACTCGTCTTGACGTCAGCAAAGGGGACACGAGGGTCCTCGCCGCCTGTGGAGAGCAGCTGGCTTCCAGCCTCCAGCGTAGCTCTGGATCGGGTCCCTGAGGCACCCCCAGAGAGGAGCGGTCAGCAAAAAACATCCAAACCTTTCATCCACTGCTGCAGGAACACGGGAGCTCACAGGAGGGACTTCACCAGCGCCACCATGTGGTCGACGCCACACGCTACGTCCACCACCTGACCAGGCACAGTCACCTGATGGAGAAACACACAGAACATCAGAAAAACTAGAAAACTTTACGCAACTTGTAGTTTCTTTCCGACCGATTGATCATTGATACGCAAGAGTCAGTCGACAACCTCCGGTCCTGCCAAGTGAAGCCGACGCGGAAGTGTCTTAAAACTTGCATTCTCTCTACTGACCAGCAGGTGGCACCTATCTAATCCCAAAACACAAAGTATAAAACCAAATGCAGCTGTTTTTAAACAATGGATCGTTTTGATGGCTTTATTACGAGCTTTGATGGACTTGTGGATTTAGAATAAGTGGATGAGTACCGATCAAATATCAAATATATATATTATTAGAATTGAATAGCTGTATTTTACTAACCCTGTAGTTGGCAGAGTAACGTCCGATACCGAATATCGAAAAATATTTTCACAGACAGGCGCTCTTCCCTTCAGCTGCATGGTCGCCTCTTTTGTTTGCATGACTAATATTGAATCAGTGTTGTCTTACCCTCCACGGGAAGTATTGGTCGTCTCTCTTGCCGATGCCCAAACAACCTCTCACATTCTTCCCCCAGACGAAGAGCTCGCCTCGATCTGCAACGCAAACCATCAAACGTGAGCCCGCTGTGAGCCTCGGCGCAAAAGCAGTTAGGAACAAGTCGGAGCTCTTTTCTCTGAGACGTGCAGAATAAACTAATATCCTATACTAATGTTCCAGTGTTATTATTTCTGAAATAGCCACGCTGTTTAAACAATAATAACGGATGTTGACTCTTTGTCTTTGTAGTAACACAATTATCACACAAAGAGTGAACAAAGGAGAACACAAAAAGACAATCGTAAGTGTATAAATACAAGCTGTAATTCATTAATAACTTAAATTGGGTAGTTCCCCCCCCCTTCATGTATTGAAAGGTCTGTAAGCAGGTTCCAATTACACATTTCCATTTTTGGATCTTGTGGCAAATCTTTTGGATTTTTAGTCCTTTAGTCCGGCGGTTCCCAACTTGGGGTCCGGGAGCACGCTGGGGGGCGACCAAAGATCACACAGGGTCAAAAATGTGATTTGTGCAAAACTAAAATCACAATAAACACACTTACTAGATAGTTTATACAAAAGTATATAAATAAATAATGATACAAAAATAGTAGGATTCTAAATAGTCCACATTCTGTTTAAACACATTCTTTAAACACATTCTGTTTTTTATGTCAAACCTTTACAAATCCAACTTTAAATCTGTGCACTTCCCTTCTGAGTCACATAGTTTGTAGCTACATCTCATTCTGTGTGACTTCCTAAACAAACAATAAATCACAGACCTGAAAAGTTTGATGTTTCAAAAGAAAACATTAGTTAGACGTGAAGATTGACACCACTTTCATGCAGCCGGTTAGCTTAGCTTAGCATAAAGACTGGAAACAGAGGGAAACAGCTAGCCTGGCTCTGTAAAAACATAACGTCTCTCGTTTAAAACCTGATAGTGGAGCACCTCGACCCTAAAAGTTACAAACCTACCTGTCACTGCAGCAAAATGGTTGAGACCACAACGTACGCTGGTGACGGCGACCGAGGGGTTGAACTCTGAGCGTCCAAACAGCGTGGAGGGAATCATCTCTGGGGCCGAGGACTCAGAGAGTTTTGGGCCTTTTCCCAGGATGCCGTAGCCCCACACGAACATCTCTCCTTTCTCTGAAAAGATCCAGAGACACAGGCTGAGATTTATACACCGACATGGTGACAGAGGCTGTGTTTTAGCCGTTAGCATCATACACTTTATCCTTTTGTGCCAACAGGAAGTGATACTTGCAACGTTGGACGTCAATCAAACTGCAAAATTATTCCCTCTCTTATTTCCTCAGATTTTGTACCTTTTTTTTGTGGAGCTGTTTTACCTCCATCTACAATTACATTAATTGTTTTAAACTGTCTCCATTTCCTTTGTGCATTGCATTGTGAGAGATTAGCTTCCATCTGTGTGCATCTTGCCTTCTTTGTGTACACTGTCTTGCAGGGCTCTAAAGTGTCACGCATTGAGCGTGACTGTCACGCATTTCGGTCTTAAGTCACGCCCTCCCGCCACACATCATATTTCTGACGCTGAAAAAAAAATTTAGGCTATTTAATGTGCCGCAGCGCACAAACATGACCTGGTCGCGCTGCCCTCACCATGGAGGAATCAAGCACGTCTCCCCCGAATCCCCTGGAGTTCTGCCGCGAGGTGCCACTCATCAGCCAATCAAAAAAAGAAATGGGCTACACGAATAGCCAATCAGAAAAACATATCTGTTGTATCTGGGTGAAATGTAATCCAGCAACCAATGAAAATAGGAGGAGGAGGAGGATATGTCACTCTTACCTGTCTTAAAAACTTGAGAGCCCTGGTCTTGTCAATTTTCAGTGCAAATAATGTTGCCACAGCTTGCTTATATCGCACAATAGTAGAGAAGTGGTTTCCTAAATTAATAAAGTTGATGAAATGTCTTTACTCGTCAGCCTCAAAGACCAGAAATGCGTCAATCTGAGAATTATTTCCCAGTTAGGACGGATTTCCAGATCTTGATAAATACTGTGAACATAAATAACCCTGAAAATAGTCCATCACGAGACTGCAGAGATGGACATAGCGCTGCCGGTCGACTGATCTGTGATGCCACCAAGAGGCCTAGTGAGGAGTCACTCCCCTGACACCAAACTGCAGAGCTTTGTAGCTGCAAACTGTGAAAATATCAAACCTGTTGACGAAGCCATCAGGTCAGAAAAAGTGTCTTTACTTCTCAGATCCCCTCGATGCAGCCGATCGCTCTCAAACAGTCCGTCTTTTCATTTGCAGCTCCGTAACTGAGCCACGTTTTCCGGTCTGAATAGAGGTTCCTGATCCTTTTCGTCGACTACTTAAAGTAAATTATCTTTTGAGGGTTTGCTGGTTTTGTTTGTGTTTTAGAACATAACCATCTATAAAAAGCAGTTATTTTATCTGTATTTCTTCTACAGCTTGTGCAATTTCCCTCTTTTCTTTAAAAATGAGACAGGAAGCTGGCAGCGGAGCCTAACTTTACTTTTCATGTTGACAAACTAAGAGAAATGCTCTCCACTCGTTCTAAATCTCTACCAGAGTACTTCCTTAATTCATGGATGAAATGATATGCATCACTACAAAACCCTACCCCTTGAAATGTCTGTACTTTCAGAAAGTGGTGGTGAAAACCGGCCAACGCATCACCGGTACTCCACTCCCTGCCCTTGAGACCATCCACCTCAAGCGCTGCCTGCATAGAGCGCACAGCATTGCCAGGGACAGCACTCACCCCAGCCATAGACTGTTTGCCCTCCTCCCATCAGGGAGGCGCTATAGAAACCTCCGTTCCAGGACAAGCAGGTCACGTAAAAAGCAGACCGCTATATCTGCGTTTTAAACGCTCTCCTGCTCCAAGTGCAACGAGCCAACGTGCTCGTGTCTTGTACCTAACAATGAGCCTGCTGGCTTCACATATTACAAAAGTACAAAGTACACGGACATAAAACTAAGTCATTAATAAATACATGGAGAAATGCCTGTACTTTCGGGTAAATGGTTACGGTACGCTGTTAACAGGTTACGCTTGCACGACTCGGCGATTTTGGGCGTTTTGCCAGAAGTCTCCGTGACGTCGTCTTTTCTGCTGCTGCGTCTCTCAAAACAGATCTCAGCTCAACATTGAACATGAATTGTATCAAATCTACAACCCCGTTTTAAGAAGACGTGTAGAGGAAAGCAGCTCACTGCAGCCACTAATACTGATACAACCTGATGGCTCACATATCTGCATTCATTCTGTTTTGTTTGGCAAAAAAATAAAATAGCTTATTGTTTTCCACAATGAGCTATTTAGTAGTAATAAATATTAGTTCTTTTTTCCACAGATAGAACTTTATTTTCATTGTTCTAAGTGTTTGCAATAAAAAAAAAAAATGTCTGATGGAGCAATCAGATTTACTTGAAAGTGATTGACATTTTCTTTATTCTGTTACTTATAAAAGCACAGATGGAGTCACAAAATGATGTTATTTACAGAAAAAGTTTGAGAACCACTGCTTTAAGAGTGTTTGTAGATATATACATATACATACATATATATATATATATATATATATATATATATATATATATATATATATATATATATATATATATATATATATATATATATATATATGAGAGAGAGAGAGAATATATCTGTTTATGCTGTCCATACTGTTTATACTGTCTTTCATTGTATTATCCACCACACTGCACTGCACCTAAGCTACTTCTATTTTGCACTCTAGACCAGGGGTGTCAAACTCATTTTCACCCCGGGCCACATCAGCATCATGGTCGTCCTCAAAGGGCCGGTTGTAACTGTAACACTGTATACATTTAACTCCTCCCGAACATAATTTTACTGTCTTTGTATTAGATTATTGTTTATTCAAGTGAAAAAATATTGTACATGCATTTATATAAATGTAAAAATATATGGAAGCAAATGTATCTGTTACTATGACAGAAGTCCATTTCATTTAGGGTTAAGAAACCCGCATTGTTAAGATCAAACTTAAAACAGAAGAAAATAACAAAGACAAAGATCAAACGCACGTTACTATATTAACTTTCTTCAAAGCTTTTTGTCACAGTTGAGAAGGACATAACTGGTCCAACAAATAACTGTGAGCAAATAAAGACATGCATGTGGTCTGGGGCAGTGGTTCAACTGGTCTGGCTGCAGGACCCACCTTGACCCCTTAATGACAAGCTGAGATCCAATGCGAGGAACATTTTCAACTTCTCAAATTAATTTAATGATATGGTGCAGTTTGAACCTGAGAAAGTACACTATATCACAGTATGCCAACACAAAATTTGTTTTTGAAATATTCCCTTTTACACTAAAAAAAACAAAAAGTGCATCTAAAGGACATGAGGTAATACAACACACATAATATTTTTATAACTTCAGCCTTTTTTTAACAGACTCAGTGTTTTCATGCACAAACATGGAATAAAAAAAAGTCGGTATTGAAGCTTAACTATCACAAATAGTCCAACGTGTAAACTCACGCAAGTAAAGCTTGTTGTGAACGCAGCATTGAAGAGTGTGAATAGATGGCAATCCGCTGCATAAAAAATCTCCTTAAAAAAAAAAAAGCACATACAAAATCCCCTTCAAAATAAAAGCTCATGCAAAGGTCTGTGATTCACTGAAAACGGGTCCGTGAAGCCGTCGCGGGCCACATAAAATGACGCGGCGGGCCGGATCCGGCCCGCGGGCCTCGAGTTTGACATATGTGCTCTAAACAGATGCAAACTACATTTCGTTGTCACAGTACTTGTACTATGTGCAATGACAATAAAGTTGAATCTGAATCTGAAAGTACTACCCCTGGCGGGAGCCTTTTTGAGGGCAAATTGTCCCTGGAACTGAATTTGGACCTCTGGTCCCTGCGATCGAAACACAACGAGGTCCTCAAAAGTTTCCTTGTCCATTGGGGGGAATAAAAAAGGCTCTTTTGTGTGAACACTGACCGTTGAGAACGGCCACCTGTGTGCCTCCACATGCTGCCTGAACCACCTTTCCACAGCCAACCAGAGGAAGAAGTCGAGGAGAGTTGATCTGAAAGAAAAAAGAAGAGCTCAGTGTTGGCGAATGCATCAATAACTTTGACTCCTCTGGTTGTATAGAAGTCTATGCTTCATGTGCTAAAGCTGCATTATCTCTCCTCACCACCAGGGTGCAACTCCTCTGGTTGTATAGAAGCCTATGGCTGCAGTCGAATAGTCCTTTTTGGTTAGGAACCTTCCTAACTGA
>NC_136590.1:21347119-21364619 GCF_910589615.1 Taurulus bubalis | reverse complement strand
ATCTGTACAATGGGTTTGCAGAGCCATTTAGCTGAAAACCTGTCCTGAAAGCAAAATAACGCTCCAAAGAGTTGGTGATCATTCATTCCTGGTTGTGTCTTACGGCGGCTGTGTTGCGTGCGTTGGAAGCCCAACTGAGAGTCCTTGTTCAGACCCATGCCCCACAGCTTGATCACGTCTTTGGTCCGCGAGGCGATGAGAGTGAAGCCGTAACCACAAGCAGCAGAGGAAATCTACAGCAGAGGAAGAGCAGCGAGGGAGTTCAGTCCTATAAAGTTCTGTTTAAACCAGAACTCCAACATGCATCATATCTTTTATATGAAGTGCCTAACCAAGTTTAATAAAGCGGATTTCACCTGCTCTGCAGTCTCCAGTCGGTAAGGAGTCAGCTGGTATTTGCGGGGCTTCTTCCTGCCGCTGTCTGGCACCACGAAGCTGGGGATACCCAGAGCGCCGGTGAAGCTGAAGCCCCATACAAACACTTTGTGGGTGGGCTTCTTGTGCTGGCCCACATACTGAAAAACTGGAGCACTGCTAGTTTTCTCCTGGAGTCTGGGCGCTTTACTGAGTGTCGCATAACCACAGACTTGAAGCCCCGTGCTGACGTGTCTGGTGCACAGTCGCATGCACGAAAGAGCCATCCTATAGAAAAGAGAGAGACAAGCAGACATCACTGTGATGGACAGCAGGGGAAGATATAACACAGTTTCAGGGGAAGATATAACACAGTTTGAGGTCTTGGTTTGGTCGTAATGACACAAGAAGTCCGTTTTAGACATTACATTTTATGGAGGGAGGTGTTTTTCATAATTTAAAATTGAAAGTTAACTAGTATTACTACTTACTAATAATAGCTCTTAGTTAGTTAATCAAATACAATTAAATCGGTGTGAAACAAATTGTAAAAAATAGACAAATGTTTGCAAACATTAAGCAGTAATAACACGTTATATATAATATATGTAACATCACATAACAAATAGTGGCACTTTAAAACGTTGAAATGACATCAATTAGGCTTTAGTTTTGATAGGCAGCGTCAATAAGCTGAAAACGTATTGCATTTCGGAGAGAAAATGTAACGGCACCAAATTGCATTTACTTATTCTGACAAATAACGCTATCATCGTCTTGTTGAATATAACAAGTATGATACTGGAAGACTTTGAAGACTGGTCGGGGTCTGCTGGTAAATTCGGCTTGATACTGGTCTATTAAGCAGTTATATATGAATTAAATGTCACCGTTTCACCAACTCACCGCCAGCGAGACCCGTATTTCACGTTACTTTGACACGCTAGCGCAGATGGACGGCGAATAACGATTAGTCATGATACGACTATTAAAGGTGGAAAGTACTCTACAATAAGAGGTGTTTGGTGAATATGGTTAACGCCGAATGAGAAAGCGACTCACAATCATTCGTTTAAGATAACGCACCATTATTTAATACAAATAAATGTTTAACAATACTCGCGAGATAGTTAAATGATTAGTAAAAAGAACCGAGTTTCAACTCGCGTTCTTTTCGCTTTTTTTTCTTTTTTTCACATGTGACAAGCTAGCTAAGTTAGCTCAGTTTGAATGAACTTACCTCGACTTCCGTTTTTTCTAATGTGTTTTGCAGGCTGAAGAACTAAATTACTTCTTCACATTACTTTCTGTTGAAGCAGCTGAAGTGGTAATTATATATTTCAATGTCATTTTCGGTGTGTTTGTTTACCTTTAGTTAACCTAGCTAACCCCGGAAGCGGAAACGGCTGTTCTTCTTCTTCTTCTACGGTAATTCTCACATCACAGAGGAAAATATCGCCACCTACCGACAGCGGAGTGTGTAACATGGTCACTTATCTACTAGTACTAGTAGTAATATCACAGTAAAAATATTCTGTTACATGTACATGTCCTACATTGAAACGTGTATGGAAGCCCGTTTTTGCTACAACATTTTTTTTAAAGATAAAAACTCATAATTATGAGATAATAAAGTCGAAATTATGAGATAAAAAGTCATAATAATGAGATAGAAAGTCGAAATAATGAGATGAAAAGTCATAATAATGAGATAGAAAGTCGAAATTATGAGATAAAAAGTAATAATTATGAGATAAAAAGTCATAATATTGAGATAAAAAGTCATAATACTGAGATAGAAAGTCGAAATTATCAGATAGTAAGTGTAAGATAGTAAGATAGGTACATTAATGGCAATGCTATTATTTGTTAAGCTAAAACGTCAACAGTTACGCTTGCGTATCGTTTGCATGGTTAGACCGGTGAGGGGATGAGGAGATTTGTGAAGACAGCGCAGATAACAGGAAGGAGAAAAGCCAACTTCACTGAAGCCCATGCGCACTTACTATCTCATAATTTCGACTTTCTATCTTATTATTATGACTTTTTATCTCATTATTTCGACTTTCTATCTCATTATTATGACTTTTTATTTCAATATTATGACTTTTCATCTCATAATTACGACTTTCTATCTTATTATTATGGCTTTTTATGTAATTTTATGCCCGTCTCAGACATAGACTATCACCCGCTGCAGGCCGCGCTGTTCTTAAGTTTATTTAGCTCTTAAGAAACTGATGGATGTGTTTAAAGCACTCATAATTGTATGACAGTGCTATTAGTACACCATACATATCATTATTGTAGAACATGATTAAGGTGATCGTGATAAGAATACAGAGAATTACACACAATTTATTTTCACTGCTTCAATTGATTGAAATTCTGATTATGAATAATACATACATACTGATCCACCCATACACATATTCAAACTCCTAGTTATATGGTAATTTACACATACATGTATATACATATAGTACATGATTCATACATGCATACAGTACATATATCCTCATAAGTATATATTTATTCGTAAATATAATCTGATTGATTTGGGTGATGAAGCACTTCAAATTAGCTGATACATTTTTCCAACACTGACGCATTTAACTTGTCTGATATATTTGCAACGCTTATGTCTCGCAGCGGGGGCGGAGTTAAAGTTGCGTTCACGGCAACAATGTTGCAAAAACGTTGGAATATTCGCAACACGTTTGCTGTGAATGACTACAGTATTAACTTCCTCATATACGTTCATGTTCATCTCCTGCTTCTCATCAGACAAATAAAAAGAGGTTCCTCTGAGTTTATTTGCCATTGTACTGTTAGAACATCGTGGTGTCAGTGCTCGTTTATTATCCCTTCTGAAGAGGAGCGGGCGCGCGCATTTATCCAGATGACTGACGTCTGGCTAGAATTAACGAGACGTTTCAGCGCGGATCAGCCGTGAAGAAACCCAGATAGCCTGATGTCAATCATCTCGCGAATTTAAGATGGAGATTAGGACATTTGCTTGACTTTGTTTAGCCAGGTACGAGAAACAGGGCCCAGGTCGCCAAACTTCAAGCGTGTCTTAAAGACATCAAAACCTGGATGACCTGCAACTTCCTGCTGCTGAACTCGGACAAGACTGAAGTTATTTTACTCGGCCCAGAACACCTCAGAAATCAAGTATCTGATGATATGGTTTCTCTGGATGGCATCGCTCTGGCATCTACCACCACCATAATGCCGTGTTCACACCGGACGCGACGCGAATTTGCGGCGCCGCGTCCACCGTGGAAGTTTACTCGCGCGAGTAGAAAGAAGGTGTTCACACCAAACGCGAATTCGCGGCGCGACTAAAAGGGCGTGGCTTAGCTCTGTTGCTTGCCTCTGTGAGAGACAAGCGACGAAGCTTTCATTTCCGCTATCGACCATGGAATAAATAACCACTAGTTCTGCTTTATACTTGTTGTGGAAGTCCCAAACATGTCGGAACATGAAACGCCCTCGTATTTGGGTTCATAACATCATCCGTAGCCGCACACAGCTCGGTGAATTTCACCGACTCCTCCAGGAACTGCGTCTCGCGTATCTCCGTAAAACGATACCGATTATGCCATCCACCATGGAAATAACCACCAGTTCTGCTTAATACTTTTTGTGTAAACTCCACATATGTCGGAACATCAAACTCCATGGTGTCTGGGTTCATACTATTATCCGTAGTCCCACAACAGCGTCTCAATGAAGCCGCTGTCAGCGCTGGTTCAGGTGGAGCAGCAGCAGTTTCATTCAGAAACGGGGAGACGGCGGTGGTGACAGGCGGAGCTTCTCAACGCTGATTCTCAACGCTGATTGGCTGCCGCAACTTTGCGTCACGCGATTTCTCCGCCAGAGTTGGGATAATTCAACTCACGCGAATTCGCGTCGCGTCCTTCGCTTTGTTCGCCCCAGGTCAAACGTTCTGTTCGCGCCGCCTCCAACGCGTCTATCTCGCCGCAAATTCGCAAATTTGCGCCGCAGCACGTCTGTGGATTGACTTAACATGTAAACTGGTCGCGCCGCAAATTCGCGTCGCGTCCGGTGTGAACACGGCATAAAGAATCTCTGAGTTATTTTTTACCAGGACCTGTCCTTTGGCTCCCACGTGAAACAGATCTCAAGGACCGCCTTTTTTCACCTACGGAACATCTCAAAGATCCGGCACATCCTGTCTCAAAGCGATGCAGAAACATTGATCCACGCATTTGTTACCTCAAGACTGGATTACTGTAACTCCGTCTTATCAGGCTGCTCCGGTAAATCCCTTGGATCTCTCCAATTGATCCAGAATGCTGCAGCTCGTGTACTAACGAGGACGCGGAAGAGAGATCACATTACTCCTGTACTAGCTGCTCTCCACTGGCTTCCTGTAAGATCGAGAATCATATTTAAAATCCTTCTCCTTACCTACAAAGCCTTAACTGGTGATGGACCATCATATCTTAAGGACCTGATAGTGCCATATTACCCCACTAGAGCATTACGCTCACTGAATGCAGGGTTACTCGTGGTTCCCAGAGTGTTAAAAATGGATTCGTGGCTGCCTGGAACCGGTCCTGCCTACTGCCATGGCCCCGCTGATGGAATCGGCCTGGAACCAGGCCTGCCAGCTGCCATGGCCCTGCTGATGCCCCTCCTCTCTACCTCCTTCTGCTTAATGGATCGTGGCTATCTGGATCATGGACCATGCCTACTACTCATTATATGAATCATTTCTGTCATATTCATTGAATGTGCTGTAACTCTGTTACGTTATTCATTCTGGCCACATGACATCTATTGCTTCTATTCATCCGGCGAGAGGGATCCTCCTCTGTTGCTCTCCCTCAGGTTTCTTCCCCTTTTTCCCTGTGAAAGGGTTTTTACTATCTTTATTGGGGGAGTTTTTCCTGATCCGATGTGAGGTCCCGGGATAGGGACGTCATGTGTACAGATTGTAAAGCCCTCCGAGACAAACTTGTATTTGTGATGTTGGGCTATATAAAATAAACTGAATTGAATTGAATTGAATTGCTGGTATTATTATAGATTGATTACTATACAATTTTAAATGTATATTTGTACTATTTTTTTTTTAGATGTATTTTATTTTTTATTTGTTATATATATATATATACATATTGTTGTGTATATATGTGTAGATTTAAATATATATATATATATATATATATATATATATATATAAATATATATATATATATATATGTGTGTGTATATATGTGAAGATTGAAATATATCCCATATTATGACCTAACCTCAATTGACACCCTTCACTCACCCATTAACCGGATCACACATAATACACACACACACACACACACTTTGCTTTGTATAATTCCGTGGTTCGTATATATGTGTTGATGTTGTTGTCTGCACTTAATTTGTACTCACTTTTCTACGCAATAAGAAAAAATAGAACACATAGTTAAATCTAGAAATAAGCGTGAAGAACGTGATGGAGAAACAACCAGCAAAGTCTTGTAGAGTTAGCGGCCAATGCAAAGAAACGACAGACAGGTGATGGAACTCGTATGAGCCGTCCCGTCTAAGTAGAGCCTGTAATCCTCTAAGAGGATCAGGTCTGAGATCCAGGGGTAAAGGACCCGCTAACCGTCTCTAGTAGCACATGTTCCCCCCAGTCATCCCGTGACAATGTGTTAGTTTAAAAACTGCTGAAAGATGTCTTGATTTCAATGGACCATGAACGGTGATGGAGGCTGAGAGCCGTAGTCGTTTCCTTCATGCTTCCTGAATATATCTGACACTGAGAGGAGGACGAGTTCAGGTGAGAGACGGTGTGAGAGCAGGACGGTTACAGTGTTAAGAGGGTCAAAACTGACCCACATTGGGGTTAATTAGGCACTAATGTAATATTAACATACTAATGTCACTGGTGTCACTTTACGTTGTATTATTTTTAGCATTTAAACTGTGCTGTACATGATAATGAGTGTTCATAGCAGTGTTGGAAGAAGTATTCGGATATTTTATTTCAGTAAAAGTAATAATACCACGTTGTAAAAATATTCTGATAAGTATTAAGTAACAGTTCTGCATTAAAAGTAAGGGAACCTTTTAAATATACTTAAAAGTAATGAACTACTAAAAATGTAACATCAAAATGTAATGTTTTAATTACATTTTGTAGTGATATTTGCATAAAAATAAATGTAGTGCAGTTAGAAGTATAAAGTAGCATGAAATGTAAATACTGAAGTACAATTTTGAGGTAAAGTAAATTAACTTTGTTACTTTCCACCACATTAATAAGCACTTGTATCTGCTTGCAACATTATTGTGTGTTATTAAATGTTTACATACAACTTATAAATACAAAATAAAAAAAGTTAATAATAATGTTATCTTCTGCATTTGTGATCATATGTTTTATACTTTGATTTGTGTCTTTCTTGTGTCAATTAACCGTATTAAAGCTTGGTGAAATAACTCAACAGAAATAATAATAAAGAAACGAACAATAACTCTGAGTAAAAAAAAACAAAGTTTGTTACCTGAATAAAATAACCCTAACCCTTTGATCCAGGCAGCACTGAAAAGGCACGTTTTTGAATGATAAATCACATTCAACATAACCACATGTGACCACTCGTCCCACTCAGGCGGCCATGCCGACGCTGCAGGTGTTCTGCAGCCTGATTGGCTGGTTCTGTCTCTACCAGTGGTTCTGCTGGACCTTCGCTCAGCGGGGGCCCGAGTGGAACTGCCGACTGGTGACCTTGACCCACGGGGTCGCCATCGTGCTGCTGACGGCGTACGTCCTCTTCATCGACGGACCCTGGCCGTTCACACACGCAGGTCAGTGCCGCTCAGAGTATTACACGACATAATCTGAAATATCTACTACTATATTACAACTTTATATATTCTTTAACCTTTTTGAAACCCTTTCCCCGACTGAGCGATTGTTATATAAAACTGTAAATCATAGCTTGTTTTATGAAAGGGGAAAAAAGCCCAAAACTGCTGTATTTGGATGTATTGAACACCATAAGTAATATCCAAGTGAAATATATGGTTTGGTACATGAAAAAATTAAAATGTCACAGATGTGCGCAAATAAGTCTAATGCAATTTTGGAGACCTCGTCTGAATTTTCTCTATACTAAACCCTCTCTAGCTTTGTTCTGCTTCACTTTATCAAAGTCAACCTTTGCAGAGAGAATGTTCACATATTGTGCTCTGATTTGGGTTAGAGTTGGACCTTACAGCTGCATCATTTCAAATAAATAATCATCCTGAAAGTGCTTTTTTTCTAGGCAGACCTGAAACCTTTTCATTTTTTTCTGTGTGTCATCTTCATTTATTCTTAACCAGTAACAAATAGACTGATATTTACACATCTGAACAAAATCTCACAATGTGTACCTATTATTATAACACCAACATTATTCAAATCGCCCTAGTGGTTGCAGAGATACACCCTTTTTAGTTTGGGTATGCAATTTTCGAGGAAACGGACAAAAAATCGATTGGTTTTTAAAAGGTTTAATACAAAGGGTTACCACATTGTATTTTAAATAACATTTAACCCCTCATAGGTACAGAAAACACGGAGCTCCAGACCGCGTCCCTGACTGTCTGCCTTGGCTACTTCCTGTTCGACCTGGGCTGGTGTGTGCGTCACCACACGGAGGGTCCCGTCATGATGGCCCACCACGCCGGCAGCATCGCGGGCATCCTGCTGGCTCTGCTCATGGGGGTGTCTGGCTGCGAGACCTGCGCCGTGATCTTCGGCAGCGAGATCACCAACCCCTTGCTGCAGAGCCGCTGGTTCATGCGGCGGCTGGGCCTGTACGACGGCCCGTTGGGCGACGCCGTGGACCTGCTCTTCATCTCGCTGTTCGCCACCGTGCGTGTGGGAGTCGGTGCGGTTTTATTCTACTGTGAGCTCACGTCCTCCAGGACCACGCTCGTGATGAAGCTGGGCGGCGTGGCCATGTACGGACTCGCCTGGGTGTTCATGGTGGACATCGCCCGCTTTGGCTGCAAGAAAAGTCGGGCCAAGTACAAAAAGTGGCGGGAAAACCACGAGCTCAAAGAAGGGATGGATGAGAGTGACTGAAGAGAGGATGGCCGTCAAACTGTCAGGACTCATACGTTCATGGAAAACCTGGAAAAGTCATGGAATTTTAAAGTGGTTATTTTCCAGGCCTGGAGAAGTCCTTGAAAAAAATAAAATCCCAAAAGTTTTGGAAAAGTCATGGAAATTTGTTATATTATACGCTGTGTATATATATATATATATATATATATATATATATATATATATATATATATATATATATATATATATATATATATATATACGCTGAGTTTGAAATAATTAATATGCTTTTAAAAGAAAGACGCTCAAAATATAAGCAGGCATACGCTGATATCTATGCATGTTTATTCTTTTAATCAAACTATTGTCTCTCATTCATTTGTGTCATTTAAGGTATACTGAACTGGAATGTTTGACAACAATGTATTGATACACTTTGACAAAGACAAGTGAAGAGTCAAATAGGAAAGGAAGTGCAAAGTTGACCAGAAGCAACTTGTTTTTGTACGAGAATAATAAGAATAAACATTAGAAGAACGAGAGGTCCTTCTCTCTGACTATGCTCTGGCTCTAATAATAAAACACTCCAGAGGAAACATTTTACTGCACAATGAGTACTTTTCATGAATTTTGCCGATATACACTTTTACTTAACGAAGGTTTAGAATATTTAGAAATAACTTTCACTGCATTGAACACGTTTCAACGTGAAAGTGTTTGGTTTATCCGTTCTGGGTTTCCGTAGAAAACATGGCGGTGCAACACGGCGGACTCCATGAAGACCTATGTGGATATGAGGAGCTCATTCTGAGTTTCAGCTGAACATACACTAATAGAGGCCCATTTCCAGCAACTATCACTCCAGTGTTCTAATGGTACATTGTGTTTGCTAATCGCATAGAAGACTAATGTATGATTAGAAAACCCTTGAAAACCCTTGTGCAATTATGTTAGCAGAGCTGAAAACAGTTATGCTGGTTAGAGAAGCTATAAAGCTGGCCTTCCTTTGAGCTAGTTGAGTATCTGGAGCATCACATTTGTGGGTTCCATTATACTCTCAAAATGGCCAGAAAAAGAGAACTTTCATGTGAAACTCGGCAGTCTATTCTTGTTCTTAGAAATGAAGGCTATTCCATGCGAGAAATTGCGAAGAAACTGAAAATGTGTCTGGGTGACCCCAAACTTTTGAACGGTAGTTTGTATATATATATATATATTTCACAATTATTATTCTGGCAAAAGTATGACAGAGAAATACTTGTTAAGTAGTTTCCAGCATTATATACCTATATTTTATATTCTGGCAGAAAATGGGTGGAACGATTAACCGAATAAAAAATAATGAATTAATTGAAGTAGATATGATGTATAGTAAAAGGATTCAACAGCACAGTTTACTGATGAAACAATCCCACTTTTTAGACCTTTTTTGTGTGGAAACTTTAAGCTGCAGATACTTTGTAAAGGAACTGATGTTTACTGTTAAATTCAGAGTTGATTGTTCTACGGATGAAGCCCACACTTAAAATAAATAATGTCGTAATCATCCAACCCCACATAAGACCAACTAAAAGTTAAACGACACGTTTTCTTTCCCTTCAGATCAGCTTTAAATCTCAATCAAACTTGATAATAGCAATTATAATAGAATAATAATAATTATGAATTATAATTAATTCTGCATGGATACTCATTTTAAGTAGATAGTGTTAAGAAAGTACGTGATTACATGGTGTAAAAATACAACAACACACAAAATCTTTTGATATTTATAATTGTACAATATATTCCTTTACATGAAAAACAGTCCATACAATATGTTTTTTTCTATATGTTCTTTTTAGATAGTTCTTTTTCTTCTTCATTTTTTTTTGTGCAGTCTTGTGACGATTTTAGTCTTTTCAGTCCAACCATTCAAGTGAAGTGCAGAGGTTTGAGGAGTGAATCTCCGCCCCTAAAAGAGGTTCAAAGCTGAATGAACATGACGTTTATCAGTTGATGCCGGAGAAAAAAACCTCCTCAAAATATTTCAGGGGACTCAAAATTAGTTTTTGATGAAAATAAAAAGTCTTGAATACAAATCAAGAATAAATTCTAAAATAAAGTTCAATTCAATAAAGCCACATGTGCACAGACTGAAGAGCTTTCAGTCTCTATTATATGGTGTACTTTAGCTCCAGGAATAAACACCAACAGTGACACACAATCATTATTTTTTTGAATAAAGATTGCAGTGTGACTATTTTCTGTTGCGTCATAAATGCTAAGTACGTAGCAAATACTCTTTTTTCTCGTACTGCGTGGAGTCGAACAACGTAGATTCTTGTGGAGGAGATTCTGTTTCCGCCTCCATCCATCTGCTCGTTGTTCTCCATTGTTTGTGATCTGGATCTATGTTTGCTATGTTACGCTCCATTCAAGTGCTCTAGGAAATTGTAAATCTGGGATTTAAAAGTCAGGATAAACAGCGTTTGATGCTTTTTGGCCAGGCATTCAAACCAAGAGGACAACCAGAAAACAAACAGTACTTTTAAGACAATTTCTGATGGGAATTTCTGACCAGTCTCCAAATAAATGATGTTCAGTGTATCAACATGGACAATAAATGAGATTTTACGTGCATTTACTTTAACGAGATATAATTCACGTGCTTAAAGGAATACTTAACAAATTAACAATTTTGAAAAAACACGCTTATTCACTTTCTTTCTGAGAGGCGAGAAAATCAATCTCACTATCGTGTGGATTTCAAAGAGGTTTAGCTTAGGTTAGCACAAAGACTGGAAGTAATGGGGGAAACAGCTATCCTGTTAAAATAACACCTACACACACTAAAGCTCACAATTGAGAATAATAATACGTACAAAGACACACTAACTAGTCCACAGAAGAAGAAACATTTTGGCATTTTATGTTTGGCATACTGGCCTGTATTTGACTTTGTCTGTTTCCAGCTCTTAAAGAGGGAACGCAAGAAAATTGCGCATAACAAAAGAAACTTTGAATGACCTGTTATCTTAACGCCATGGAACAAGTCTAACAATGTTATTTAAAACAATGTTTGTAGAAGCGTTATATCCACATTTACTTCTGGCTTCACACGAGACACCAACGGTGGTCTGCTGGGTGAAAGTCCTGTGTATGTTTGACCCTTTCACCAAAACTCCCTCTCGGCCTTTGTGGACTCGTTACTTGGTAACTTTCAATAATGGTCCAGAAACGTAAAATGCCAACATTCTTTCCAGGCGACTGAGCTGAAACAAAAATGTAAAAGATATTTGTTTGTTTTTTTAGTGGGAGTTACAAGCTTGGACCATAGTGTGGGTTTCCAGACACGATCTGTGGAGCAAAGGTTTCTGAACCAAACTTTGAAACCTCACAGTGACAACAAGACTCTTGAAAGTCATCGTTTGTAAAAAACTAATAATATTAATAGTAATAATAATTGGAAAAAAAGAATAGTACCATCTAGCAAATCCCCTTAAAAGTCATTGATACATTTCTGTTTGTGTTCGGATTAGACAAAAAAGAAACGAGATTGTGGTATTTTCTTTTCTTTTTTTCCACATAGACTAGATCCAGTTTTATGCTAAGCTAGGCTAAAGACATACAAAGACATTTGGGGATGGATTTTACAGTGAATGTTGCAGAGTTGAAAAAACATAATCAGTGTAGTGAGAGGACATTTTGGCATTTTAACGGTTGCTTTTCAAGGCATTCAAGATATAAGTAAATCTATATTTGAGCAAGTTCATCTAATTGTTGGACCGAATACGTCCAGTCGAGGTCGTCTCTCACGTCTTGTCGAAGACGTTTACATCAAGCGTACAGCAGCGAGTCCTGAACGAGAGGATCTACCTTCTCGATCATCAGAGAATCGTTCTCCATCTTCACGTCTCTTTTTACGTCTCTTAATCTTTGCTGTTGTCCATGTGACTTCTCACAACTTTTTTTAAATTTCATATCTCCAGTGTTTTAAGATAATTTATGCAGTTGATTAATATTAGTAAAAACAAGTATAGTAAAACAAAATAAAAAAAATAAGGGAGTCTCTCCTCTTTATAGTGAAACATTCCTAATAATGATGATAACTTCTTCTTCCACTGTCACATTCCTGAAGTCTCCATTATTGTGCTGACACTAGTGTCAAAGATTCGTCCGGAAGGAAGTGATCATGTAGTGGCATGAAACTTCAAAAGAGAAGGAAGTCCGTCATCACAGAATCCCATCTGGAAATAAATCGAACAAAAAGTGTTTTGAGATTCACTGTGAATGCACAAAAGATGAACGCCGGGACGTCGAGGGGATGAAAAATCGATCAGTGAATCACACCGTTGTTGTCATCGGACTCAGTCGCGATGTCGCTGTGCGGCGGTCGCAGCTCGTTGTACTTAAGCTCCACCTCCTGGAAACAAAGAGCAAATATTATCTCTGATCACTTTCTTTTTTTTACCTGCCGATACCAATTGTTGATCATTGACGACCTGATTATAGCAACGGGTCGATTCAGAGGGTCATAGTACACAAAATAAATAAATATGTGTTTTTATTTATAAATATATTTTATTAATTACATTTTATAATGTAAAAAATATTAAATAACTCAAGCGGTATGTTGAAATTAAAAAAATCTGTGATAAAGTTAGTTTGTGTTGATGTTGAACCTCTTGATGGAAATATTTCCAGGAAATATACATTTGAGTAATGTCTGTTTTTCTACATCTATAAAGTGTTAAATAAGCTTTAGAGGTGTTATTGTTTTGATTGACCAAATAATAACAGCAGACAGTCTTTGATGACATTGTAAAAGTTGCGTGGGATCAGACGCATGCTCAGTACCTTCAGGTACTGCAGGTCGGCCTGTAGGAGGCGCAGGTGGGTCATCAGCTTCCTGCTGAGGTTGGGGCCGCCGCCCCCTGCCTGCGAGGAGGAGGACAGCAGTTTGCTCATGTCGATGCCCACGTCGCCGCCGACTCCCCCGTCGTCATCGGTGCTGCTCTCCTCGCAGCCCCCGCCGAAATCCAGAACCACAAACCCACCTGGGCGAAGAAGCAGAGCGAGTGGAAACATGTGTGTCTTTTTGTTTATTAGAAACGAAAACTGTAGATTTAGAGTCTCATTCTCTCATATCTGTCGGGCAACAGCCGGTTAGCTTAGCTTAGTTGAGCTCAAAGACTTGAAACAGGAAGAAAAAGCTAGCATGGCTCGGTCTCCTACCACCACCTCTAAAGCTTATTTAACACTTTACAGATGTATGATGAAGTGTATATTTCCAGACTCTATGCTAAGCTAATCGGCTGCAGTCTTATGTTCAACCCTCTGAACCCCAAAATCCCGCCGGCATGATTGAAAAGTATGTTCTCAGTCCAAAAAAAAAATTGCCAAAACTTCATCCTAGCCAGAAGCTGTAAAAACGTCAGTATTGTCAGATATTCATCTTTCCAACGGTCCTTGAACACATCATGTGCATTGACTGCTTCAGACCGGAAAAAAGCAGCCAAAACGAAGACTAAAATTGTGATATGTTATTAATAACATTGTATTCTACATGCCTCTTTTAAAAACTCACTGTAATTAAACCATTTGCTTTAAACGGATCCTGTAAAAAAACATGAAATTATGATCTCCTCAACAAGGAAGAAAAATGATCAAAGAATTTCAACTTGCGTTTCTTACTTCTTTAAGTTTTTTGGCATGATAACTGTGTTATTCTGCACAACAGATTTGTTTGAGTTATCTTTACTTTTAGCCATGAATGTGTTGTTTCCATATAGGTTCAGGACTTTTATATTGCTCTGAAAAATGTTTTAAAAGATTAAAATGTGACCGGAAAAAAACTGCTTCGGGGTTCAGAGTGCGAGGGACCAATATTCTCACCTAACTCCTCGCCAGAAAGTGAAGAGGCCTCACCGTTGCGTTCAGGCGTCTCAGACGGCTCTGCGTGTCCCTCAGGGAGCTGAGGTTCTTTCTGTGAACTCTCAGAGAGCCCCTCAGGGCTCCCGGGCTGCTGACACCCGGGGGCCACGATCTCCTGTGGCTCCTCCTCTGCCTCTCTGCTCATCATGTGGCGGAAGAGCGCCTGCTTCAGCATCGCCACTGGCACACAAAAACATGATGCGAGTGTCATCTTAAAACATATAGATGAAACAAAAACTATCATCCTACTATTGGTGGTAAGTGAGAAATGTGTTTTTTCAGGGTTCAAACTGATTTTTACCAATGGATTTTACATTACTTTTCCATGACTTTAAACCAAATTTCCATGACCAAATATTTTGTGAAATCTCGGTGTATACATGAAAAAGTGAGAAAATGTAGTATTTAAACTAACAATGAGAATTCCAAAGCATACCTTAAATGACACAAATGAATGAGAGGCAATCATTTGATTAAAAGAATAAACATTTATAGATATACTCAGCGTATGCCTGCTTATATTTTGAGCGTCTTTCTTTTAAAAGCATATAAATTATTTCAAACTCAGCGTAAATGAACGACATGAGCATATGAATATAACAAATTTCAATGACTTTTCCAAAACCTTTGGGGTTTTATTTTTTTCAAGGACTTTTTCAGGCTTTCCGTGTCATGATCGTAAGAACCCTGTTTTTTGGGTGAACCGACCCTTTAATATGTTGTAACTTACACGTCCGGAGCGCCTCTTCGCCTTTAGAGCACGGTGCGCCGATTGCGTCGTGCTCCTGGTTTTCATCGCCGATGCCCTGGCGTGACACTTTCTGCAGGAACGGCAGTCCGTCTGCCAGCTGCCCGTCCAGGAAGGCCTCGAGCTCTGCTTCATCCACCTCTTCCTCATCCTCCCTGTCTGCCGCGACTAGCTCCTCTTCCTTTTCCTCTTCCTCTTCCTCGTCCTCCGATTTCATGCCGTCGAACGGGTTGATACCCGGTGGCGCTTGAATGTCTGGAGAAGAGGCGGATTCTTTATCTGGGATGCATTGAGATTTGGATTCAGAGGGAGATAGCACACAAAATAAATGTTTTTATTTATAAATACATTTTATTAATTTAATTTTATAATGTAAAAAATATAAAATAATTCAAGCAGTATGTTGAAATAAAAAAAAATCTGTGATGGAGATAAAGTTAGCTTGTGTTGATGTTGAACCTCTTGATGGAAATATTTCATTTGAATTATATATTCATAAATGTTTTCATTATACTCAATTAGTTGTATATTTAGTGTACAACCAGATAGTTTGTTTGTTTGTTTGTAAGAAAATAATAATAAAAATGCTTATTTTGTTCAAACTACAGTCCAAAAGAGTAAAACATGTCTAATAAATAGATCAAATTTAAGTTTTAAATTGAATTAAAAAATGAATTAATTAATAAAGAGATATAGTTTGGAATGATATAAATCAGTAACAGGAAGGAAATGAATCATAATTTTGAGGCTTAAACCAGAAAGTATTGAAAGATACTTAAAAGATTTTCAAACTATTGTTAATAATAGTCAGATTGATTACATTTAATTGATTAAAATCAAAAAGGTTAATTGAAAGACTGCTGCAGTACCTGAAGAAAGGATGCTTCCATTTGATGGGCCGTTAAGGTCTTTGCTCGCTTTAGGCATCCCACGTTTGATGATCTCCAAAGCGTCCCGCTCAGCTCTGAAACACATTCATTCACGTTAGAAACACTTTAAATTTAAAGTCAAGCACCAATGTCGGTGAGGAGGACTCACCCAGATTGAGCTGGAGGCGTTTCGTCTCTGTCGCGAGGTTTGGCCTTCATGGCGTCAGCGCACTGCGTGATCAGACGCTGCCACCTGGAGGAGCGGAGGGCGACACAGCGACACGGCAGGATAAGATTCAGGAAGCGGGCGACTCGTACTTTGGCCCAATCCCAATGTCCCCCCTAAACCCTCAAACCCTGAACCCTCAGGGACTTACTGATGTCAGCTGCTAAGTGTTGAGTGTGAGAGGCTGTGAGGGCTTGAACTGGTGTAAATATGAATGGGACAGCACTTTGCTGCAACATATCACGTGACTACATAAAACAATATAGTGTACAATTGTGTAATTATTTTATACTTTTTATTCACTGATTTAAATGTATGATCCATTTACTCTTTTTGTCAAAACGAAATGTTTGATGAATGTAAATGAATATTAGAAATATAATTTCTGCTTCCATTCCTCTGATTTCATGTGTTTTTATGTTCCATCTTTAATCCGTAATGTTTTAGTGTAAAGGTATTTTATCGGGCTAAACGCCCACGTGCCTCTTTGTATAGCTTTTTTTTTACGTCTCCATTCTTCCATTGGGAACTGCGTGTTTAACGTCACATTGCTATGAACTGTGGGTAATTCATCTAACGCGGACTTACGGAAATGGTTCATAAAGGGGTCAAAATGTCTGCCAGAGACTCAAGCGCTTGACGATTTGACAATGGGACAGCCCTAAACCCTCAAGGACTTCGCGGGAGCACGCCTCAAAGTCCGTGAGTGCCTAATGCCGTGTTCACACCAGACGCGGAAGTTTACTCGCGTGAGTACTCCAGGAACTGCGTCTTGCGTATCTCCGTAAAACGATACCGATTATGCCATCCACCATGGAAATAACCACCAGCTTTATACTTTTTGTGTAAATTCCACATATGTCGGAACATCAAACTCCATGGTGTCTGGGTTCATAATATTATCCGTAGTCCCACAACAGCGTCTCAATGAAGCCGCTGTCAGCGCTGGTTCTTTCGGAGCAGCAGCAGTTTCATTCAGGAACGGCTGGACGGAGGTGATGACGGGCGTAGCTTCTCAACGCTGATTCTCAACGCTGATTGGCTGCCGCAACTTTGCGTTACGCGATTTCTCCGCCAGAGTTGGGAGAATTCAACTCACGCAAATTCGCGCCGCGTCCTTCGCTTTGTTCGCCCCAGGTCAAACGTTCTGTTCTCGCCGTCTCAAACGCGTCTATCTCGCCGCCCCGCGAATAAATCGGCAATTCGCGGCGCGGTGCGTCTGTGGATTGACTTTCCATGTAATCTGGTCGCGCCGCAAATTCGCGCCGCGTCCGGTGTGAACACGGCAT
>NC_136590.1:21274619-21342119 GCF_910589615.1 Taurulus bubalis | reverse complement strand
ATTTAAACAAAATGAATGCCATTTTGCCACACTAGAGTTCATTTGTGTGTCTACATAAATATATATATATACACACTACCGTTCAAAAGTATATATATATATATATATATATATATGTATATATATATATATATATATATATTTATATTTATATACACACACACATATATATACACATATATATATATATATATATATATATATATATATATATATATATATATATATATATATATATATATATATATACAGAGAACACATATATTTGTGTATGTATATGTGTGTGTGTGTGTGTGTGTGTGTGTGTGTATATATATATACACACACACACACACACAGTTGTGGAAACAAATATCCCTCTGGGACAAATAACTCTGATCTTTTTCTTTCTTTCTTGACACTCTTTTGTTAAAATGTCTGAATATTAGACTTTAAACTTTTCTAAATTCCTGTATTTACCTGCATGAATAAGGTGAAGCGCTGGTCTTTCTTCTGCCGGCTCTTGATGAGCTCCAGCGCAGACGGCTGGTTGCTGCAGAAAGTTCCCACCGCTCGTTTGATCTTCTCCTCTTCCTCCCCGCTGAACTGGAATCAGCACACAAACAAACAAACAAACAACAACAAACTGATTTACATTCTAGGTGTTTACTGGAGCTGATGTTTTCACCCGGAGAGCCTTGAATACGTAAAACCTTTAAGTTCGACATCGGGAAGTTAGAACCAACTGTTTGAAGCTCCTTAATACATTTTTATTGAAATAACTTTGGAGACATATTTTGAACTCATAAAAGACACAGCGTGTATAAATATAGTATTATATATATATATATATATATATATATATATATATATATATATATATATATATTTTTATATTATGTGTGTGTATTTATATACTAATTATACTAGTATAAAGTGTTACTTATATACTTATACTACTTTAAAGCGTCTTTGAGTACTTAGAAAAGCACTATATCAAATTAAAGTATTATTATTATTACTATTAGCCTTTTGTTCTAAACAGCAGTGCTTAATAAATCCTGTTGTTGTTGACGACTAGTAGTTCTCTCTGACTTTGGGTCGTAAAGGTGTGCAAACATTTCCCTTCACCCCGTGCTGAAGTCTCTGATCGGCCTCTGATCGGCCTCCCGCGTGGACTGAGTTCGGTCTTACCCAGGCCAGGAGGTCGTCTGCGATCGGACCGATCACCGTCGCCTCGCTCCGCTTCCTGATCGCTGTCATTTGCTCTGTCACAGAAACTGTGAAGCAAAGTGAGAATAAGTTATAAAACACAAACCACCTCTTCTTCTTCTTCTTCTTCTTCTTCTTCTTCTTCTTCTTCTTCTTCTTCTTCTTCTTCTTCTTCTTCTTCTTCTTCTTCTTCTTCTTCTTCTTCTTCTTCTTCTTCTTCTTCATAGTTGCTCTTCATGCTTATCTTTTGATATTTCATCTTCTCTAATCACTAAAAATAATGTATCCATTGATAACGATATATACTGTATGACATCCGAGTCACTTTGTATCATAAAAATAATGTGATCTCTTATTTTAAATTATAAAAGATCAACTTTTCAACTGACGTACATTTATACAAACCTGGATAAATGTTGCAAACTGTCAGAGCAATCAACTTCAAAGACACCGAAATAAAGTCACACATTTATACAAATATAAAAACTAAAGAACACAAAATACAGGATGAAAATCAAAAAAGAAAACGATTTTGCACAGTTGAAAAATTAGGATCTTTGTAAGTTCAAAAACATTTTTATTTCACATTATAAAATGTGATTCTTTCCCAGCTGCTGCAATAGTGAAGTTTAGATTACTTTTTTTATTTTTTATATTTCAGTTTTAGCTGAATTGTTGAAGCTGTTGTGAACTCAAAAACAAATTCTGTAGATCCTAAAATACTAAAAATAATAATAATAACAACAGGCAGCTAAAATTGATTTTTTTTTTTTACATTTACAGCGTTGCAAATTAATATTTAATGAATTAAACCTCTGACGTTACCGTGCAGCTGAATGATTTCCTCCAGATTACTGAAGATGTGCCGGATGTCCTCCGGCGGGAGGACGGCGTCTCTGTTGAGCCGCTGGTGGAAAACAGAGTCCAACACCTTCAGCATGCGCAGGTGAGCGCGTTCCGTGTAGAACAGCTCTGAGGTGGAACACACAGGTCAGATACGCTGGATGTTTTGGGATTTTATCACGTTTATGTGAAGCGCCGCTGGCGGCTCACCATTGATGACCTCCTGCCGTTTGATCTCCTGCGGCGTCAAGCTCGCCAGGATGCCTCGACTGACCAGACTCTGCCAGTTCAGAGGGTTTTCTCCACACTGCGTCTCGCCCGCCTGGTCGTCTTCACTCGGGATGTCGGCCGAACTCCCCGGACACTGCAACTCCATCCTGCTGTCGGTCGAGCACAGAGGGAGAGATCCTTATTTATTACACTAAGCAGTCCAAACGAGTGGAAGATATTCATTATATATGTTTTATCATTGCATCATATCATACCATTAATGTAGAGCTATAATAACGTGGAGCTGAAATGATTCATTAGTTTCCAACTACTTTCATAATCGATTCATTGTTTTAGTTGTTTCTTTTCAGGCACAAATTCTCAAAAGTAAAAAGCTGTTTTTCATCTGACTCATAAAAGACGCTAATGAGTTTTGGAAAGTTGACCAGACAAAACAAGCATCTTTCAATGTTTATGACAAATAACTAAATGATAAAAAATAATCATCAAATTCATTGCTAATGGAAATAATTGTTGAATTTAATGCATTTTATGTGGCTTTCCAGATTCACCTCAACTGAACATGTCATTAGAGCTCACAGACTGATTATTACTGAAAAGAAAATCAGCAGTTCATATTAAATATTGGGGTATTTGTGTGCAGTATATATAAGTATTTGTGGAAAGACACAATGATCATTTTATATGTATGTATTAAATTATTAGCAAAAGGTGCATTTGTCAATTTTGAAGGTTGTTGATGAGTTTTCTATTTCTACACATTAAACTAGAGTTGTTTCAAAGGATTTTGACCTAACATCTCAAAATTGAAATCTCAGCATGAAAAACGATCTTCAGAGTAAATCCAATACCTGAAAGTCTCCCGATCTTCCTTCTGTAACTGCTCCAGGTTGGAGGGGCTGAAGTCAAACTGAGTGCTGGTCAGACTGGAGACGTCCTGGTGGTCTCCAGTCTGCAGACCGTCGCCCAGTCTGGGCTGCAGGCAGAACGGAGACAGATCTGTAGAGGAGAGCACGTAAAGGTTTTACTTAAAAGAACCATTGAACTTCAAATACGTGGATGACTAAATAACATAGAAAATAATAACAAATCACCACAATATTCTTATTCTAGTGCCACCAAAACTAATGGCATTCATGATTTGCCCTTTGATATTGCTGTCGTACCTCCAGGAGGCAACTTCTGGTAAACATTGTAAACATGAGTTTGTGTCTCAATCTCTAGTTTCAAGTCTTCTTCAGTACAGAATGATGTTCATTTAGTAAATGATGGTCATTTAGAGTCAAACAGACCATAAAATTATATTGTTATGAAAAAAAGTAATATTTTAGGAACAGTAACGCCATAATAGATGCCATATAAGATGCCCTAACAATGCGATAGACTCCAAATATAAAACTTCAAGACACGCAACCTGTGACGGGGAGTCACAACCAAAAATATTCCCAATAATATAAGTAGTTACTTATTTTACTTAAGTGCTTTTGTGCAGATTAATTTGCATCTAACGTGAAATCAATCTTGTCCTCTGAATCCCTCAGTCAGTGGAGGAAGAGAAGCAGGTATTTCTTACTGGAGTCCGAGTCGTGTCCGCTGGTGTCGGAGGCCGGACCGGTGGGCGAGCTGTGTGTAGGGGAGGTGCTGCTGTTGCCGGCGTCCGATCCCTCGTTGGGCTGATTCCCACGGATCCGTCCCAGGACGGAGTCAGGCTGCTCGGGGATGCCGGCGGCGTGATGAGAGAGCGGCTTCGGTGAGCGCTGCTTGTTCAGCTCCACGGCTTTACCGACTGCAAACACAGAGTAGAAAAAAACATTGAAAAAAAACACCAAACACTAATAACATCGATGTATTTACACAAATGCACCTCTTTCGTACTGCATAGAAGGATCTCCCCCCCCCCACCAAAGGTATTTATACTATTGGAGATGGAGGTACAAATACGATAAAAATCTGACAATTTTTAGACTAAAGGATCAAAAATATTCATCAAATGTATTGATAATGGAAATAATTGTTGGTTGCATTTAATGTGGCTTTCCAGATTTATCCCAACTGAACGTGTCGGTTTGAATACATTTCCCAGTCTGATGATCATTACTGATCATTATAAAAAAATCAGCAGTTCATATTAAATACTGAGGTATTTGTGTGCAGTATGTCTACAAGTCTTTGTGGAAAGACACGATTATTACTTTAATACATGAAAATAAATTAGCAAAAGGCGCATTCGTCTACTTTAAAAAAAAAATCTTTAGAAAAGTGAAGGTTGTCGTTGCGCTTTCTATAAAAAAAAGTAGCTTCAAAGAATTTTATTATTATTATTTTATTTAACGAATTCCTAAATTGCAAATAACTCAATAAAATCTCCATGTTACAGGAAATTCAGGAAACAGAACAAACAAAACAAAAACAGACAGATAAAAAAAAATTTAAAAAATGGATATAAGAGTACGATGTCTCATGCCGTGTTCACACCAAAAGAGATGTGAAATATTCACGCGACCAGATTACATGTTAAGTCAATGCACAGACGCGAATGGTTGCGAAAAAGTGGATTTTTCACGGCGGTGTTTGATGTTCCGACGTTTGTGGGACTTCCTCAACAAGTACAAAGCAGAACTAGTGGTTATTTCAATGGTGAATGGCGGAAATAGTAAATGTTTTCACAGACACGGAGATAAGCCCTTTCCCCAGCGAATGGTTGCGAAAAAATGGAAAACTATGGAACTAAATCCAGGTCATGTGTTTTGTTCATTTGAAAAAAAGATTTGAACCTGAAAGTTTTGTTGTTGAACTTTGAACTTTAATTTTACAGTTTCAAATCTCTTTTTTTCGGATTCAAATATTTTTTTCTAATTCAAAACTTTTTTTCAGATTCAGATCGTTTTTTTTTAGGTTCAAAGCATGTTTTCAGATTCAGACTTTTGGCCTGGATCTGGCGTGGGGGCGTGGTTTCAACTGCAGGGGCGTGGTCTCATGAGTGACAGCTTAACAATGAAGGCTGAGAACCCGTTGCCTTCAGGTAACGTGGGTACCGTGAGCATTATGACTTCATACAGCATATTCACGGGATTGGCAGTAAACTAAATTGACGCCAGTGACACAGTTATGTTTAGCAAGCTGTTTTATACCATACTTGGCATGAATGACAGTATAAGAGCAATAAACTATGCCAGGTTGTGTCGTTCAAAAACTACACTATAATATCTGACGTTTCGCACCAGTCATAATGCTCACGGTACCACGTTAACTGAAGGCAACGTGGTTGAGGCTAGTTCTCAGCCTTCATTGTTAAGGTGTCACTCATGAGACCACGCCCCTGCAGTTGAAACCACGCCCCCACGCCAGATCCAGGCCAAAAGTCTGAACCTGAAAAAAAAATGTAATCCGAAAAAAAAGAGATTTGAGATTGTAAAATTAAAGAGTGAAAGTTGAAAATATAAAATCTGTTACTGAAAACTGAAAAAATATATTATTTTTCAAAGTTCAACAACAAAACTTGATTTTTCAGGTTCAAATCTTATTTTCAAATGAACAAAACATATGACCTGGATTTAGCTCCACAGTACGAATTAACCAGTTGAAGTCTCATCAGACAAAGAAACAGAAAAGCAATGCTATCAATTTCAATGAACGCTGACAAGTGCAGCATAGTTTTGTTAAAAGTAGGATGAAAAATAGAATTAAATTAAATAAAATAAATTAAAAATATATAATATAATAGTAATATTACAATTGGTATTATTGTTATTATAATTGTTGTTGTCTTTGTTGAGGATACATGTGTTAATGCAGGGACAGCAGTATAAGAGTTGTTTTAAATATTAAAGGCGCATGTGTTGGTGAAGTAGTGACTGATTTGTTAAATGTTGTCACCATTTACTTCAATTCCTCAAGACTTTTCTCCGTTTTGTGATCTCCATTCACAACGTTTTCTTCGCGGATTCAAGTACACTCGAAGAGTTACTGGTTTACAAATGGTGGTTTTCTCCTCACCGGAGGTGGAGTCCACTCTGCTCAGACGGCGAGGCGGGCCGAGAATGTTGGGAAACCGAGGCTTCTTCACCTTCTCCTCTCCCTCCTTCTCCGGCTTGATACTCTTCTGCTTGTTAAAAATAACATAAGATAAGATAATCCTTTATTAGTCCCACAATGGGGAAGCAGCAGTGCACACAAGAGACACACAGTAAATAAAAAAAATAAAGTAATATAAATAAACAGTAATAAAAAACCGTAAAGAAGAATACAATAGCAATATTAAATATACAGACGGAATAAAAAAAGGATATAAAAAGTATTTAAATGTATTTATATTGCACCAGATGAACGTAATTAAAGTGGCCAAAGTGACTAAAGTGTTATAACATGAACTTAAAGTAACAGATTGTAGGTCCAAAAGCGTCTTCTTGTACGCGGGCAAGAAAACAATCGTATTTCTGCATGTTTCTGAAGGAGGGAACGAACCTTCATCTTGGGCAGGAAATTTATGCGCGCCCGTTTGTGTTCGAGGCCCCGAGGCTCCTTCACTTTCACCCCGAGGTGCTTCATGTAGGTGAGAATCACATACTGCATTGTTTGGCTGCAACATGACAGTCAAGAAAAAAGTTGATTAACTGTGGCAATATACAAAACTATGTAAAAAGCCTTTATCGTACAATAATATATGAATACTTGTACTACAGCTTTCAATGAAAATGTATTTATTATACAATTACATTTTTTGTAATTGTATGATCAACCTGCTGTTGTCCTTTGAGGTATTTCCATGTAATTTAGTGTAAATTAGATAATAATAATAATGCATTTAATTTATATCGCGCTTTTCTTAGTACTCAAAGTCACTTTACACAACATTTACAATGTCCTAAAAATTATGCAATAAAACAAGTAGAATAATAAAACAGATAAAAATAAATAAAAACAACAAGAGCACACAGTCATACATTAAAAGCAGATCTGAAGAGGTGGGTTTTAATTTGTGATTTGAATGTGGAGAGGACAGTGCAGTCTCGGATGAGTTTGGGGAGAGAGTTATAAGAGAGATATAAAAAATAAGCCTTTAATCCAAATTTATTTAAATAAATAGTTCAACAGGTAAATACCAGAAAAGATAGATAGATAGAGCTGCAGATGCATTGGTGATATAACATACGTATATAATAATAATAATAATAATAATAATAATAATAATAATAAAAACTCCCTCTTCTTACCATTTCTCCTCTTCTGTGGGATGGGTCGTGAACCTGCAACAGTCAGAGTAGGGTTAGCACACACTAATACAAGGAGTTAGTGTGTGTGTGTGTGTGTGTGTGTGTGTGTGTGTGTGTGTGTGTGTGTGTGTGTGTGTGTGTGTGTCAGTGGCGGGCCGTCAGGGCCTGCTAAGCCTTCTCTGCTGGCCTAAACAGAATCACAAAGTTATAGCTATTTTATCATTTAATTTTATAATTTGTATTTATTTTCATTTTTTATTAATAAAAGTTATCGCTATTTTATAATGTAATTGTTTTTCACAAATACACTACATCAGGGCTATTCAACTTCAGTAACAAGTGGGCCGAATAAGAAAATCACGGGGGGTGGAATACTGAAGCCTTGGAATCTCTCAGTGAAGTTATCGGTCAGATTTCTCATAAAGTTTGTCATGACTGGCGCTACGTGTGCCCCAGGTGCTGCACTCATGAATGCACAGAGTTGTGAGAAGTGCAGCAACCTTCCTGACATTAGGTCTGACGTGAAAATCGTTAACTTTGTTTTGAAGGCGCACAGCCTCTCAACCAAATCAGCGATAGACTTTTCCCGCCCCTGAACTTCCTGATTCAAAGTGTTCAATTGTCCAAAAATGTCACAAAGAAAGTGGACTTCTGCCATAAACTGTTCATCCAACATGCGCTCCAAGAAGTGTGCTGCCTGTTTGTGTTTACACGTGCGAAGGAAAGACAAAATCTCCTGGCGGAGTTCAGGCCTGGACTGGGACAAAAATTCGGCCCTGGACTTTTTGGTCCAGACTGACCCACCACAATCCGCGCACAGATACTGTGCATATAATCACACAAGCCCTTAATAACACTACTATACTGAAATGGGTCATTGTCTCCTTGTCTCTTATTTGACGTCATTTAATCTGAAAATTTCCATAAATAAGTGTTCAAAAAAAAGAAAAGCATGGACAATAAACCATAAACACTGACAGAAAAAAATAGGTAAAGCACATTTGAACAAATTGGAGCTTAAAGAAAGTATATTGATACTTAAAACACTTTTACTCTGGTGACCTGATTTGTAATTATAAAAATTGTGAAAAAGCAGATCTGCATGCTCAAACCACAGCACTATAAAATAGTGGTTAATTAATTAGGATAGTATATAATTTTCCAATATTTTAGAACTAGATTTACACCACACGCTATGGAAGCCCGTTTCCGCCACACACAAAAAAAAAAAGAGATGAAAAAAAAAAAAAAAAAAAAAATCTCATAATTATGAGATAATAAAGTCGAAATTATGAGATAAAAAGTCATAATAATGAGATAAAAAGTCATTATTATGAGATAAAAAGTCATAATAATGAGATAAAAAGTCATTATTATGAGATAAAAAGTCATAATAATGAGATAAAAAGTCATAATAATGAGATAAAAAGTCATAATAATGAGATAAAAAGTCATTATTATGAGATAAAAAGTCATAATAATGAGATAAAAAGTCATAATAATGAGATAAAAAGTCATTATTATGAGATAAAAAGTCATAATAATGAGATAAAAAGTCATAATAATGAGATAAAAAGTCATTATTATGAGATAAAAAGTCATAATAATGAGATAAAAAGTCGAAATAATGAGATAGTAATTGCGCATGCGCCTCAGTCGCTGTCTTCACAGGTCTCTTCATCCCTTCGCCGGTCCATGCAAACGGTATGCATGGTATGGTAACTATTGACGTTTTTTAACGACAGACTCCACACAGCCCTTTCATCAAGATTTGGTAAGTGTCATCACAGCCGTAATGTCCTACTAACGCTAATGCAGTATGTTGACAAGTAACACACATATTGTAACTGTGCACAAAGTTGTCCTCTGTCGTTTAGACAGGCGCATTGCAGTGGAAAGTGTGTTAGCACAATTCCATCTAGAGAATGAAGAACAACATTGAGTCTCAAGTATATTGAAGCGACCCTTGGTCAGGAAAGCTACGAGACGTTATATTGCTCATTGTGTGGTTTATTTGGGGACAGAACACAGGCTACTGTGGGCCGTAGGCTCCGCCAACACCGTTAAACGTTCTCTTAACGTACACAAACTCCGCTCCCGGTCCGAGACCAACTCTCAACCAGTGTTGCCAACTCCTCAGCAAGAAAAATCATTATTGGCTGTCCTAAAAGTCGCTAGAAGTCGCTAAATGACTGCATCGCCTAATTTGCATAATTGTAATGGAAGCTATAGGAGACAGGAATATAGTGATATAGCAATTGTTTTACTCATTAATGGCAGCTTGCTTTGGGTGGAACTGTTAAGCTGCTTTGCCTTTGAGTATGTTTTTTAGTTGTCATGTGTTTATTTATAACACAAAGTATGACATACATCTGCTTCACAGTACAGGCAGTATGGCCGTGTATCATCTCCAATAAACGGCTACAGCCAGCCTTTGAATTCAGGGTTTTATTCCCACTCCTTCTGTATTTTTGAGCGTACAGTTAGACTGAGACATGATGACTATATGTTTAGCTGATGTCACAGAGAGGCACACAAAGTGGACAAGGTGACTGAGGTCATTTATTTTAGTGTAACAGTGAAGAAACATTTACATCCAGCCGTGGCGGGATCAGCGGCGGCTTTGCGCGATTCATTTTGAGTCTGGACGCGGAGACGTGTGGGTCTCTCCTCTCTGCCGCTGCTGCTGCGCGACTCGCTCGGCTCCTGTGAGGCTTTGGGGTGCTTTGGGACGGCGGAGGGGGCTCACGGCAGCACCCGCTGCTCGCTGAGGACAGAACGATACGTGCGGCGCTTTCTCGTCAGTCTCCAAGACACCAGGAAGTCTCCAATTACACACAAAAAAAGTCTCTCTAGTCGCTTTTCACAAAAAAAAGTCTCCAAGAGGGTTTGGAAAGTCGGCAACACTGCTCTCAACAGCAACACATCTCACCTCATTCGCAGCGCTAATCGCAGACACGCTCATGTCCCGCCCACCCCCATAGGTAGCTAGGATGATTGACAGTTGTTTTTTTACAGCTACACAGGTCATGAGACCTTCACTGACCTCCTGAACTCAGTAATTGCAACAACCTATTTGAACTAGAACTTCTTCCTGTAAACACAATAACACTTTAACATAACAGGTTAACATTACACGTCACTCAGTTTGCTACAATATGTAAGGTTCCAGCTCAACTGCTGGACCACAGTGACTGTGTATTATTAACCTGTTATGTCGTAGTACTAAATATAAAGTATTAAATATAAAAATTAAATTTAAAAAAATGCTCTTTTTCTCCTAATTTGAGGAATTTAGAAGACAGTAAAGGGTTTTGTCATATTTAAACATGAATTGACTGTGAATAAGTTTGAATTCCAAAACTACAAACAAAGAAAGATTTTATAAAACTGTATAGATGTATGTTTGATTTAAGGTCACATTTGAGCTATACTTGTATTCAACAGAGGTGCAGAGTTTTTTTGAACTGTCACAAAATGGAGGACCTAAGTGACTACTTAAGGTCACGACATGTGCCTGAGGGAGACATACAGCGAATGGAACAGGAGAAGGTAGCTAATATAAGAAATGCTTAATTTTGACTTTTTGGAAGACTTTTAGAAGATCTTTGTAAATATCTGATGCAGCTTATGCAGGTTGTTCACTGTTATAATTGAATGCACTTGGCCTAAACTAATAGGCCAAACTAATAATAAAGTATTCCTTCATTGTAGATTGATTCCAGTGTCATACATCTTATGACAGATGACCAGCTTAAAGAGTACCTGCCATCCTACGGTGATCGACTGGCTGTTTTTGGATACTGCAGGCGGAAGGAAAAAGAACCCAGCTGTCGCAAGTCAAAGCTCTTTGAGCGACTTAGAGGAAAGCTCTCAAGAAACCAAGACGATCATGTGACTCAGAGAAAGTATCAAGCACCTCCAAAGAATGCTCAGAAGGATCAGAGAAAAATTGAGATTGGATGGATGAATTTTAGAGAAGGGGAATTTGTTCAGGTACGCACCAAAAAGGGTGGGGGTACCAGAAAAGAGACTGTGCCGAAGGGCAGTATAAAACAGAACTTGATTGAAAAGGCTGCCCTGTTGTTTTTCCCAGGTGGAACAAATGCAGAGGGGAGCCTCACCGATTTTGACATTGATGTAACTGACTTTCAGCAGCATTCATTAGATAGTAGTATAACAGTCGGCGAACTGTATGAAAAGACAAAGTTACCTCTTTTACGTTTCTACTTAACAACCAAGAAGAAAGACCTTGTCAGTGACATACACCTTGAGGAGGAGAATAGGGATGCTACTGCGCAAGAAGGTGAAAAGACACATGACAGACCTGCTTTCCATTCTCCAGATACTTCTGCAACAGATGCTGTGGAGATACATACTTCAGATATCATTTATGTTGGAAGTAGCACAGTATTTGCAAATGCAAGCAGTGAGCGCGTTACCCGTCTTTACACCACAGACGACCCACTGGATGCGTATAGTTTGCTAGAACTTGACACATTACATCACGTAGATGCTTTAGAGGATAGTGGCATTGTAACTTTCCACACAGAAAGCATATCTGGGATGGAGTACTCTGGTCTCGATGATACCTTGCCTCTCTCTCAGGAACCATCTTTTGCATCAGCCTTGCCTCCTTCCATGGATGTGTTGCAGGAACAGGCCAATCAGAGAGAAAGAGTGAAGAAAATTATTGTTCTTCATCGTGGACAGATGCTTAGAGAACTTATTCAAGTTTTTTCAGAGGAATGTATCATGGAGGATGATGTCTACTTTCAAATTATTCTTCCTGATGGAAAGTTTGAAAAGGCTGTGGATGATGGTGGTGTTTTGAGGGATGTACTGTCAGAATTCTGGAAAGACTTTTATGAGCAGTGCACTATGGGGAATGGCTTCAAAGTGCCGTTCTTACGTCATGATTTTGGGAAGGAAGAATGGGAAAGCATAGGACGAATAATCAGATTAGGCTGGCAAAAAGAGAAGTACCTTCCTATCAAACTTGCTCCTGTACTTCTGGAGCAAACTGTTTTGGGCTTTGTTGAGAGCGATCTTGTGGACTGCTTTTTCAAGTATGTATCAGAGTCTGAGCGAGTGATCTTGGAATCCTGCCGTTCTGATTTCGAAAGTGTTGACCTTGAAGAATTGTTGGAAATAATGGATACTCACAGCTGCCGTAGGGTTCCAACAGCAGACAGTATTGAGCAAATCTTGAGAGAGCTTGCTCACCAGAAGCTAATTCAGGAACCGGCTTTTGTTATTGAACAGTGGAGGAACATGCTTGCACCTGTTAAATCAGAGCTGAAAGGGATTGCAGCAGCCTACGAAGAGCTACAACCAACAGCAAGAAAGATCATGAGATCGATCACTTACCCCAGTACCCAGAATGCCCAGGACAAACTAATAGTCAAGTATGTAAGTGCATTCCTTAGAGAATCAGACAACCACCACCTCTCCCTTTTCCTTAGATTTTGCACTGGATCAGACTTGTTCACGGGAAAGAACATCACTGTCAGCTTCACACAACTTCAGGGATTTCAAAGAAGACCGGTTGCTCACACGTGTGGCTGTTACTTGGAGTTGCCGGTCAGTTATGACAACTACCCGGATTTTCGACATGAAATTAACAAAGTTCTAGAAAGCAACGTGTGGGTAATGGACATTGCCTAAGCTAAAGATTTTAGCCAACAGGAACTGGACTGCCATCAGAGACTAATGTTCAAACTTTGTAGGTTTCCAGATGTTTGCCTTATGGACATGGACGTACTACAACTATCTTGTTTACCTGATTAAGTGTCTTTAACATGCGGTCCACATTTTTCAGTTGCTTTTAGCCCAATTTATGTTGTTAAACATTGTTTTCAGTTTAAGAAAATGTGAGAAAAGAGAGTGCATCTTGCTGTGGAAAATATACTAAGACTGTTTACATATATATTTGTTTTTATTTGTAAAAACTGGTATTTCATTACCTGATCTTCAGATAACTGTTGCTCCAAAAGCACTATATCTGTTTCACTAGTTTTAAAACATCTAAGCAATATTTTTGTAATTTTCTTAGTGAAGCTAACTTCAGAAGAAGTTATTTCAGCACTTTGGTTTTACAATACCTTCATTTATATGTAAATATTTATTGTTCATATAACAAAACAAATCCAAGTCACATAGTCCAATCTTGTGTACATTTTCGTTTTCCTTTCATTTGACATTGCAAGCACACTGCAAGCACTGTTTTATATTCAAGTGCTTTTATTATTTACCAAAATATAGCTTGTCATTGGCAATCAGCCATAAACCTATTGATGGGTTACTTTATAGTCTTCTTACTGTTGCAAGTTAAGCAAAATGCAGTTAAAATGAAAAGATATGCAGTTGTGTATACTGTGATTGTTTAAATATCTGAATAAATAATTCAGTTAATAAATGTGTGGACTTTGCATTTTACTCAGTTTTTAAAAATAGTCAATAACAATGTACTTTGTGTGTAAATATATTAGCTACAATTATATTTGCATCTATCACAGCTGTAACGGTAATTTTGACAGTTTTCATTTCTCTCCTGGAATAAAACGGTAAAACAAAAGAAAATTTCGGAAATATGAAATGAGACACAGGCCCAGAAAAGTTAATGATCTAGTTCATTGTTTATCAGATGTCTGAGTTCGATATACAGGTTCACTGTTTCAAACACATCATTTGTTAATTTTAGATTATATTCTAACATTTGGTCCACACAGATATGGAACACATCTTCATCACATGGGAAATTCTTGAACACACACTCTTCAAGGCAGACTTGAACCTTCTCCAGGTCCACAGGGTGCAAACAATTTCTGCCTCCGTACAGCTGGGGGACTGCATGCAGGATGGAGGGGCGTCCATGAGGTGATCGTGAGTTGTGGACTTGGCGGATTCTGTGGTTGTTCCAAGTCAAAACAACCGCATTAAGTTCTTCCTAGGAGGGAAATAATATTCAGTCACAAAGAGTTCCAGAGATAGGTGTCCCCTTTCCTACAATACCTGCCAAATGTAATTTGCTGCATTGCAACAGATGTTGCAATCATATTTCACAACTATCAAAACGTAGTTAAAGAACTTAAAAATAAAAGGAGTCTTTTCCATCATTATGGAATGCCACTTATTACACATTTATTTGCACAGAACATAGGCAATGGCTTTCTTACACATGATAATTTGTGGTATTAGTATTAGGCAATCACCTGTATGTATAGAGTATGTGTCAATTACCTGTATCGTTTGAAGAAAACAAAACTGGATCAAGGACTTGTCCAAGAAGTTGCCCGAGAAGTAGCCATCTTCTCTCAGTTTGTCAAATAGGTCCATCCAAAACTGGGCACACTGACTTCGCAAGGTCAGCCACCATCGCTCAATCCGCTGGTTTCCAGTGCTTGGACCAAAGGTTACACTGTCTGTCTCAGCTTGGTTCTCTGACAAATGCAAAAGCCTCTGCATTTCAGCCATATGTCCATTTTCCGTTCCTAAATCAAGTCTGAGTCTGGCAGGGCATCCCTCAGCATTGATCACAGCATCCATGAAGTAGCCAGCGATGATCTTTGGATCATTGTTTGTTTTGTAAGCTTCAAGCCATATCATCTTTCTGGAAAACCCATCAATGCATCCATTGATTGCAATTCCAAATGGCTTAAGCTTGTCGTAGCCATCAATGTGCCAGACATAGTTTGGACCACAGCTGTGGTAAACACGTCTTCGCAGTCTGTTTCTTGACCTCAGATCAACACCTTCACCATCCAATAGCTTTAGCAATATTCTAACTGTTTCTCTGTCTGTCACAATTCCATGTAACCAACACTTTTGGTGCATCCATCTGTAACCGTGACACTGACCAGATGTTTCGAGTTGCTGTTCAATGAAGTTGGCCACCTCAGCCACATCGGTTTTATTCTTTCTACGCCAGAGCTGCTTCTTTCTTAAAATCCTTTCTAGGGTGCGTTTGCTTAGTTTAATCCCATGTGAATTAGCAAGCATTTGAAGTATTTCATCTGTTGTAAAGCCACATTTAAAGTAGTCTTCAATGTACTCACAATCCATTTCTATGTCAAACAGAGGGTAACCTATGCAAAAGAGCTGCTTCTGACTGTTGTGGTTTTTATCTCATAATAATGACTTTTTATCTCATTATTATGACTTTTTATCTCATTATTATGACTTTTTATCTCATAATAATGACTTTTTATCTCATTATTATGACTTTTTATCTCATTATTATGACTTTTTATCTCATAATAATGACTTTTTATCTCATTATTATGACTTTTTATCTCATAATAATGACTTTTTATCTCATTATTATGACTTTTTATCTCATAATAATGACTTTTTATCTCATTATTATGACTTTTTATCTCATTATTATGACTTTTTATCTCATAATAATGACTTTTTATCTCATTATTATGACTTTTTATCTCATAATTTCGAC
Organism: Taurulus bubalis; assembly: GCF_910589615.1. Classification (NCBI taxonomy): domain Eukaryota; kingdom Metazoa; phylum Chordata; class Actinopteri; order Perciformes; family Cottidae; genus Taurulus; species Taurulus bubalis. The sequence continues at coordinate 21,326,186 of NC_136590.1, read as the reverse complement.
TTTATTATCTCATAATTATGAGATTTTTTTTTTTTTTTTTTTTTTTTTTTTTTTTTTTTTGTGTGGCGGAAACGGGCTTCCATAACACGCTGTCTATTATGTCAAGTAAAGTTCATAGACAACGTTTCTGAACATTTAGTGAATGAGTGTTTATCCACAACATCAACCTGTTAGCTAGCTCACTCACCTGCTATCACCACCACCAATCTCCTCCTCCCCCTCCTGTATGTTGTAACTTGTTTTATTACATTATTTACTCTTATTGTGAAGAGCATGGAAACAGGAAGTGCTTTTACTTTGAAGGTAAAAAGTACAATGATACGTGCTTGTTGACGCTAACTAATGTTGAATGTTACGTGTGGAAAATATATACATGTCGGGTGCAAGAGCGCGTTCTCAATGCTTCAACAGTTGTAATACTGCAGTTCACCAGTAAAGTGAGTCCGTTCATACCAGACTTGCCTTGGTGCTCATTAGAAGCTCCACTTCATGACACTGTGCCACCATGGCAGCGGGAGCCTCACTTTCACTGTCCGACGACACCTGAGAGGGACCGCCGCCGGCGCAGCCAAAGCCCCGGAGCCGGAGGCTACGCCACCGCCGCCGGCCCCCGCAGCAGCAAACATGTTTATTATACTTCTGCTCTTAGCAGCATCAGTTGCGAGAGCTTTTTTTTTCTTTTCCCTCAGTTTTTCTGCACCGCCTTTTCGTTTTTTCTCCATGTTTGCTTTCTCTTCTCTCTCACAGATTGCTAATGATGTGTCATTAGCTCATCATTAAAGGTGATTGGACGAGGGGGTGGGGGGTCTGGAAAATGCGTGAGCGGGACTACTGGGCCTATCATAGGGCCACTAGGCCTCTTATGCGTCTTTACATACAAAAAAAAAAAAAGGGTCAGCCACTGCCGCCCATTACTGACCGGCCCACCGGGAAAACTCCCGGTACTCCCTATGGCCAATCCACCACTGGCGGAGTTCACAGAAACGTTCCAAAACCATTCCTTTGCTGAGCCACCTGACATCACTATGAACCAGCAAGTCAGTGTGCTCTGCAGATGCGTCAGCAAGCAACATACGGAAGAGGCGATGTTCAAGGCTGGAGGTTGAGCGGATGAAATTCACAATGTTCATAACAGTGTCCATGTTGTTCTTCAGATCGCTGCTCAGCTTTGCGCACAGTACAGCCTGATGAACGATGCAGTGTAAAAACTGCATATGCGGGGCTACGGCTGCCAACCTGGCCACCAGCCCTTTCACTCTACTGGTCATAGAAGGAGCTCCATCCGTAACCAACAAGCAGACTTTTTGTAAATCCAGTTCATGCTCATTAAAAAAAAGTGACAATCTTTTGAAAAATCACTTCACCTGTAGTGCCCCAGTAGTTCCTCCCGAACGCGCACTCATTAAACCTCACATATATGCACAGCTGGGCCATGTCGGTACAGTCAGTCGATTCATCCACAGCGATAGACATAAACTCAGCTTTTTAAAGGTTTTCCAAAAGCTGCCCTTCGACATCCGTTGTAACTCCAGTCTGCGGAGAGTTGATGTGTTTGAGAGAGGCACTTTTTTAATGGATAAAGTGACGCTTGCCTTCACTTTTTCGTCAACAATCATTTCATCAATAACTGCAAGCATGCAGTCTTTAACAGTCTCCGACTCGGTAAAGGGCCTCTTCTGTCTGGCTAGTGTCCAGGCTACGCGTAGAGATGCTATCATGGCTCTCTCTTGTTCTGTGCAAAAGCGACTAAGGGCACACTGACCTCGTTGAAAAGATGCTAACAGTCCGTTTACTTTCCTCCTCTGTTCATCAGAGCCCTCGGGAAAACTGTTCGAAAATGAGCCATGATTCGACTTGTATTGCCTCTTCACATTGTATTCTTTCAACACAGCAATGGATTCGCTGCACAATAAACACATTGGTTTGTTGCTCATTACGGCTGGCAAAGTAAATAAATACTTCTCAGTCCATTCACTTTGGAATTAGCGTTTTTTACAGTCAGCTTTACGACGCTTCGGCTTTGAGAGAGACATTTCGCAGCTTAATGGTAGCGTCAGCTAGCGCAGGTGTTTCAGTGGGCAGCCAGACCAGAGCGCAAGTGAGGAGTGGGTTACGGCAACCAACACGGGTGCGTAACATAAAGATGTAGTAACCATACAGGTTTGGTTGAGGCAACAGTGAAACTCAACTCTGGGTTAGATGTCTCAATGTATAAAAGAGGCGTGTCCGTTAGTTTTATTTTTTCTTACCAAACTATACTGATTTGCAGGCAGTCTTGCGGGCCATAGTTGAATTCAAACGGGCCGTATCCGGCCCTATGTCCGGTAGTTGAATAGGCCTGCACTACATGTATTATAATTATTTTTCCCTATTAGCTTATTTTCTCATTGACCAGCTCTACTGTCTGTTTCTCATGCCTTGCTGTCTGCTCTGGCCAGCTCGCTTGTCCAGCTTGACGCTGCCCAAGTGCACTCGTTAACGCTCTTTATCCAATCATATCTCACCTCTGTCTTTCTATGTCTCTCTCTCTCTCTTCTCTCTCTCCGCTGGTTAAACACATGGTGAAGACCAGCGAGCTGGTTCTGTACTGTGATTCCTCACAGAGCCGGCAACACAGAGACTGTGCAAGGCCCACCACTGGTGTGTGTGTGTGTGTGTGTGTATGTGTATGTGTGTGTGTGTGTGTGTGTGTGTGTGTGTGTGTGTGTGTGTGTGTGTGTGTGTGTGTGTGTGTGTGTGTGCTCACAGGATATCATCAATCTTGGAGAGGATGTGCTCAGCACAGGAGCATTCCTTCTCCAGCGCATGGTGGTCTTTCCCTCCCTCGGAGTCCAGCTTGGACAGCTCGTCCTCGGCCAGAGTCAGACCCATGCTGCGCTTCTGCCTGCACACACATAAACAGAAGTAAACAAACATTGTTCACAGTAAACATAGATATATTATAGCTTCCTACAACTAACCTGTCACAGACTTATGTCAGGATAAGTTAAATCAGTATTGGCAGAGTGGTAACTAAGTACATTAAGTAAAAAATGGAGGTACTTGTGTTTTACTTCTTTCTTCTACTCTACTGAGGGAAACGTTGTACTTTTAAACTCCAGTACATTTATCTGACAGTTTTACAAATCAAGCTTTTTGCACACAAAACACACTAAACCTATTTTGATAATAATCGTGAAAAAACACTTCCAGATGTTCTGCTGCTTCTCTTTTTAATAATGTTAATTTATCAGTAATAATGTTGAAGTTTGGACTCGAACATTGGGAAGGTGTCCCTTTGGGCTCTGGGTAAGAACCTTTGTTCAATGGTTAAAAATGAGCTCCAGCTAAACCAACGACAACAGTAAAATACTGCTTTTACATTGATGCACGAGTAATAATAATCTAGTTATGTAATATAGAATTCCTGATTATACTTTTACTGAAGTAACATTTTCAATGCGGGACTGTAACTTCTAACAGAGTATTTTTACAGTGTGTTATTCATGCTTTTACTGAAGTAAAGCATGTGAACTGTTCCTCCAGAGGTTGAATGGTTGCACAGTGTGACGGCTACCTGAAGTCCTCCAGATTCCTGTGCAGATCTGGCAGCAGTGTGTCCTGTAACGTCTGCGTGTACTGTCTGCAGAGCTCCTCTGGGATCAACTCCAGCCTCCGCTTCTCTGTGCAGAGACGACAAGAAATATCATCGTATAGCAACTCTAATTAGATTAAATAGCGGCGCGTATTCAGGAAACTAATTGAGAAGGCATCCACAATAAGCAATCCCATTTCTGGGTATCTGCAAATGATCTGTATTCAAGTATCAAAATCAGTATCAGGGGAGAGAAGGTTGCACATTCCTAACTGATACCATTTGTACAGCAATTCCACTGAAATATAGGAGTGTGAACATTTCATTTACTTTAATTATTTTCATGATAACTTCTGTATTCTTTTGTGAAGGTTATTATGGATCAGTCCTCAGGCTTCTGTAGCCAGCTGGTTTGAATGTTGTGGTTGTGTAACGTTTACTTGCTGCTTGCGATTCTCACTTTTTGAAGCATGAGAAAGCTGCATAGCGTCAACTAAAGGTCTGACAATCAAATTTGTAAATCAAAGCAACTCTGTGGGAAGGATGTTTGGATATTAGAGTCTTATGTTATTTAAAATGATCACATACAATAGTTTTATGGCGTTTTTCTAATCAGTTCTTTGCAAAAATCTGGGATATATATTGTAGCGCCTTTCCATCCCTTACCTAAATCAGCTGAAACTGCATCTGGCACTGGTACTTTAAGATTCTGGGAAGGACAACCGGAGCCAAATGAGCAAATATACAAAATATACAATAAGCTAGAAACTCAGAGAGAGCAGAAACTGAGCAAGAAAAGAACTTACAGCTATTCGATCCACGAAGAGTGAGTGGAACTCCATGAAGAAGCGTCGGCTTTCTTTGGAGCTGGTTTGCTTGTGCACGTCAGCGTAGAGATAACAGAGCTAACAGAGGGAAAAGGGACATAAACTGCTCAATAATACCGCCAACGTGAAGTTATTCATCTCTTTTAGAATGTTAGTTCAAGATTTATTTCATGTTATTTCATGCCCCAAAACATGAACAATGCAAATTATCTCAACAGAGTCAAGCTTTTATTAGAACAGTGGAGGCATTCCACAGGGATCGATCCTCGGCACACTTTTATTCATATTAAATAGTATTTGGTTAGAGCTTTTTATGCAGTGGCGGGCCGTCAGGGCCTGCTGGCTTAAACAGAATCACAAAGTTATAGCTATTTTATAATGTCATTGTTTTTCACAAATACACTACATGTATTATAATATGTTTTCCCTATCAGCTTATTTCTCATTGCACAGCTCCAGTCCTCTGTTCCTCAGCTTCCAGCCTGCAGCGCGGACAGCTATTGTCCAATCAGATTTCACCTCTGTTTCTCTATGGGAGAAAAGCTGGTTAAAGTACATGCGAACGGCTTGATAGTGTATGGACGTGTGGTACGCCACAGGGCCCAGCGTGACCATTAACGTGCGCTGTGATTGGTCAGTGGTGAAGCGGCAGTAGGTGGCGGTAATGCGCCTGTTGTTGAATGCAATCCGCCTTAAAACCCAAAAAGAAGTAGAAGAAGAAGTAGAAGAAGAAGAAGAAGAAGAAGAAGAAGAAGAAGCTGGAAGCTTGAACCTTGAAGCTTGAACCTTGAAGCTCAGGCTGAAGCCTGAGAAACGGACTTACTTTCGCACAGAGGGTTAGGTTATGGCAGTTGCGGGCCGTCAGGGCCTGCTAAGCCTTCTCTGTTTTCCATTCAAGAAGTATAATAACATACAATGTAGTATTTGATATTTGGGATTTTTATATTAGTATAAATGCACAGAATATCAGTCAGATTAACCGCATGCATATTATTATACCTTAGACTGTGTTGTGTGTGTGTTTGCATAAATACCAAAGGTGCCGGGTCAAACTGCGAGACAACATGATGGAGGAAGGCTGCAAGGTGAGCCGGCCGAGTCTTCAGCAGGTCAATGCTCTGGAAACAGCTACACAGTCCATTAATCTGAGAGAGAGAAGCCATGATCAACCCCACAGACTGCTGGACCGCCTGTAGGAGTCATTGGTTGTGTCTGTATTTTATTGTGGTAGTGTGCACTTTATTGTTGTATTTTATATATGGGGCACAGGTGTAACAGCCAGGTGGGTGGTGACGCATGGGTGACGGGGAGATCTCAAGTTTTTACCTCAAGCGCAACACTTCAGGAGACCAGGAATACACGTTGTATAATCATGAAATATAATTAAATGGGAGCCTCACCCAACGATATACAAACGGCCTGGACTCTCATCTGAAAAAGCGAGTAAGAAACAGGAACTTCTCCCACGCCCAGCTGAGTGACTGGACGGAGATCAGTCACTACACCGCCTTTAGAGGCACATGCTCATTGTTTTACATCGAGAGGTTCAGATAGATGAAGATAAGCAACTTATTTCCCATCAGTGGGAACACTTCTTTAGACACCTGTTCTTGCTGTGAGTCAAAGTAGTCGTCTTCTGCTCCGATGATCTGGAGGTTGAGGAGGTAGGGAGAGCTACCCACAATGCACTGGGCACTGGAGTCCTGAGTGATACATATATTGCCGTGGTTTAATGCACTGATGGACAAACTCATTTCACATTAACATGCAGGATATATTCAGCTTTGTACTGGTCAGAAAGTATTCGGACAACTGCATTTCTAATGCCGTGTTCACACCGGACGCAACGCGAATTGGCAATTATTCGCAGGGCGGCGAGATAGACGCGTTTGAGGCGGCGCGAATAGAATGTTTGACCTGGGGCGAACAAAGCGAAGGACGCGGTGCGAATTCGCGTGAGTTGAATTTGCGTGAGTTGAATTCTCCCAACTCCGGCGGAGAAATTGCGTGACGCAAAGTTGCGGCAGCCAATCAGCGTTGAGAATCGCCCGTCATCAAATCGCGTCGCGAAGGGGCCGTGGCTTAGCTCCGTCGACTCGCTCGTCTCTGTGAGAGACAAGCGACGGAGCTTTCATTTCCGCTATCGACCATGGAATAAATAACCACCAGTTCTGCTTTATATTTGTTGTGGAAGTCCCAAACATGTCGGAACATGAAACGCCCTCGTATTTGGGTTCATAACATCATCCGTAGCCGCACACAGCTCGGTGAATTTCACCGACTCCTCCAGGAACTGCGTCTCGCGTATCTCCGTAAAACGATACCGATTATGCCATCCACCATGGAAATAACCACTAGTTCTGCTTTATACTTTTTGTGTATATTCCACATATGTCGGAACATCAAACTCCATGGTGTCTGGGTTCATACTATTATCCGTAGTCCCACAACAGCGTCTGAATGAAGCCGCTGTCAGCGCTGGTTCAGGCGGAGCAGCAGCAGTTTTATTCAGAAACGGCAGGACGGCGGTGATGACGGGCGGAGCTTCTCAACGCCGATTCTCAACGCTGATTGGCTGCCGCAACTTTGCGTCACGCGATTTCTCCACCGGAGTTGGGAGAATTCAACCCACGCGAATTTGCGCCGCGTACTTCGCTTTGTTCGCCCCAGGTCAAACGTTCTGTTCGCGCCGCCTCAAACGCGTCTATCTCGCCACCCCGCGAATAAATCGCCAATTTATAATAAAACGCTGCGCGTCTGTGGATTGACTTAACATGTAATCTGGTCCGGTGTGAACACGGCATAATAATTAACAATTGACTGTTTGACTAACCCCACCCCTACCCGACAATAGTGATTGTCCAATCACAGCTTTGCAGCCAAACAAGGCCTCCAGAAGCTGAAGCGGTGTGCAAAAACACAAGAGCTGTCTGTAGATGTGCGAGTGTCTCTGTGTACATGTCTCTGTGTGTACATGTGTGATTGTCTCTGTGTGTACATGTGTGAGTGTATCTGTGTACACGTATTAGTGTGTATCTGTGTGTACATGTGTGAGTGTATTACAGTATCAGTGGTGTCCTCGGAGTCAGGCGATGGACAGAAGTGGAGGCCGTCCCGCCGGCTGACGTCTGGGCTTTGAAAGGGTGTCTCTCTTTTGCCAGGACCCTCTGTGAGCGGGCTGCTGTGAGTCTAATACACACACACACACACACACACACACACACACACACACACACACATTAATAAAAACACTCACACACAGAGAACAACACAACACTTAAGCCAAATTGATTGTTTAGTCTGACAATGAATATTGGGAAAATCCCAGAGAAAAAGTCAGACCATTTCATCCCTATTTATAGAGGTTTTGATGAAGAAAAAGGGAGGCAGCGGAAGTTATTACAAAGAAGTTTGTGTCAGCAGTATTTTCAAAGAAGCTTCCTGTTGTAACATTTTATTTGATTATTACTAACAACGTTCCCTGTGGTCAAAAGCAGCACCTGCTCTATTGTGAGTGAACTCCATGAACACAAACTACATTTAAATACAGTACGAAATGGTTTAACCGTCACTTAAAATCACAATAAATCTTGTTGAGAGCTATTTAGGAAATATAGCGATTTACAATGATATGAAACAGAGAAAATAGGCTGGAAACCTGTGAATTTCTGTCATTTTTTTGCTTTATAAATGACTTATGGGTAATGTGCTTCATCTGCTTTAATACCCACAGAGCTGTTGTTGGTCGAGGGCCCGTCAATACTGCGGTCGCCCGATGAGGACGGGGTCGGTTCCCTCAGAGGGTCGATGTCCCCATCCTCAACGTCACCGTTCCTGGACGCTGTGGCGTCGTACTGGAAGACACAAATAATAATAATAACCAGTTCAGCATCTCATCAGTTACCAGTAACAAAGATCCTGAAGACTAAATTTACTTCTACTCCACTTCATCTCACAGAGAAATATAAAAATGCTTTTCATTTCACTATGTTTGTTTGACACCTGTAGTTACTTTACAAATTAAACTTTCTTGCTACATTTTCTGAATCCATAATTGAAATAATCATTAATTAATAGTTCAAAATGAGCTACAATCCTTTTAGATTACTGCACGAGTAGAAATTATTACCTAATGTTAGAATATAAAATAGTATAACAGTTACAGAAGACATTTTTCTATATCGAGTACTTCGATGCAGGACTTTGACTTGTAACACAGTATCTTTACAGTGTGGTATTAGTACTTTTACTATATTAAAAGGATCTGAAAACTTCCACCACCACTGCAATTTATTTAAATATTTTAATTTTCATTTAAATATCAGAATAAAAATGTCGTCCAAACGGTCTCAAAGACACATTTAGTGGTGGGTGTGGGTGCATTAATGAATGAGATTTAGGAGATAAGGCTAGCAGAATCCATAACTTCTTTTAAATCACTTCTTAAAACCCATGCAGGTATTTTGTTCCCCTGTTTTTGTTTGTATATGTTATTTATTTGTTTGTTTGTTTTCTATAACATTTGCTCTTTTTGGTTATTTGTTTGGTTTTGTTGTATTAATTGCCTTTATGGTATGGTTTACCGGTATTTAAGTTATGTATGACTATGCTTTGCTTCTCTGTAGAGCACTTTGTAAACTTTGTTTTTAAAAAGGTGCTCTATAAATAAAGTTATTATTATTATTATTATTATTTAGCAAAATTTTTTCATAAATTTCTCTTTTGCGTCTGAGAAGACGTTCGTCTCGTTTTAAAGCTAAATTCAAGTATTTTTCCACTTTTTTAACGGTGGATCTTGTCCATTCACTTTAAACTTTGAAAAAATTAGATCAGAGCCAGAAGCTCAAACCTCCTGAAGCTGTCCAAATAAAGTCCCACTTTTTATGAATCATTTGAGCACTTGTCTCTGACTCAAAGTAAACACAGACATTAGCCCACTTGATTATCTATGGAAGCTGACTGCAGGCACTCTCTTACATGATGATGATTTATACAAAGGAATGCAACATAGGACAACAAGGGGAAATCACAGTAGCAAGCAACTTACATAGAAGACACACAAAAATATTGAAATGGAAAATACTCAATATATACAACAATATCAGAATGAAAAATACTCAATATATACAACAGGTGTTGTTTTAGCGAAGCTCTACTTCAGACTTCACAATAGAAACAGTTAGTCGATGGTCATCACTGCTGTAATATCAGCCGAACAAATCACTGTTTAAACCTCGCAGTTCAATAATGATCAAAGGTCACCGACACGCTTTTCTGGGCTGGAAAACAAATTCAACATCAAAGTTCCATCAGTTTTCTTCTGTTATACAACACTGTGTTGACTGATTGGAAGTTTGAATTATATTACTCTTGTTCTTTTGGGTGGGGAAAAACTAAATTAAAATGTAACTAGAACATTTGGTGTCTGGTGTCTAGATTATCGAAGGACAGAAGGAAAACATCAATATAACAGCTGATTCCGAACTTTTTAATGATGGTGTGAGAATAAGAACATCATTTCTGTCCTTGTTTGTGGTCAGCGTTTGAAAGGCTTCATGTAAAATGAGTTGAGTCATCTACCTGTGTTGTTATTATCATTATTATTATTATTATTACCCGTTGTGCTGCTGCTCTGCGGAGCTGCTCCTGCAGCAGAGCGATGTGCTTCCTGGCCTCCTGCACCTCCTTCAGTAGTTTGGGCCGAGGGTTTCTGCTGTGCTCCTCCTCCTTCGTCTGATCCCAAATAAATGAACACATGAAAAACCAATGTTTAAAAAAGATATTTGATGATCTTGAGTTAAAACACTGTTTATGTAGGCACACACACACACACACACCTGTAGCTCCTGTTGCTCCTTGGTTAGCATCTTTTGCAGGATGTCGACCGTCTGGCCGTGCACGGTTTTGTTCTCATCCTAAAAGAGAAAATAAAAAAGAACACGATTTAACGTGTAACGTGATTAAAAGAAGCTTGAGGGCCAAACGGGGTAAAGAGAGAACTGACTCTAATCAGACTGAAAGTGGAAAATAAGAAAAGGGGAACGTGGACGTTCATAAATAAATACAATCAATGATTTAGTACTTTCTAATCTTCAAATATAAGTGTTGAACTAAAAGAGACAGACTATAATACTATTATCTATTTCTCATTAAGTTATAATATTTAATTATTTAACAAATTATGTACAGGTTTTTTAAGATTTTATGAAACTTAAATCTATAGTTTGACACATTCAGTGGAAAAAAGTGCTGCAGTTTTTGTAAAAACTGGCAGAAATGGACAGAAATGGTGCGGTTGATTCAAAACAACGAGATGCGGCACCGGCCAGTTAAGATTTATGGATATGGAGAACTAATTATAATAAAATATAAATAATTAAGATAGAAATGTAGAAAAAAAACTCAATTATCAAACTGATGTGCAGATTTATTCGGAAAATAAATAAATATGCACAGAAATCTAAAAATGTATTTCTAAAATGCATTAATTTATTTGACGAGTACATATTTTGTATTAATTTATGTTGATATTTAATTGTTTCCCAGTAGAGCCCACGCCCATCCTGCTTCTTTACCCCATCGGGTAGAGAGGAGGCCGGGGGCTCCTGGAGGCTGCGTTGCTCCCCGCTGGGCAGTGCAGGTGAGCGGGGCGTCGAGAGAGCGGAGGGCGGACAGACATCCGCTCCTTCCTCCTTCATTTCCTCCTTCTTTTCCTCCTCGTCCTCCTCCTCCAGTGGGAGGTGAGGAAGCCCTGGGGGCCGCCCAAGCACCGTCAGCGCTACATAGGAGCCAGCTGCCAGAGAGGAGTCAAAGGAGAGAAGAGAGGAGAAAGAGAAAGAAAACTGCTGATGTATGTGTAAAAAATATCCAACCACTGTGAAGATCTGATCAGCAAAACCAGCTGAGAGAAAGAGAAACATTTCACCACATAAAAATGAATGAAAAACAACCAAATAATGCTGAATTACATGTCTTGTCCGAGCCAGCTGTGCACACAAGAGAAGGGAAATCCCCAGAACTCTGTCAAAATGAAATCTCATGTATTTATTTCCACAGGGAATGAAGGTCAGAATGTCTCAGACTCGTTTTGAGAGTCGTACGTTCGTCTGAGAACGCCGCAGTCAGAAACATAGGTGGATTTTATGACTCTGGGAACTTAATTAACAGCAAGCAAAAGTTTAAAACACCTCTCCAGAAACAGAAGGGTGAGCCACTTCCAACGAGGCTCAACAATAACTTGTTTTAAGTTTAAGTTTTTAGTCACCTTATATTTTGAGTAATACATATATGCAGTTATACGTCAAGCTTGATAATGAAAAAGTGACTGAATTGTTCATCAGATTTTTTCAAAATGGTTGCCAATGTCCGGGTTCTTCTAAATTATTTGCCCCGCCCACAGAATGATCAGTAACTACTGTAAGACGTATTGCTAACTAGTCAATTTTATATTCTTAATGTACCGCTGAAGATGTCATACTGAAGAAGTGCATACTTACATTTGATCAGCTTCACAACCTCTATGTGGTTAGAATGTGTGACCAAGGTCCCGTTAACCTAAAAACAAATATTTAGAAAGTTGACCATGACCCATTGATATTTAGAAGTGTTGTTATTGTCAATAATCCCATGAAAAGATTAATAAAAGACAACAATGTGTTTGTTGTCTCTCAATAAATAAAATATTTCCTCAAACAGCTGACAGCTGTATTGTTTTGCAATTTTATTGAAACAAGAGTAAATTGTATTTTCAGATACAGTAGTAAGTACAGCAGTAAAGTAAGTAAATTAATAATTAAGTAAGTTAGTTAGTTTGCAAGCACGTAAGTCAATAAGTAAGAAAAAAAGAAAGTAAGAAGGAAAATGAATAAATAAGTAAGTAAGGGAGTAAGTAAGTTAGTAAGTAAGTAAGTAAGTAAGTAAGGGAGTAAGTACATAAATGAGTTAGGGAGTAAGTGTGTAAATACGTAAGTAAATAAGTAAGTAAGTAAGTAGACAAGTCTCACCTTAATGATCCGGTCTCCTGTCTGAACACCGGCTCGCATCGCAGCTCCATCTAAAATACAAAAGACAGAACAGAGTTAGAGAAGTGTGTTGTTGTCATGTGTAAGTTTGTACTTAGGTTTAAGTGAGTGTGAGAGAGAGCTTTACCTTCCTTTACCAGCTGTACAAACACTGGGTTGTCTCCACTTACAGTCAGCCCAAAGCCATTTTCATCTCTCTGGATTATCACACAGCGCTGCACAAGACCTGACACACACACACACACACACACACACACACACACACACACACACACACACACACACACACACACACACACACACACACACACACACACACACACACACACACACAGCATTACATAACATGCTACCAATGGCAGATGATCCAACTTCGTGGTTTGATGTTTACGTGGTCTTCGTCTTGTGGGAAACATTCTCCACACAGGAAGTGACAAATCAAGAGAGCGAAATAGAAAAATATTTTAAATCTGTTCCCAACTAAATCTGGACTCAGCAGCAAGAGATGTGTTGCATGTTTATTTGATATCCCTTGCATAGTCATAATAATGCTTTTAAAACCTATTTATATAATTTTTTTGATAAATGTTACAGAATTGTTGATATGAAGAATTGACATGAAACAACTTAACTTGAAGTATCCAAAATACTCAAACTAACATATCTTAATGATGTAAAAATAAATAAAAAATTGCAGTAAATCTGAGCAAAATAGATTAATTGTGATGATTGTAGTGTTATTTAATCTGGTCGCCAAAATAGTTTTTGGTAAATGGACATGAAATTGAAAGAAAATAGTCCTGATAATAATCCCCGTTATGGGATAAATGGGAGAAAAAAAAGTGTCTTGTGGAGTTTTCTTGAAAACAAAGTGGAGGCCTAACCAACATTTTGAGTGGATTTCCTCCCTCTTTAAACCTTAAAACCTCATTAAATTGTTTTTATTGAGCACAGTTTACATCCATGTTAGCCATCTTTTCACTCTTCATCATTATTCTGTTTGCACGCTACCGCCACCAACTGTCGAGCACTGGAACAGCGGGAAACAATACTCGGGACGTCGCTCCGCAGCGGTACTCGTTGCCTTTCACTTATTTATATCTATTAAACCACCCTTTGTTCTGTTTTTTTGACAATTGGGGAAATCCCATGATCACATGCACATGCTTATAAACCCGTTTGGATCTGCCCCGCCCTCCTGACCCAGGAGGGAAACCAGCTCCTCCATTTGTAAAGGCATTCGTATTCTTTCCCCCTGCAGAAAAACTTCCATCAAGGATGTTCTTCCTGTTGCCACTGAGGACGTTTAGTGACTCGCTATCTGCCTCAGCCCGTTCCTTCCTTTTCCTCCTCCCACTTGAAAGACCGCGCTGAGCGAGCCAAATGGATAATTGGTCCTCCGTGAGGGAAATTCATATTTAAAAAGTTTAAAGCAAATGAATGGCGATAAGATGAACCTTGAAAACTTGAAGTGTCATTTATATCAAAGTTTACTCCCCGAACTCGACGCTGTCATCAACAATTCGTTTTATTATCAATAAATATGGCAACTATTTTCTTGGTTAATCAATTAGCATTTTGTTTGCAAACAAAAATGGCGACATATTCAAAATTGCCTGTTTTTGTCTGAGCGACAAACCAAAAGCCTGAGATATTGTGTGACACTAAATATCTCTGGGTTTTGGTGACGTTAAACAAATGTGGTGATGTCACGTTAAACAAAATAAAAGCAGCAAATCTTCACATTTGAGAAGCTGGAACTTGAAAAGGTGCCCATTTATATTCTTTATTAATACTTTATTAAACAACCAATCGCTTCAGTTACTTTTTACCCCAGCTTATTTAATGGGGAAAATGGTTGGTTTGCGAATGGTTTGCCTTCAACTAAATACTGAATATCTCCTAAACCCCAAGGTCTATTTGAATAATTTAAAAAGCTATAATATACAGGAAACCCTTGTGAATATAGATAATAAGTTCATATATGTGTTAGTGGTCTATTAGTTTATGATAGTACACAGAAAAGGAAAATAAATACAAATATTTAAAATAAAAAATGTAATGATATATAACATAGCTCTATATGTTAGGAGTATATGTGCGAAGTTGGGTTTGATTGAGTGAAGTTAATTATTTGTAATAATTATTCTAGTTTATGATTTTCGAGCGATCGTGTCTAACTCGGCCAACTCTGAAAGTTCCCACTCCCTGCCTGGTCCCTGAACAGTCCTCGCTTCACTCTAGCCATGTGCAGCAGGCTGAGAGGAATCTAAGCAGTCTAAGTAAAATTTGACGAAAAACGCCTATCCAGGTATACCCAAAGTAAATTGGAAGCTGTACTTGAACTATTTGGAGTAAATGCATGGTCTTGGTCTCTTTTGAAAGGTAACAATCTGAAGCTTTTTTCCCTCAATAGTCAGAATCACTTTAAGTGCTGCTAACACTGAGTTATATGCGTTTGAACACACTAAAGTATAAGGTTTGTATTTCCGCCTGAACATTTCTTTGTAAATAGATGCCTGTAGATGACTATAAATGGGACTTATAGACTGGAAAACACAATGGGACCATAGCCTGAAGCCTTATCTAGTCTAAGTAAAAAGCAGATAACAATATCACAGAAAATGAATATTTGACACATGTTTTTCTAATGAAATGTCTAGGCGTTTTTCCATTTTGAGATTGAACATATTCATGATATATATTCTATATACCTTATTAAAAAGTCTTATAGTCTTGCAAACTTATAGAGGCACTATTCATATTTACTACCAGTATTGCTGACACAGAGAAAATGAAGTATAAATGCATTTTTATGCTAATTCAATGACAGACTGAGGATCTGTGAGCAGCTGTCTGTTCTGGTGAAGCTGAAGGCTGTTGTGATTATCTCCACCCCCTCTTGTTTAGTCCCGTTTTTTAGGCAATTTCATTGGCTGTACGAAACGCCTGTCATCTGAGCTGTACGACGTGACAGACTTGAACCTCGTAAGAAAATAGAGCCTGAGCCTGAACTTCAACGTTGCTTTTGGTTGGATAATGTAGCCTGTCAGTCAAGACATGAAGCTCCTATTGGTTCAAGTCAAAAGCTTAGATTTCGGCGGTCATTTTGGTGCCGAGTTTGTAGCTGTGCTCTCATGCAAACATGCTTTTTTTCTCATTTTTCTTTCATATCTTTCAGCTGATATGAAATGATGCAACGCCAGTTGGTGGATATTTATGGATGTAATCACGTGTTTTGGACTAAATCTTTTATGGGATTTATTTTTATTGGACCTTTACGACGTAACAATGCCGTTTTTGTTGGAATGTTATGGATTTATGGATCAATATGAGGCGTCATTGGTGAGTTGCCTGGATTTTGCTATCGTTTGTTTGTTTGTTGTTGTCTGACAAAAGTCTCGTTTGTAGCTGCTGTGGTGGTCTGATCTTGAAACGGGTTACACAGCTGGAATCACAAGAATCGTACATATGGCACTTGTACCGAACTATAAATAGGGGGTACAGTGTACACTAGAGAGTCCAGAAAAGGACGCCGCTGGACGGCAGAACGTTAACAGGCTAAACAAGGCCTGATAAATCTTATTTCAGCCATAAGTAAGTCCATTTTTTTGCAGGACATAAATGGCATTGTTGTGCGTATCTTGGCGAAGGTTGGTTTCTCAGCGGTTATTGGTGGATTCAGTAGGCTCTAAGGATTCCAAAACTGTATGGTAATCATGTGTAGCTTCATGCTATAAATATGAAATGGCATATTTTCAAAACTCGGGGGGCTCTCCCAAGTCACTCTTGAGTCCCTTCGAGTCATACTTATGGTTTATGTTCATATTTATTGTGTCATGAACATGAACAATGTACTTATATTGACTTGAAAGGCCAGGATGTGCCGTTTTATTTTGTTGCTGTATCACACCAGAGGCCTTATTTGGACTGGTTGTGTCGTTGTGGAAGTTACAATAAGAAATTTATAAACTAATAAGTTAATCTTTCACATTGGATTTAAAAGTGTTTCACAGTCACTTTACCTTTATTTACATGTATGTACTGTTTAAAACATTTGCTACATCTCTGTTAACATTTTAGCATTCATTTAGTAATTTCCTATTTTGGATTATATATATTTATATATGTTATATTTCAACTTCTGCTCTTTCGTATTTCTTCGATTAAAATGTTGCATGTTTGTATTTTTGCAGATATTGAAATGTTCCTTGTTGCAGAGCGCCTGAGATCTTCTCCGTTATCGTTGCATCTCTTTACCTGTGGGGTCAAACTCATGCTTGAGAGAGACGGAGGATTTCTCATTCTTGGGTTTCTTGTCTGTGGGCTCCTTGTTGAGGATGCTCGGGGTCCTGGAGACAAACGGCAAAGTGACAACAAACAAATGAATACCGTAAACAACCTATAACGAATAAATATTTGGATCTAGCAAAATCCCAAATTTCATTTCTGTTTAGCATCAAATGTAATAACAATAACAGGAAATGCATCTTTAAAAGGTAAAAAAGGAGAAATCATATTTTCTAATTGAATATGAACACATTTATTCAAGTTTCTCACCAACGACATTTGAACACAATCACGATAAAAGTTATAATCTAAGTTTTTTACTGAATAGATCAGTAGTTCTCAACCTTTTTTCAGTGATGTACCCCCTCTGCAAAGTACCCCCTAACATTAAAATATATGTAATACACAGCACTGTGCCATCAGTGTTTAATTTAATATAGAATATAAAAAAATCTGAACATGAACTTACACTTATATTGTATTGAATATTTATTAAATAACTATTATTATAACTATTTAAAATATTTTTGAATGGATACTAATTTGAAATATATGTTTTACAAATCTCGTACCCCCATTTGAGAACCACTGGAATAGAGCTTGGGTCGCGAGTGACACATGTTGTTGTTGTTGTCTTTTGTAGCGTAAATGAGCTGATAAATGATGATGGTGTGAAATCGGATCTGTTCATAGACTCTCTGATACCGGACGTCGGTATCAGAACAACTTCAGAAAACATGTCCCCAGAACTGTTCTCATATGGACCACAGCCTTCTTTGCCACTCATACAGCATTCAAAATCCCACCTTCCCATAGAACCAGTGAAGTATTCTCCAATCATAACCAGACTGTCACAGAGGAAAGATGGAGTTTGTTGATGTCTAATTCTGAACTAAATGACCCCAACAGGCTCCATGCACTCCCTTCTCTCGTGTTATTATCCATAACCCTCGTGGGACCGCTATATATTAATAGCAGAGGTTCCATGCAGCTCCTCCTCCTCGTTCCGCGAGAGGGTTTTTTGTTTGTGCTGCTGTTCCTCCCTTGGACAATGGGGGCCCCGGGCTTTTAACAATGGCCCCCACGTCAGAGCCAACTTACTATACTGCGGCTTTGTGGACAGATTCCCCGAAACGGAGACTGGGGTTCTTGGCTCGGCTCCAGTTTCCTGAGTGTGGGGTGAAGGCTGGGGGGAAAAAAGAAAAAAGAGGAGGGAGACGGGGAAAGGAGGAGGCGCGGCGCAAGTGTCTTTGAGGGAAGACAGACGACTGAGAGTCGAGGAAACTTTAACTTAAGCTCCCAGAGTGTGAGAACAATCCTGTCTGGACGAACCTCTCGCGGAAGCAGAGAAAGAAACGACTTCCATTCCTTCCCGGGACGTCAGACTCAAACAAACATGTTAACTTAAAGCTAACTAAAAAGTAGAAGCTGATCGCAAACTCTCACAATTACAGACTAAAAGAAGTGTAATTATGTCAAATAGAAGAGTATTTCCGTTGTTACCCTTAAAATCTTTTAGAAACCAATCTCCCCCAATGGGGAGGGGGGGGCAGACTGAGCGATTGTTATATAAAACTGTAAATCATAGCTTGCTTTATGAAAAAAAGCCCCAAACTGCTGTATTTGGATGTATTGAACACCATAAGTAATATACAAGTGAAATACATGGTTTGGTATTTTAATATCACAGATGCGCGCAAATTTGCGCAAATGTGCCCCAATACAAATGTTTGAGTCCTCGCCTGAATTTTCTTTGGACTAAACCCTCTCTAACTTTGTTCTGCTTCACTTTATCAAAGTCAACCTTCGCAGAGAGAATGTTCACATATTGTGCTCTGATTTGGGTTAGAGTTGGACCTTACAGCTGGGTCATTTCAAAGAAATAATCATCCTGAAAGTGCATTTTTTCTAGGCGGACCTGAAACCTTTTCATGTTTTTCTGTGTGTCATCTTCATTTACTCTTAACCAGTAACATATAGACTGATATTTACACATCTGAACAACATCTCACATGTGTAGCCTTTTATTATAACACCAAAAGTATTCAAATAGCCCTAGTGGTTGCAGAGATACCTTTTTAGTTTGGGTATGCAATTTTCGAGGAAAGGGCCTAAAAATAGGTTGGTTTCCAAAAGGTTTTAAGATCGGAAGGCCTATTTAGGGAGCCTCCTTGCTGCTGATAAGGAATTGCGAGACAAGGACAAATTGCATCCTGCTGAATAGGGGGCAGATAAAAGAACATCCTGGTGGAGGAGGAGGGAGCCACTCAGCTTTCAGCTTCAGATATATAAAAAGACTCGTGCATGAAGCGGTTTGATTCCAACTCCACATGTTTTACTTCTTTGGTTCTGGTCACGTGATCACTTTCATCTCCTGAAAACACAACTAATGGTTCTTATCTACAAGAACGGGCCACGGGCCACAGTTGGAGGCAACCCCAAAATTAGAAGGTTTATGGGTGAAAGGTGATTATAAACGACCGTTTACCGCAACTACCATAGCTTATAGGGAAAAGTATGTATTTTTTAAATATCCCACAAATCAATTCTTATTAATTTGCGTATTCATGAATCAGGAAGTATAAAGCCCGCAAAAAAACAACAACACACAGGTCAGATAAAAAAGTTGTTTCCTGTGAGGACCGAAGTTTATTTTGAAGACTGTGTGCATGTTTTCAGAGGAAAACACACACAAATAAGGAGTAACCTTTTAGTCTTCTGGAAATGTTAGCTAATAGCAGCCGTAGCGATTCCAGCCAGCGTGGAGCTAACGTTAGCCTTTTACAGCTGGATAGCTACAGCTAAAAAAACAAACTCAAAATCTCATCCTACTCAAGACGCCTTACATTAAATGTTACATCACATTATGATTTTTGATCTACTGTTGGAAACAAATATTGATTATAGCAGCTTCAAAGAATTGTGACCAGAAAACGTACAGTTTGCAGTTAAAAAATAAACTTTTTAGTCACAGTTTGTAAATGAGCTCAAATGTGTTTTTGGCCCTTCTGCACGATACGGCAGTTCTAATATATAAAAGCAAATTTTCAAGGCCGTACTCTGAATCCATGACATTAACGGACTGCGCTACATTATGGTCATTCAAATTGTGCATTTTTCCGTTGTTCTGCACAGAACTTGTGAAGCACCAAAGGTTCAAAAGTTCACCAATCTATAATGAAAAAAGTGTTCACATCCATGTGAAAAGTTAACTGGCTCCACGATAAAAGGGAATCATTCATTTACTTTAATTGTGTTAGCGTCCTCTGTCCGGGATACGCGTCTGCTGTTTTAATTGCCTCAAACTTGCCTCAAATGCCAAAAATACCAGACAATTCCTCGGGGACTATAACAGCGAAGCACTCAGCTCCAGAGGGCCGGAGACAAAAGCCCAGAGGAAGAAGCAGAAACTCCACATTCACAGTAGATCTCAACGGTTGTTGTAAATCAAAAAGAGATATAGTGAAAAACAAAAGGGTTAATGCTTCAATAAAAAATAAATGATGATTCCACTTTCTACCATCCAGCTAAAAACAGTAAAAAAAAATGAATGTCATGAAGGTTCTGCGGATTAATCCACATGTGGTGCTCTAGTGAGTATTTGGGGCAGCAAAACTAAAATGTGTGTGTGTGTCTTTGGGTCAAAATGACACATCAACACACATACATATACATATACACTCGTACACGGGTCATTTTGACCCCAAGACAACACACGGGTTAAGTAAACAATAACTTTACTGGTTAATTATGTGAACTTTCAACAGGGAATATTTTCACGTTTGTTCCTTTAAAAAATCCCACCGCTAATATAAAGCTTGTGGACTGATCTAATCAAGTGGCTTTAATAATGTCGGAGCAAAACATTGAAGATAATTTTCGTACATATGAAAATTTAAATCCTGACACGTGCAGATTGATAAGGAACAATAAACAGGCAGTACAGATGAAATAAAAGCTGTATTTGTCCCGAGGGGAAAGCCTGACAACAAACCCCTCAGAGACACAGTTAAAAGCCTGATTCATCCATAAACAGCCTCACTGGTATGAATTATTACAGACTCACCGCTCAACATATGTTCTTTGACCTGTTGGCTCTTTGGTCCTCTGCCATGATAAAGCTGTGTTTGTCTTTAATGATAAATATGCATTTGTGTTGTTCTTTTTATGGAGGGTGCACTTTTACTGTGCAAAAGATAAAGTGGCAAAACAAACGTCAAGTTGCAACATCAAACTTGTGAGCAACAAACTTTACGCTCTCTCCGTGAGCAATAACGGTGAAACAATATGAAAATTATGTAATACATTTATTATTATTAAAGTTAACTATACAGACGACTGAGGCTGTGAGTGTTTTATTGTATCGGCAGTCTGGTTTGTGCTGTAGCCATCCTGCACTGATGTGTCAGTCTGGTGGGCCTGACGGACATTGTTCAACAGTGATGTCACCACTTCCCGTCAGAGGTGGCAGAGTGGAGGGGATGTGTGTGTGTGTGTGGGGGAGGGGGGAGGTCGGCGGGAGGGAAAACACACGGATCAGCAAAACTGTGCGACAAAGGGCCAAAGAGCCAAAGAGCCGGTTCCACGGCCTCCTGGCATTCAGCTGGATCACACACCCTGAATCTGAGCATCCGCATGCCACTCAAACAAACCAATAAATAACCTAATTATTGAGTGCAGGCGGCAACCTCCGTGTCTTAAAACATGGATTCTCTCTCCTGAACACTAGGGGGCGACTCCTCTGGTTGTATAGAAGTATATGCTTCATGTGTTAAAGCTGTATTCTCACTACCACCTTGTGTAGAAGCATATGTTTCATGTGTTAAAGCTGCCTTCCCTCTACTGACCACCAGGGTGCGACTCCTCTGGTTGTATAGAAATCTATATAAATGACTCTACTTCTCTCTTGATTTATTCCCTCAGAAAACATTGTAAACATGATTCTCAATCTCTAGTTTCAAGTCTTCTTCAATACAGCATGATGCTCATTCAGTAAATTACGGTCATTTAGAGTCAAACAGACCATAAAGCATACGATGCTTTAGGGCGGGGCTACAAGGTGATGGACAGGTCGACACCAGAGACGTATACGGCATCTCTACGTCACTCCTCCTCATATGGTCACTTCGATCCCAGCAATCACGTTGGTGAGTACAACCTTAAGAGAACTGATAAAAGCAGAGAGCAGCTGAACTAAAAAAGACAAGTTTTATTAAACTTTAGTTTTCCTTATAAAAGGCCTAAAAAGCCAGCGGCCTCTACTAAACCTCCGGGGGGCGGTGCTTTAAGATGAAGTGCTCGTAAAGAGCGACATCAGAGAGGGTACTCCTAGTCCGATCTCTGGAGAACACGTCCCATGCTGGGGGGGTCGTCTCATTCAGACAGTAAAATATCACAAATGTTGGGAGGAACCGAGGAGGCGGCTCAAACTGAATTCTTCTCACGGAGAAACCCTTGAACCACGTCCAGGAAGTGACCTCATCACTGCTGGACGTTGGCACAAATGTTGCCAGGCAACTGAACCCTTTTTTTTTGGAGTACAGGCTTCAGCAGTGGAGGAAAGTACTATAAGTACTGTACTTAAGTACAAGTTTGAGTTTCTTCTACTTGAATAAACCACTACATGTATTGGACAGCTGGAGCTACTTTACAGCAGATTTGGACACATTTTGTTTTTAAATTGTGGGCCATATAAATAAAAATAATAAAATTAATAATACAATGTTTTTTTAACTACTGAATGTGAAGTTTTCAAGATACACTGCAAGAAAAGCTGTACATTTTGCCCAAAAAAACTCACACGTGCCATGGAAAATGAACAGTTTAATGTTTGATTACAGCAGTTTATTGGTGTGCCAGTATATAACAAAAAGTATTTATGTATCTGCTGCTCTTAAACGACATTGAAATAAATTAAATGCTTTTAAAGTCTTATACAGTGCTAGACCTAAGTGTCCACTTAAAGTACTCCAGTGTTGTGTTTTCAATCTGTAAATAAATTAAGTTAAAACAGGCATAAATTGCCAAATGCCCAATCTAACCATTCTGCTGGGCAATATATCAATATTATATTGATATAGTTTTAGATATTGGCATTTGTGTCTTTTTCTGGTTTTAAAAGCTGCAGAACAGTGAAGTGATGTAATGTACTGAACTTACCAAACTGTTCTATTATTTGTCTTTTCACACTCAGTCATTACTGTTGATTATTAATCAAAAAACAAAATAGTCGACCCTCAAATATTGTCAACAAAAACATTGATATCGAGGTATTTGGTTAAAAGAAATTGGGATATTTGATTCTCTCCAACAAGTACTTTAACTGTATTACTTAACTTGCATTTTGCTAATACTTTTGTACTTTTAGTGAAGACTTTTACTTGTGACAACGTGTTTTTACAGAATGGTTTTGCTACTTTTACATCAGTAAAAGTAGCAGATATAAGTACTTCTTCCACCACTTCAGTAACAACCTTCAGATCCACAGAGAAGCGTGTCGTTATTGGTTCCAGAGGGGAATGTACTCAAAAACCAGTATGAAACCAGTATGAAACCAGTATGGCAACGATTCACATTCAAAGTCAACTAATTTGCAAGTAAAACTATTGAACTAAAATGTGTCTCAGTGAGACGGCAGCACTGTGTGTTGTATGTGGAGCAGTGGTACAGTGAACGCATCACGGTGTGGTAAATAGGTTTAAGTCTACGGGTCAGAGGTCGTCAGTAAAAGGTTACATGTGATGTGATCGATATTTGCCACGTTTGTCTGCAACACCCGGTACACTGTGGTGGAAGAAGTACTCCGATCGTTAACTTAAAAGTGATGTAGAAATACTCTGTTAAAAGTCTTTCATTCAAACGCTGAATGAAGTAAAAGCAATGATATTGAATTATGCTTAAAGTACCAAAAGTACTTATTAGGCAGAATGGGTTATTCAAAATAAGGATATGTATTATAATTATTGATGGATGAATGTGAAGGTTAACGTGGGTATATAAATACAAAATAAAAAATATATATATAGTTATATATATTTTGTTCGGTAGGCTTTTACATCTGGTGTGTGTATATATATATATATATATATATATATATATATATATATATATGCCGAACTGGATACAAGCTTTTACTAATACATATATACCCACATCTATCAGGTCATGTGAGAATTATATTAAGAGTGATTTGGACACATAAATATTGTGATAAATGTCATTCATATTAAATATATATAATATTCATAAATCATATTGTTTGTTTGTTTGTTTTTTAGTCACTGTACACGTCACTTCATATACACTGCATATACTTTGTATTTTTGCACTTTTATTGTTTAATTTCCTAAATGAATACGCTCTGCTAATTTGTTGTATATATTGAGTATTTTCATTTATGATATTTGTTCTATGTAACCTTGCGTGCTACTGTGACAAACACATTTCCCCTGGGGGATGAATAAAGTATACATCTATAAAAAGCTCACGTCACATGTCACAATAACCTGAACAAGAAATCTATTCCAAGGTAGACTTTCCCTTTAAGAGTGTGTGTGTGTGTGTGTGTGTGTGTGTGTGTGTGTGTGTGTGTGTGTGTGTGTGTGTGTGTGTGTGTCATGCTTTCCACCTCCACCGTCTGTTTTAACTCTATATGGTCTTTATGTGGAATTTGTGATGGAAACATTAGCGAGGCGCAAAAGGACTCAAAAAGAGGCCCACAGTCTGGTGAAAAAGATGAGCGCCTTGGCCCTCTCTGCAGGCTGAAGGTCAGGAAATCAAATGACTTTGTTTGACTTTCCGTAGGCGGTCATGTGTCGCCTTTGTTTTGGCATTTCCTCAGAGGAAACTCCTGATTGCCGAGTGTAAAAATACACAAGTGACTTATGTGGAGGGGAATCTTTAAAAGCTCAAAGTCAACCGTTATCGGTTTCGAAAAACCACCTCACGTGATTCTGATACCAACAAACTGTGGAGAATTACATGTTATTTTTCCTTTACGCCAGCCTGTGTTTGTTCTGTGATCATTAACGGGGAAAGTCATATGATCGTATCAATTATTTGCAGGTATATGTGACTTTTCACTTTGTGTGTACGGTCCTGCAGACTCGTGGATTGAAAATCACAGA
Organism: Taurulus bubalis; assembly: GCF_910589615.1. NCBI lineage: Eukaryota > Metazoa > Chordata > Actinopteri > Perciformes > Cottidae > Taurulus > Taurulus bubalis. Next base: position 21,301,348 of record NC_136590.1, on the reverse strand, counting down.
GAGCATCATGTGACTGAAGAAGGATAGTGGTATCAAAAAGCCCCCATAAGATCCTCTGAGGGACGGTTTCATTATAAATATTCGAGGAACTGTTTCCACAAAGAGCTTTCAATTAGTCTACCTTCAGTCAAGGAAAATGCACTTTGTACTGAAAGTGATGAGCAGAAGAAAATTGTGCAGGAACCCCTAATATTAGGTCACCTTTCAGGGGCCACAATTCAAGAATCACTGCAGGGAAATCTCCCCCTGCTGGCTGGGAAGGGGAGCTTGTCATCATGGGGGAAAGTGGAAAAACCGAGCCCCGTTCTGCTTTGTGTTTTATGGCGAGAGCCCTTTCATGAACTCCGCTGAGAAGTCAGTCAAATGTAACTTCCCCTGCATTTCCTCAGATAAAACCTGAGAGTTGGAAGATAAGTTAAGAGTTCACATGAATCAGTAAAGGCTTGTATCCAGTTCGGCGTACATCCGGTATATCAAGCAACTTTAAATATACTTAAACTCAACTGTATTTATATTCCCCACCGATCTCATAGGCCATTCTTTCCCACAGCAATGCGAAGTGAAAAGGGCATGCTGAATAAAACTTTTTTTTTTTAAACTAATAATTTGTAGAAAAGTGTTTGTTTTGTGTTTTTGTTCCATCATTTAATTGCCGAATTTGCCAAAATGTCCAACTGAATGCAAACATACCGTATATTACGTTATGTATGTTACGCAACGATTAAGATAAAGTTAAGTTGAGAGTTTTTAAAATGGAGTTTGACGTGATACGTTTCCATTCATTAATCTGTTCAGAAAAACACATTTAAAACTTGATAAATCGTGGGGGGAAAGTGTGCTTTATTCGAATAACAACGAAGAAGAGAACGCGTTTGAGTGAAAAAGGTGCATTTTGCCTACCTGTCAGTGAGTGTGGACTGTGTGCCACTCATTGGGGCTTCCCTTGAGAGTTTTCCGACGACTTCACCCAAATAACATTTTCACGATAAACGTCCGAGTTTTATTAGTTAAAACGGCTCCTTTATTTCGTGTCCGAACATTCCCAGAAAACGTCGACGAGTTGTTATTGCCAGCAGAAAGAAAGAAGAAGAAATCCCGTTATTCCAATCGGAGTTTCGGCTAAAAACGCCCCAGAGCAGATTGAAAGAAAAAATGTTTTGCAGATATATATGTATTGCCCAAACGCCACAAAGTTGCAAGAAAGAAAGAAAAGTGCTACTTTTTCTTTTCCGGTTGGGGTGTGAATGCGTTTCATCAGACAGCCGCTGTCTGCATCAGCAGAGACATCTGGAAAACCTCCACTGCTGCTCGCAACTTTCCCAGAAATGTCTCAGATTGCCTCCAAATCCGAGGAGAGGATCTCTCTATTCTCGTGAGGAAACGCGTCCATGGTGACAGTCCGGGCTGAATTACGTCAAACGTCGGCTGCTAAATACAAAATGAACGTCCAGAGTGTGTGAAGCATCCTCCTCCAGGACCGCTCACTTTAATCCTCACTTCATGTGAACGACTGTCGTTTTTGTTGTTGTTTTTTTGCTCCAAATTGATGATACAAAAAATAATGCGTTGTGTCCCCTTGCCTTCCTCCCTCCCCAAAATAGTCAAAAATAGGAGAAAAGGCAACCTTCCATCCCGTTGCGTTCAAGAGCTCCTCGTACTTCGCTAAACCGTCACATTTTAAAAAGCATTGATGTGGTTTTATTTGGGCTTTTACGCTCAAATAAACAGTGATGGAAAGCAATTAGGACCATTGAGTACAATGTTGAGGTACTTGTATATTATTTAATGTTGTACTCCATTTATAATTAGTGGTTGCTTTTTAGACTAAGATTTAACATAAAAAAAGAACATAAAATCCTCAAATGTTGTGCATTGTTAAAAAATAAACCACTTGTTTCCAATCTTTTAGCGTTGTACCCTTTTTGGAAACTTTTCACGTGAAGTTGCTTCACATGCAAAATACCTGCTAGGGACACAATTTATATAAAATACAAAAAATGCATACTTACACAGTTCAATAATGAGGACAAATGCAATAGATTATGGAGAGAACATCAACCTGTTGTTGTTGTTGTTTTTGGTTGTTTTTTTATTGGGGTCAGGGTTATTTGGACTGTAAACTGCTTAAGGGGCTGCGGAGGCTTTGTGTATGACGTATGGTCGTTTACTTTTTAATATTGTCTCAGTGTCGATTTATTTATGTTTTATTGCATATTTAATCTATTTGTTGGTTTTGGCGATTTTGGTTTGATTTGGCCGCATTCATTAATAAAGGAGTCCACCCACGTATCCGCCTGTAGGTGGCAGCACCGCTCCGCTCAAAAGGAAGACGGCCTAAGTTTTTCACACAAAGAAGAAGAAGAAGAAGAAGAAGAAGAAGAAGACAGCCGTCCATCCACAGGCCAGCAGCAGCCTAGCTAGCAAGACAACGTAAACACTGGGACATTTTGGCAGCTTAGCGTTGGATTTATTCGCCGCCGTTTGTTGGAAAACAACTACACGATGCGGTAGTTTAGCCGAACATGTTTGTTTGTATTTCGGAACAACCAAAAGGCTTTGAAGTTGTCCTGCTAACGGATGGTAAGACGTTGATCTAGCTCGCTGCTAATTCGCGAAGCTAACGTCCACTGTAGAGGTTTTCAAAGCGCGTTGAGCTCAAATATGATGTCATTCTTTGGGAGGCTTGCACCGAAAATATCTGACGTTTTTCTCTGTATATTTTAGGAATGTATTTCAACGTTATGGCCTGTTTTGAGTGGGGGCATTTGATGTAAACCTAGTCGCCGTTTTCCCGACGTGTTGACAAAATTTGACCGAGGAAATCTAAACCGTTGACTTGTTTGTCCACTAATGTCGGATCCTGGTCGTACAAACGCAATGTTTTGTAATTATTAGGTATGCATTTTACTTTCGGCACATTAACTGATCTCTAAGCAACATTTGTATGATACACAATCTCCCTTTTCTTTGTGTGGTCGGCCTTGCCCGCCCCCAGTATTAATTGTAGTGACTGAGCTGCCCGGTGGTGGGCGGTGCTGGTCAGTGTAAACAATCAGAAAGTTAAGACTGCTAAATATATGTGGGAGCCACAACCTGGAGAATTACACTATGTAACTCCTTAATTTATTTGTGCCATCAAACAAGCTCAAATTAAACTGCTGGACTTGTAAATGGAGTTCAGCATCATCTATTTAATAATAATGATAATACGTTGTATTTGTATCGAGCTTTACAAGGTACTCAATGCACATAACATGGTAAAAACATACAATAGAAGCAATAACAATGTACACAAGAGAGATGACACAACAGTAATAAACAAAACCAAAACATAAACTTTTAAAGTCTGTTTGTTTTCTTCCCTATTGTCATCAGATTCCATGTTAAATCCAAACTATCACTGAAGTTATCCTTCTAACAAGTATTGTCTGTGTAGCTGAAACCTCATTCAGCTTCTTCCTCTGTGCCGCCCTGCTTCTGGAAATGTATCGCACCAAATATTAATCTCATGTGCAAAACGGTCTCCTACTAACCCAGTATTTATTTACTCCTGAGTTCGAGGACCATTTGTTGAAAACTCAGTGCCAAACTTTTTTGGGGAAACAACTGACCCTTGTGAAGTTTTGATAGCCAGACTAACATGTTGTTGTCTTTGGTCTTTTCTTAGGTTTGGGTAACAATAAGAAAATAAAGAATTAACACTAGCTGTTATAACTACATCTTAGTTTTTGAGGCTGATTTATTGTTTTGATTACACTACTACACCATTCAATTATTATTGTTAACACACCATCTATTGATAACTTCAAGGTATTTTTTTTTAAAGCTCCTATTTCCAATTTCTCTCATTGTTAACGTCATCATTTCTTCAAAATATACGATTCAAAACAGTTTGAAATGAAACTATAGATGAGTATAAATACTACACTATTTCCAATGTTTCAGGAGATAAATTAGACTCAGTCTGTTCAACTACATTTGTAAACAAACAACCAAATAGATGGAGACGGTTAGTTTTTCTTGAAAGAAAGAGCATTAACACACTTGTTGTAATTAAGTTATTTAGCTGGTTGGTTCATCAGTAATAGTTTACCAAAGTCAACTCTGCTCGACAATAAAAAAAATAGTGACGCGATCCTAAATTAGATTGTTGCGTTGAAAATTTAAGAAAACATCAGCGGTACTAATACACATTGTTTTGCACCCCTCCTCTGCGCTTCACTTCCCACTCATAACAGGTCAACATGACACCTGTTGTCTTTTATCCGTGGTTTGCATTTTAGCTGCATTATTGAAGAGTTGCTAATTAGCAGAGTATTTCCTCTGAGAGAACAGCTGCTTTATAGGGATGAATCCATTCAATTAAACCCGAGTACACTTAATTAAAATGTGTCACAGCATCCTCTTTAGACAACACATTAAGCTCAGCATAATCGTATATGAAAGATAATTATCTTGTCAATCGGACTGTTCTGGTAAAGCTTGTATGTGATTTAGTAGATCTGTTCAGGATATTTCATTTACTTTAATATATAGTTACTGTATCAGCACAGTTACAGTGAACAAACGGCACAAAACAGGAGCTCTTTTTTTCTTTTTCAAAGAGGTTTAATTAAAGTGCGCTTTTCTAACATCGTACTTCGGACCTCATGTTACCTTAAATTATCCAAATAAATTACTTTCTGCTGTCAGTGTCTATCATTGTTGTTGACGCTCTTTAAAATAATCAATGCCTGGCAGCAGCGCCGTTTATCAGAAATTGTTGTCTAATCTTGCATTATCTTGTTTACTCTCCACTCAGCCCATGATTCAGCTGGAGAAACCAGTGCTGACTGGAACCATGCCAGTGGTATGGCCCACCATCCTGGACCTGGGCAGGGATGAGTGCAAAAGAATTCTCAGAAAACTCGGTAAGGTCCTGCGATTCTAAATAAATAAGGTGGAGGAACATCGCTGTAAACATAATTATTTCATCTTAAATCAGAACAAGGGGTTCATATTTGAGTTCACCTGATTGAAGTCACATCCTTGTTTTTTTATTTCTGTTTCTCAGAGCTGGAGGCTTACGCTGGCGTCATCAGTGCCCTGCGAGCACAAGGAGACCTGACGAAAGACAAGAAGGATTTGTTGGGAGAGCTGACTAAAATCCTTGGGTAATTGTTTTCCTACATCTTCTAGAACTCAAACAATCTGTCAAACTTTTAATTTATTTAAAATGTTCTCCTCCCAGGATCTCAACAGAACGCCATCGCGCAGAAGTCCGCAGGGCCGTCAACGATGAGCGCCTCACCACCATCGCATATCAGTAAGTGTGTAAGCGGCCATGTGGGTGTTTCCTTCGTCATGTGCAGTACCTCGCAGTGTGTGTGTTCATTTGTCAGTTTACAAATCCACTTTTCAGCAACAATGAGCAAATAAAATGGCGCCCTCATCGGTTCAGAAATCAAACTTTTCATCAATTATGATGTGCACTCTTCTGTGACCGTGCAGATATTTTTATCGTGAATTTGGCTCACCGTTGCACGCTGGGAATTGTAGTTTAAAAAACTAATGTCCATGCATCTTTTTTTCAGTATGTCGGGTCCCAACAGCTCGTCCGAATGGTCCATTGAGGGACGGCGGCTTGTCCCCTTGATGCCGAGGCTGGTCCCTCAGACGGCGTTTACTGTGACCGCTAATGCTGTGGCCAGTGCCACGGCCAATCAGAACGCATCCCTTCTGTTGCCGGCGGAAACGGGAAACAAAGAAGGTGGGCCACATCACAACCGCTGCAATCACGACGACAAACAAGATTATTTCACGTCTTACTATTTTATGTAATTATTCTAGAAATGCATGTAGCTATAAAATGCAGCTTTCTCTTAATATTCTTTTGCAAACATGAACATGTTTTAAACCCGATTCCACATTGAATGGATGTTTACTCTCCTCCCTGCAGTGGTTGTATGTTACTCTTACACGAGCACCACCGCCACCTCCACCAGTGCGATGGCGCCCAGTGGCGCCATAGGAGCAACTGTGAAATCCCCACGACCGCCGAGTCCTTCCTCCAACGTGGTGGTGCTGCCCAGCGGGAGCACCGTCTATGTGAAAAGTGAGCGTCGGCATCATCGGATAAATTATTGCTCTGGGCAGGCTACATCACGTATACTGATCAGCCTAAAGGGGGCGCTACAAGGCTTTGTTTACGGCTTACGGACATCCAAACGGAACAAAGCTAACGCCGTCATGGAGTCTCATCCTCTCAGCGTTTGACGGCTCAGTTTTGTGGCAGGACGAGTGATTCAGAAATCCTCCCCACAATGCAGTTGGTTTTTACTGGCTGGGATTTAAATTTGCTAAACACAGCGTCTCGTGGGATTTGTTGGATTGAATTTGACAGTTTTACACAGGTTTGGCGCTATGGGCGAGCTTTTGGGTGCCGGGCCCGCCCTGGGACTCAGTTGGGCCCGCCCTGGACGGACTAGTCTGTCCGTCACTTACCACACGTAGTTCTTTGCTGTATAGCAGGCTTCAAACTTCCGTGCGGTTTTAATTTTTCACATACCATCATAGGTGGCGCATTGCTGTCGGCAGGCAGTAGCATTTCATTTTTACAGTTCTAACTCAAGATGAAGCAGGTGGAGCTACTTAGGTGTCAGGGATAAGAACTTCAGTCAGGGTTTCACATTTATAAAATTACACTGCCAAACTGCATGCTGGGTCGTCCTGTCGAACTCCATCGCACAGGAGACTTCATGATGCAGTTCGGTGGTGTAATTTCATAAATGTGCAACCCTGACTGAAGTTCTTACCCTGTCACATAAGTAGCGCCCGCTGCACCCTCAGCTGTATTCTGTGAAAATTAAATGATGCATCTTCCCAAAGTGCTGGAGAAAAAAAAGACCTGACTGAAGGAAAAAAAACGTGCCCCTCCCAGAGCAACGTAAGGCCCCCCTGCGTATCAGTGCCTGGCGCTGGGCCTGGTTTTACACAAGCATCTGCTGCCAATGTGTGCATGCAAATTAAACAAGCTCTGTCTAACAGACTGATTTAGGACGGGAATTTATCGTGGATTTAGTATTTTTTTGTTTTTGGAGTGGTTCTCGAACAAAAGATGTTTGGCGACGTCCAACTATTTTCTGACGTTGAACACACCAATTTAATTGAGAAACCTATCGTCTGATTAAGACATAACTACAGTCATATTTCGATATCCTGACAGGCGTGAGCTGTTCCGACGAGGACGAGAAGCCTCGCAAGCGCCGGCGGACGAACTCGTCCAGCTCGTCGCCGGTGATGCTGAAGGAGGTCTCCAAGGCGATGCCACCGGTTTCCAAGAGCATCACGGTGCCGGTGAGCAGCCCCAAGATGAGCAATATCATGCAGAGCATCGCCAACTCACTGCCACCGCACCTGTCCCCCGTCAAGATCACCTTCACCAAGCCCACCATCCAAAGCACCAACACCACCACACAGAAGGTGAGCGGTGCTCGTTCCCACGCTTTCTACACACCTCTTTCTCCCAGTGGTTCCCAACCTTTTCCCTTTTTCTGACCCTTTTTGTTATCACCCTTAAAACATTTTTCAATCCACAAACAAAATCCTCAATTAGCAGGAAGCTGTTAAATGAGTCTTTTTTTTTGATGAAAGCAACTTTCTCAACATAAATAAAGTGATGACGTCTTCATGGTTTTAACTTTTGGACTTCACAACACTGGGTTTATTGGAAATGTTTGAATCTCACGAGTCGGAAACTTTTTCAGTGCAACCAACGTGTTTACGATTAATTTGTTGGCAACATGTTTTTCATAGATCTGACTTGGTCACATGAGATTGAAACTCCCCAAAATGCTATATTTGGTTGGATATAATATTAGTACTGATCTTTATCTGCAACTGTGTAGAAATACTAGCTTTCAACAGAATGTGGCCTACTATGTAGCCGACTACTTTTGAGGACAAATAAATAAAAAAATGATATACAGACTTTTGTATAAATGATCTAGTAAGTGTATTCATATAATATAAATCTAATTTTGACAACCTCAGAGCAGACAAATCCTCTGTGATCTTCAGCTCTACGCAATACTCCATGTTGTAAATGTCTCGTCTTCCTTCAGGTGATCATCGTGACCACGTCCCCCAGCTCCAACTTTGTGCCCAACATCCTGTCCAAGTCTCACGCTCACAACAACGCCGCTCTGTCCAAGCTGGTCTCCACCTCCATGCTGACTGCGACCGCCCAGAAGCAGACAGTGGTCTTCCCCGCCAGCCCCGCCGCCACCACTGTCGCGGTGACCACAGTGGTGTCCTCGACTCCGGCAGTGGTCATGTCAACAACATGTAGGTCATTTTTAACATCCATTTAGAGTAAGTTACAGGAATAGCCTCAAACCCCCATCAGCAGATAGATACGTAGCATTATTCACATTTATTTGGAGTCATGGAAATTAACTAAAGTGTAATATTCATTATTTTTAGCTCTGCTTTTGGGCTCCACTAACTCCTCAAAAAATGTCTGTCTCTTTAGCTGCTAAATGCTATGGTCACTGCTATGGTCACTAACAAACTGTTTTCCTGCTGTTTGGTACTGAGCAGGTAGGGAACTGTGGGTTTATTAGGACCTTTCAAAAAGCTAAAAGAAGAACAAAATCTCCACCGCAGGTTTGGGGGATACTTTTCTGTGACTTTGTCACAACTAACAATCCTTTTCACGTTGCACGTCCAGGAATAGACATCCTGTTATGTGTCAGTTCAGAAGACTTCCTTCTAGATCTGATGAATGTCAGAGCAAGTTAATGTTGTTGTTTTGCTAACTCTAATTATTATGTTAATGTATCTTTGTGAATGAGTGAGTTTAGGTTCATGTAGCAGTTTAGAGTACGGCAAGAAAATATGTTAACTATTCCAAATTAGATTATTTTAAATGGGATAATCTGTTTGATTAGGTCAACAAATCCAAAAGCTTTTTTGATATCTAACCATAAAGTAGTCCATAATCCAAAAATATTCTGGTCACAATAATGTGAAATTATGGAAAGTGTCAAATTCTCACATTTCTTTGTTTATCACAAACCAGTTATATCCAAACATAAGATGTCAAAATAATCTAAATGACACTTTTATAAAGAAACGGTATTTTACAGCCCATTAGTGAACATGGACTTTAACACATTTGCTCTTTTTGTGTCACTTTGACCTCAGAATTTCTGTTGCCAAACTGTTAGCGTCGTTAGCATAACCGCACGGTGTTCACTGGTGTAGGTGCTACTTCAGCCGGAGTGAAGGTGGCTTCAGCCAGACTTCCTTCACCTAAGACCCTGGCGGGATCGCCGGCTCAGATCATGGCCCAGTTCCCCAAACAGCTGCAACAGAGCTCAGCGATGGGAGTCTGCCAGACCCAGACCACCACCACCTCGCCGGGCTCCAAGCCCAACATTCAGATCAAACAAGAGTCCGGTAAGCTTCTGTCTCTATTTCGTTATGTTTTTATTGTTCTTTAACTTTCGATAGCTATTTCTTTCTTTAGGTTTTTCTTCATATTCTTCTTAAGCTTGATCCCCTCCTCCTTTTATTTATATATTTCTTTTGGAGGGGGAAATTTATTTCTTTTATTGTCTCATTATTTTTATTCAGTTTCTTTCTTTCTTTCTTTCTTCATATTTGTATTTCTTTCTTTTTGTGTTTTATTTCTCTTATTTCTTTTTTTTAAATAAAATGTTAGTTCTCTGGAAGTTATAGCGGTATATTTAAAAGAGAACACTTAATTTGTGCAAGCATAAATATGTTGTATTGTGCTTTTTTGCAGGCAAAATAAGATATTTTCTTCAGCAATATTTCTTGTTTTTAAAATATATTTTCTGGACCCTCAATGCACTAGCTTAACATATTTCCTTTATTGCACAAAAAAATAAAACGTAATGTGAGTACGTTACAGCATATACGTGTTTCTAAAAAAAAAAAAAAAACCCCCACCTAAATCAGTGTATTGTTTGTGCGTATCTATAGGGGTTAAGATAATCACTCAGCAGGTTCAGCCCAGCAAAATCCTGCCCAAACCTTCATCGGTGGCTTTGTCCAGCAGCAGCTCATCCCCCATCATGGTCGTCAGTAGCAACGGAGCCATTATGACAACCAAACTCGTCACCCAGTCCACAGGTGAGTGATGCATAACTCACCTGTACTCGACAAAGCACCGAGGCTTTGATCCCCAGGCCTGGTTATTGAATAGCAACGCTGTATCTTCGTACGCAGCCACCCAGGCCACCTACACGAGACCGACCGTGAGCCCCAGCCTCGGCGCCAGAATAGCGGCCACCAGTGGCGGGACCACCTACGTCAAGACCACCAGTGGCAGCATCATCACAGTGGTGCCCAAGTCTCTGGCCACGCTTGGCGGCAAGATCATCAGTAGTAACATCGTTTCCGGTGAGCCAAACAAGAAGAGATCAATGTTGCTGTTATGTTCCATAATCTACGGTTGTGATCAAATGTTGACTTCCCTCCGCAACAGGCACGACGACTAAGATCACCACCATCCCCATGACCTCCAAGCCAAATGTCATTGTGGTCCAGAAAACCACAGGGAAAGGCGCGACCATCCAAGGACTACCTGGCAAGAACGTGGTCACCACACTTTTAAACGCTGGGGTCAGTGAATCTATCATTTCTAAGCACTATGCAGGGCTCCAGACAGACCGTTCAACTGGTAGCACTGGTGCTGCCAACTTTCCCAGCTGGTCTGAGGCCAATAATCCCTCCGAAGACAGACAGTTTTTTTTTTTTAAATGAAATGAATTGGCAACTATAACAAAAAGTATGCGATTATCACTTGTTTACTGGCCTATGATTTGTCTGATTGGTCGGACAGAACAAGACTGCACCACCAAGACGGCACTTAATAACCTTTCAAATGATTCTGATGGCATAAATGTTTGTTAACAACCTTTGTTACAAATTTATTTCACTGTTTTGACGTCTTTGTCTTTTTTGATACAACCACTAGGTGTTGCCAAAGTTTGAAACCTTCACAACCTACACAAAGGTCCTTTTCAACATTTTATCAAATTACATTTCCTGAATTCAAGGTTTTAAAATTTGTTTAATACAGTACTGTGTTTTCATTTGTGTTTTTAAAGACTTTTTTTTTTTAAATTCCTCTTTGTTTTCTGGTGGAGAGGCAGATGTTCAGATTGATATCACTCTTATATCTGTTTGTTAAATATGAAGCTACAGCCAGTTAGCTTAGCTTAGCACAAAGACTGGAAATGGGGGGAAATAGCTAGCCTGACTGTCAAAATGTAGAAATGTTGCTTTAAAGTAGGTTTCTTATGTCTTTAAAATGATAAAGCGACTCCTGTCGTAGGGCTGCAACTAACGATTATTTTCACTGTCAATTAATCTTTTTGATTACTTTTTTGATTAATCAATTATTTGTTGGGCTATTGTTTGGATCAGTGTTTACAAAACCCAAGATATTGGTTTTTTTTTGTCCACAACTCAGAGATTTTCAGTTTATTGTTGCATAGAAGTTAAGAAACTAGAAAATATTGACATTTAAAAAGCTGGAAAAAACAAATTTTGACTTTCATTTTCTTTTAAAAATGACTCGAAACAATAAGTCTATCAAAGTTGGCGATTTAATTTAATAGTTGACAACTAATCAATTCATTGTGGCAGCCCTACTCTGTTGCATTTGAGTATTTTAGGTTGAGTCTCTAAAGAACTGGGGTTTCTCTGCTTTTGGTCGTCTGATATGTTGTAATAAACCGTGTGTGCTTCAGGGTGAGAAAGGCCTGCAGGCGGTTCAGGGGACCAAACCGGCGATCATCACGGCCTCCAGACCCATCACCAAGATGATCGTCACGCAGCCCAAAGGCATGAGCTCTGGAGTCCAGGCCACCGCCACCAAGATCATCCCCACCAAGATTGTCTACGGCCAGCAGGGCAAGACACAGGTGAGGCGCCGCCAGCTCATCGATGGTTTTCGTTTAAAAAAAAAAAATTCTGCTTAAAAACAGACCTAGGCCAACCTTTTTAATTATAACGCAGTTTTCCGACAATCTACCGCTCTGAGATATTTAATTTACCGATGAGTTAATGTGGCTTTAAGGCTGTAAATTAAAATTATCATTAGATCCTGTTAGCATATGACTAACGTCTAGTCAAGTGGACATTTACATGACGGACTGACTGACTTCACAACCACAAGTGTAATGTCTGCTGAACACAGAAGAGCAGTTTTAATTTCGCATTAAGCTCATTTTAAACTTCTCAACTCATCTGGGTAGTCCTCGATATTTTCTGGGGAAGTTGGATCTAGTCGCTGAAACAAATATGCAAACGTTTGAACAGAAGAGAAAACTCCCCAATTCTTCCGGCTGACAGATGGACAGCGGGGGCTTTTGACGCTGACCTTTTCCTCTTCCTCCATTTACTTCCCCCATTCAGGGAGAGGAAGGAGTCTTTCCCTAAAATGTTGTCAATGAGCCGGGCAGAAACCTAATCTGATGCTCTTTCAGGTTCAAGCAGCTGCAGACTGCAGCGTTTGTCTCTCGTTTCTGACTCATTATATTAAACCTGTAAGAGTTGGTCTTCTTCGACCACTTGTGGGCAGTGGAGCGAGCTGGAACCACACTATTTACCTTCGGGCCGTACCTGAATCAACATTTTTGGATTCTACATTATTTATTCTTAATTTTTTTCATATCGTCTATTTGGCAATCTGGGTTGTTGTTTTTTTGCGTCAGAACCATTTATTTGCCAGGTATGTTGCACACACGAGGAATTTGTCTTGGCGGGTGGTGCGCACATTAGACAAACAACAACAATCAACACAGTGCAAGAAATCGAAACATATTCAATTTACAATAGAATATTAAATAAAGTGCACAGACAAACAGATAACAGTACTATAAACAAGTGTACTGTCATAACCATTCATATATGTACAACCAACGTGTTGACAAGAGCACATGCTTTTCATAGATCTGCCTTGTCATGAGAGGGAAACTCCAAATATAGTCTGCTATATTTGGTTGGATTATATATTTTTTGTGCCCCGCGCCCTCGTCGGAAGCTGCTGTACAATGAAACCAACCGCTGTAGGCGTCGCTTTCAGTTCCTGGGGATTTTTCTTCAGGTTTAAAAAAGTTACAAGATTAGTTCTGTAGAAATAACGTTTTCTGACAACTACCAAGAATACGGGGTCTGAAAGTATTTCTCTTGTGACTTCAAAAGAAATGCCTACTGAGAAGTGAGAACTAAAGAGATAATTAACTACCCCAATATTTATTTTTACGGCCTTTTGGGGGACTTTGAATTCGATTCACTGGTGTCAGTATTTAATTACTGTGTGACGACCCTATCTGCCACTGGGTGTTGGCCTGCAGGTGTGCAGACAGGGTCGTCAGGAGAGTGGGGACACCTGCACTCAAGGGGAATGAGCTCAAAGGGCCTCGGGTTGAGGGCTCTCTCTCTCTCCCCACCACGAGACACCAGTGGGCTTGTGTCTGCAACTCGGTCCATCTTCAGTTTGGCAAGTTGAAATAAACCTTTTTTTTAATGTTAAACCACTCATTGTGTCTGTGCCCCCCTCTTCTTTTGTCATGGCTGTGTGGCCCGGTTCGTGACAAAATCAACAAGATTCTGCTGAGGAAATCAAACTCATCACTTGAGTCTAAATTTAGCCTGAATTCACTTTCTGTTTTTAGTCATCGAGGGGAAGTTGAGGTCAGCCTGCGGTACGGTGCACAATACACACTGTACGCAACACGCACATAGTGACGACCCGTGGTGCAGGTTTACTAAAACCACCAGCTGGATCTGCCCAAACGGAAACAACACTGAAAATCACGTCACAATATTTTAAAGTCAATATTGGTGCTAAAGTTGCCACTTTCCAGTGACGAAAACGCCACCAAATCATTATTTTTTTTACATTTATGACCGGCTTCCTGAACTCGTAACAAAGCAGACGGAAACATGACGTAGTTGTTGACGGTAACGATTCGTAAACTTGTATTAATGTCGTCATGCAATCTGAATCAGAACCATTTATTTGTTAGGTATGTTACACAAACTTTGTCTTGGCAGGTGGTGCACACATTAGACCACCACCAACAACAACAATCAACACAGTGCAATAGAAACATATTCAATGTACAATAAAGTGCACATACAAACAGATAACAGTCCTCTAAACAAGTGTACTGTAAGTGTGTGTTAAAATGTAATGTATGTTAACCCATAAGAACCCGGACCCATTTCTCCTTAAAGGAAAATTAGGTGGGACATAATACAGCCTAAATAGACCACATAGAACACATTTATGATATTGTTTTCAAAATAGTTTCCAATATTTGAAATGTTACGTATATGTCACATTGGGCATTAATGGTAAATAAATTAATTATTGTTATTAATAATTACATAATTATAACATGATTTTTTGGTTTACATTTGTTTTAATATACTTTGGATTGAATAATATAAAATATGTTAGCTAAATATCATTGAATCAGCCAAATTAACTGAGCAGATCATAATTATCTTTCATATTGTGCATATATGTAACCGTTTTTTTATTTTTATGTTAAATTTCCCATGTGACGTATGTGTCACAATGATTTTTATCTGATTTGTCTTATATCATTTTAATCAAGAAATGTGCTCACAGCAGGTTCAATACATTAAAGGACATGTTAATCCAGCATTATAATTCTTAAACGGGTAAATCTTACCTTTAGCAACGGAAAACAAGCTTTTTTTTAAATGTAGCATTTCCTTCAGATCTGTCACAACCTGGATCAGCCATCTTGGAAAGGTTGTTATGGGAAGACAAAATCACATGACCCTGTCACATGACACACCAAGTTGTTCAGTAGGTGTCACCTAGGGACTTCATGAGTTCTAATCAAGGATAAAGCTGTATATGGAACTTTCCAGAACATTTAAAGGACGTGTGACACCTGTGTCACCGTGGGTCCTTATGTTAAAGTGACATGTGTATTTAAATATGAAGTATGAAGGGATGTGCAGGAGAGGGACCGGTTTGAAATTGTCCTGGGAGTGACAAATGGTTCCCAATAAATTAGACCAGAATCGCCTCCCGCCAACCTGCGTCAGCGTAAGTGGAATAAATCCCTAAAAAGTAAAGATCGAAACAAAGTGGTGGGAACCAGACATCGACAATTCCAGCATTTTAAAGTGTCTTGTCTGAAATAAAAATGTCTTCCACTGTTGACACAGAGCCGCTGCTTTACAGAACCCTCTTATGCTCCTTTGGTTTCCTTCCAGGTTCTTATCAAGCCCAAGCCCGTCTTCCAGACGGCGATGGTGAGCGAACAGACCCGGCAGCTGGTCACCGAGGCGCTGCAGCACGTGACCCGCTCGGCAGAACTCGTGCAGGGTCAGGGTCCGGCCTCGATCCAGGACGGGTCCACGAAGGACGAGCCCGGAAGCTTATCGGGCGAGTTGTCCCACAGCAGCGCTCACGGTAAACTTCCCTTTACCTGTATGTAGAGACGAGATATAAAACGTCTGCTGCTGCGCAACTCTTCTGGATAAAAGAGTATAATGTGAAAATAACCCAAACCCAATGCACGTCTCCTGTTCAGCACCGCCCCCCGTTTCGCCTCTTTTTCAATTAATTTAAATTGCTAAAATACCGTAACTCTTGTGAGATGAGGCCTGTGTTTTTAAAAAAAAAGCATTTAAATGATTGTTAAGTTTAATTATTTACATAAACTCCCTAACTTGCTGTGACGATTTTAAAGTTTCACTCAAACCTTCATAAGTCCCCCTTACAATGTCGGATTTCAGTCAAAGACACATCCCTGTAACCATACGGGCCTGTGGGAGTTTAATAAAACAAGCCATATCCTTACAAACCCCTAGTATCTCTACCTTTACAAACACTGCAATTCGCGGCGATTCAAAATCCTATGGTCTCATTGGTCCGTTTACTGCTGCTTAGACCGCGTCAGACGGCACATGCGGAAACCGCTAAAAAGGTGCACTATTAGTCTGTGGGTTGTTGTTACGGCACCGAACAATATATATATATATATTTATATTTTATATTTAACTCAGGAACTCTCAAGGAGTACTCTTTGATACACCTTGCTCATACTCATGCTGGATGTTTATAGTTGTGATCAAAATATTGCTTTTTCCCAAGACTTTTCTGAACAAATGAACACAATAAACATACAATAAACACAAGTATTGGAATTCAAAATGACAATTTGTCCCACATTGTTTTCCTTCAGAGCCTCAGCCTGTTGTGCACGTGGTGTCCTCCAGAGAGCACGACTGGACCGAGCAGGAAATATCGGTGGAGTCCAGCCCAACTATAATCTACCAGGAGGTGTCGAGTGGGGAATCCCAGTCCGCTACCTCCACCATCAAAGCCCTTCTGGAGCTTCAACAGACAACAGGTAAGCCTTTATGTCATGGAAATATGTGGGGGGAGGGGTTGTATCACCTGTACACATGATGACTACAGCAGCCAAAGATTCACCAACGCTTATCAAACAGCTGTTTGTGCTTTGTGGAGTAGTAATTATGGCTGAGGATTTGCTTTCACAATAAGCTCATTGGGCTTCAAACCTGTGGAACTGGGTTGATTAGTAGACAGGAAGTGACAAAGATTACCACGAAATATTTAAAGGTGAGAGCAATTATCTTTAAGTGTCGTACACAAGAAGTGCATTTCAGAACTTCCAAAGACATCATTCCCCCTTTTCTCCTTTCTGTGAATTCCCCAAAACCGGAGCAGCTCAGCAGGTCCACTTTATTAACCGATGTTAAAACCGCTTGTGATTTCTAGGCGACACTTGAAGAACAGTGAATTATTACACAGTGGCCTTTATTTACCTCAACTGCACAGAGAACCAGTTCTTCATTAGAACATTAGTTTATTTGTATCACATTTAAATAAGAAGCCTCCCCTCTACAGGATTTGCTCTCGTTACAATTAACAAACTCAACATTTCCTCCATATTTACAAGATAAACTGGTATCACTGTACGTTTCCACAACATTAAATCCTCAGCACAACATTGTTGTCCCTCACTTATTGACCCTGTTTGCTTCCCGTCCGACAGTGAAGGAGAAAGCCGAGTCCAAACCCCGACAGCACACCATCGACCTGAGCCAGATGGCCGTGCCCATCCAGCTACCCCCGGAGAAGAAGCCTGGCCCGGAGTGCCCCAGGCCCTCCACCTCAGAGGCTGAGCCCAGCACCGAGTACGGCACAGCAGGTACGTACGCCCCTCCAGCCGCCCTGTAATCTCATATAACTGCATTATAATTATTGATACTAGATGGATGCATACTTTATTCATCCCCAAGGGGAAATTAGTTTGTCACAGTAACAAGCAACTTACATAGAAGACACACCAAAAAATATCGGAATGAGAAATACTCAATATATACAACAAAACAGCAGAGCATATTCATTTAGGAAATTAAACAAGGAAAGTGAAAAAATGCCAATTTTAGCCACTTTATGGTAGATAAATCCATAACAAATCATCGACATTCATTCATTGATTAGTATTTTTGAATCAGAATCTGCAAAAAAACTAGAAGCTAAAGTTGTCACATCAAGGTAGTGGACTAAAAAGTACAATATTTGCTTCTCAAAATTCAGAAAACGCACAACAGGAATGTACAACCGTTTGTGGTTTTGTTTGTACAACTGAATTTCCTTGTACATCCCCGTGTTGCATAATGACAATATGATGATGATAAATGATATTTGAATAACATAGTATACAATAGAACTTAGTACATCACGGTACTTTTACTACACAATCGCCTCATTGATCAAATTCGAGCGAACCACAATCATTTTGCATTGTCGTTGGATTCCACAACTTAACCTTATAAACACGGCGCACCTTTTTTAAATCCTTAAGTTTGAATATTTCCGTAAGCTCCTTAAACATGACTATGCGATTTTAAAGTTTTACTAAAACCTTCATAAGTCCCCCTTACCATGTCCGATTTCAGTCAAAGACACATCCCTGTAACCGTACGGGCCTGTGGGAGTCTAATAAAGCAATCCATATCCCCTAGTATCTCTATATTTACAAACACAGCAATTCACGGCGATTCAAAATCCTATGGTCTCATTGGTCCGTTTACTGCTGCTTAGACAGCGTCAGACGGCACATGCGGAAACAGCTGATCATTTTTGATACTATGGTCGACTGGATCAGACACTGTCTTGACTAGGGTTGGGTACCGAGAACCGGTGCCAGTATGGTACCGGTTCCAACACGTCCGGTACCTACCGGACCAAAAAGCAACTCAGATTTCGGTGCTTCCTTTCGGTGCCTGAGCCGATTTAAATACTTTTTTTTTACACTACTCTGTAAAGTTGCACGGTATATAGATACTAAAAAGGTAGCGCGGTGCCCGCACGTTAAAAACGATTATTAAAATAGCGCGGATCAGAGCACACTCGCTGCTCTGCTCTCTGTCCGCCTGCAGCGCTCACACACACACAGTGCGCGCACACAGAGATCGCTGCAGACACGAGCTTTTGAACGTCCGTCCTCGGCTTGCTGGAACAAATCTCTCCAGTTGATATTAATGATGACGTGTAGTCCAGTAAAGCAGCAGTTTGTAGAATCCAACGGTTTCTGAGTTCTGTTGCACACGGTCCAATCAGGCCACCTGATGCTTGTGTCTGTTCTTTTTTATATATATTGTTTGAAGTTAAAAGGTTTGAAGCTGTAGTTTGAAGTCAAGTGTTTTGTATGTACTTATTTATTTATATCTATAGTATACTTTAAACAGTTCATAATATTGTTCAATTTGAAGAAAAAAAATTGCCTTGGCAATAAAAAAGTATCGGTTTAGGCACCGGTATCGTTTTAAAAGTATCAGTTTAGCACCGGTATCGGAAAAAACCCAAACGATACCCATCCCTAGTCTTGACACAAAGTGGGTAATTTTTCCTTTGACTGAATATGCTTCCTAACATGCCAATGCTTTCCTGGATTGTGTTTATTGTTGCAGATTTCGATGCTTTAGATAAGGGGTGTCAAACTAATTTTAGTGAAGGGGCCGCATGCTGCCCATTTTGATCTCAAGTGGGCCGAACCAGTAAAATCACAGCATATTAACGCATACATAATGACAATATTTCTCTATGTTTAAATCATTGGTGACGGTTTTTGGATGATAAACCCTATTTTATGGTATTTTTACAATAAATTAGAAACATAAAGACAAAAAAATCAGCCCACTGTTTACCTGCCTGGGCTCTCCCCTGCAGATTCCCTCGCAGTTGAGCAATATGTGTAGTAATGTCAGTGCTGTAATCAATTGCGACTCTGGGTCAATGGATAGCGTTCCCGTTTTTCAATCAGTGGATCAGTGGTTTGAGCCCCATCTCAGCTTTTTTTTTTTTTTTCTGCAATTTTAACAACTGGCGGACCAGATCCAGCCCGCGGGCTGTATGTTTGACACCCCTGCTTTAGATCTTAATCTTTTCTAAAAAAGTTGCATTAGTGCTATTAGTCTGTAGGTTGTTTTTACGGCACCGAACAATATTTTTTATCTCGGTCATTTTCTGACCAGTATTAGTGTCTCCACATTGCGAAGCAAGAACAGAGTTTTGTTTTTTTCATATGTTGGGTGTTCCGAGATCCTGTGATCTCGCGCAATCGAGGAGTCATTTTGGGAGGAATCTTGCTCAGACTCTTGACTTTTGATCATATTTATGCAGAAAATAAGTTTAAACAAATTTGTATTTTATTTTTATAAAGGCAAGGAGTTGCGGATTCGTTAGAGATCAAGGACAATAAGGTCTGGTATTCATATCGTGGTCATATGAGCTGTAGAACTCTAGGGTTGAACTGTTAAAGCCAGTGATACAAACGCGGTGCGTTTCCACCGGCCGGCTGAACAAAGTGTCTCCCTCAGCACAAGGTCCCAACGTCGGAATAAAACGTGTGAAAAGAGAGCTCTGCTGTCGAGGTCGTGCTGCTGTCAGACGTGTTCTTCTGCCGCTTGAGGTGCCGATAACAGCTCTCTTTGAGCTTTTCTAATTAGATAATTCACACAAACATGTTGGCGTGTGAGCATGGTGTTATAACAGCAGTGCAGGTCCTCTAGGTCGGTAGTTCTCAACCTTTTTTCAGTGATGTACCCCATGTGAAATATTGTTTTCAGCCAAGTTAATATGTAATACACAGTGCTGTGCAATCAGTGTCTGATTTTTTATATATATATATATACATACAATTCTGTTTCTGAACTTCCATTTATATTTTATTGAATATGTATTAAATAACCCTTTTTAAAGGATTTTTGAATGCATGCTAATTTTAAATATATATTCAAATATATATATATATTTAAATCTCATGTACCTCCATTTGAGAAGCACTGCTCTAGTTCTTAGTTGCAAAGTTAAACACAACAGCACCGCTGTGTGGCATCAAAAATAAATGTATTATTATTAAAACAAACGAATCATTCATCGCAACAAAAAGAACATGTTCGTGGCAGCCCTACGGAGCACTTCTTTTTTTTGGGTTGGCAGCTCATTACTTCAGAGGAACAAAAGTCAACTTTAAAATGAAAACCTCAAGTTTGACACGAAGCACACAAAGCATGTTGCTGCATGCGTTTTTTTTCTTCTCTACCTTATCTACAACTCTAATTCCCCCACCCACCAGGTAAAGTCATCAGCAGAGTGGGAGTTCCCTCCGAGGATGACAACGTGGTCATGTCCTCCAGCCAGCAGCTGGGGAAGCCCTTCAAAATCAGCAGCCAGGTGACCGTGGGAACCAGACCGGCGGCTGCCGTCACCTCCGCGTCCGTCAGCCACGTGGTGAGGACATCAGCCGGCACTCTGGGAATTTACGGGGATTTTAAGTGGTGTTGGGACAAATATAGTGGATAGTGTAAAATACAACAATAGGGAGTACATGGAATATAATGTTGGGTTGTGATGCCGTCTATTTAGTTTGCAACTATATGACTGGAGTTTTATTTGTGGCGCTGACGACCTTGAACGATGCTTTTAAAAGTTCTGGGAGCAACACATACCACTCCGGATAATCCAGAGTACATTGGAAGCAAGTATGAAGTACTGTCGTCTCAATTTAAACTGGTCTGTGGACGACCACAAAAAAAAAGCAGGAGGACGAAGTCCAAAAGTGGTTTTGGGAAATTTTAGCGAAATTACCCTTTTAAGACACTGATTGGCTTTTTGACTGACTTTCTTTAGTCTAGTTCATGACATTTACTGAACAGAAACCTGCAGTATTTCACCAAAGCATTAATAGTAGTGCATTAATTAACGATTCATTTCTAGTCAATTTCACTTTTTTCATACCTGCAAACATGTCACCTTTCGGCGAAATTCGCCGTTTTAAAATGAAAATATGTCGTTCATGTGAATCGTGTAGATCCGAAGAGTTTTTGTTTTCGCAAGAGGGGGGTGGGAGGGGCTCAACTGGCCGCCGTTTCTGAGATTGGAGTGAGACGCGGAAAAAAACTGAGTTCGTGATCATCTTAGCAATAGAAGATCTTTGACGTGTCGAGTCTTGGCCAATCAGCGTTAAGATTTCTACAGCGGCTTCATTTCCCTCCCACCAGTTTAATAATGGCAAGCTAGTCAGCTAGCTAACACGTTAGCTAACGTTGTTGGGAGAGACAGCGAGTGAGATTACTGGCACCGGCGAGTTCGTGGCAGCGTGTGACGTCAGCCAGGAGAGCGG
Organism: Taurulus bubalis; assembly: GCF_910589615.1. NCBI lineage: Eukaryota > Metazoa > Chordata > Actinopteri > Perciformes > Cottidae > Taurulus > Taurulus bubalis. The sequence goes on along the minus strand of NC_136590.1, from coordinate 21,279,620 downwards.
CGAGTCAGCGGCATTGCAGTTCTACCTACCGACACCTCACTACATAGAACAGGGGTGGGCAATTAATTTTCCCAAGGGGCCACATGAGAAATTTGGACCGTTGTGGAGGGCCGAACCAATTCTGAACTTAATTCAATTAACTCAATATTTATGTTATTACTTTATTAAAAAACTGTAAATTATATGGTTTTGAGCTGCTACTGGTAAGAATGCATGTTACAATAAGGCTATGAAAATAAGTTAAACATTTTTTTTTCTTTTTTTTAAGATTTGTTTAAACCTGTTAAAGACCAGCAATTTATTAACTTTAAACGAAAGCAATAAGTGCTTTTGATGTTTTCCAGTTCAGTTGTTCTTACTCGGGAGAAAAGTCCAGTCTGTGTTGGCTTGAACAAGAGCATGAAGTCTGGTTGAATGAGGTGGAGATGAAGGACAGCTGAGAGAGAGGATCTGATCTGTTGAACTTCATCACTAGAATGTTTGTTCTCGTGTAGGTAGATCCAAAGAGAACCAACATCTTCTGAGCATCTTTCCTCATGTGAGGAACGTTCTCCTCTTTGAGAGAAGAGTGAAGATCCTGACTTAAAGTGCTCTGCCATAGTGGATCAGACCGCAGGTCAGATCCGCGCCGGCTTTGCGCGATTCATTTTCAATCTGGAGGCGGAGACTGCAGCGCGAGGCTCCTTGGGAGGCGGGGGTCTCGCCGCAGCACCCGCTGCTCGCTGAGGACAGAAACTGCAGAACAATACGCTTTTACTTCAGTCTCCAAGTCGGCAACACTGCCCGTTGTGAGGCTGCATAAGCTCGCGCGTGCGCACACATAAATAAATCACCTTCAAAGTAAAAGCAGTGCCGTTTGTATTGCACTCATGGCGTGCACCTTATTTATTTTTCATTTTTGATTGACCTCACGCGGGCCAGACTGGGAGAGCCCGTAAGATGCCCAGGTCTGACATAGGAGAGGACAAGTGGAGATTTTATCCAATTTTTGTTTTAATAAAAAAAACGAAATGAGTTTCCTCCGTAGGGTGGCCGGGCTACTGTTTATATTTAAGGGTTTAAGATCTACGTGTAGACAAAAAGTGTATTCTCCAGTTAATTATAATCTATAGAGTTATGTGGTTATAATCACACTGGAGAGAGATGTGCATGTTCAGGTTTACTGGTGGAAACATTATTCAGTGTTCTAGACTAACAGTGACGTCTCCTCAAAGTAAAGTGGTATAATAGTATAGCATAATATGGTCAAATAAAAAGGCTGGTACATTATACATATTATGGCATATAAGTGTAATATTATGAAGTGAAATGTAGTAGCAGCAAAACAATATTCAGTATAGTACAGCAGTATTGCATATTTTAAGTATTAAGTCTACAAAATAATATATATATACATACATACACACACTATCGTTCAAAAGTTTGGGGTCACTTATAAATGTCCTTATTTTTCAAAGAAAAGCACTGTTTTTTTCAATGAAGATAACATTAAATTAATCAGAAATACACTACACATTGTTAATGTGGTAAATGACTATTCAAGGTGGTTTTTAATGAAATATCTACATAGGTGTATAGAGGCCCATTTCCAGCAACTATCACTCAGTGTTCTAATGGTACATTGTGTTATGCTCATCGCATAGAAGACTAATGGATGATTAGAAAACCCTTGTGCAATTATGTTAGCACAGCTTAAAACAGTTATGCATAGCATCACATTTGTGGGTTCCATTATACTCTCTATGTATGTACGTGTGTGTGTGTATATATATATATATATATATATATATATATATATATATGTATATATATATATATAGATATATATATATATATATATATATATATATATATATATATATATATATATATATATATATATATATATATATATATATATATATATAGATATATATAGATATAGATATAGTGTACACTTGGGTATTGACAAAAGAAGAAATAAAACCCATAATGATCATAGTTTGTCAGCTTCTCGACGAGTGACGCTGTTCGGCACTGACTCGCCCGTCACTGCATTAATTGCGTTAACTGCTTCTGGTTCCTCTTAAGACCACGTCATGGTGCGTTCCTCCTCTTGATAACGTCTTCTTTGTGACTGTGTTTCAGCCCTCAGACAGCCACGGGAAAACCGAGACCGTGCTGGAGGTGGGCGAGCTGGAAGGCGACACCTTGGACCCCCAAACGGGTTTGTTCTACCGCTCCAGCCAACCGGCTTCAGATCTCGTGAAGCGAACCTCCTACGCCGCCGCCGCCCAGCCGCCTCCCTCGAGTCAGGCAGAGGCCGAGCAGAGCCGGCTCTGCTCCACCTCCGTGCAGCCGCCACCACAACTGTACAGCAAACCTCAAATCAGCCAGCCTTCCTCTTCCGCCACCGCCTTCCCCTCCACTCTTCCTCTGGGGAAGAAACTCCCGAAATTACGAGAGCAGATTCAACCCAAACCCCAGGCCTTGACCCAGATCCCCAAAGACAGACCGCTGGCTGCACTGGCCCAATCCGGGGCAAAGGTCACGACCCCGGCCGCCCCGAGCAAGCCCCCGTTGACGCCGCAGCTGCCGAAGCTCCAGCAGGCGCCTACGTCCCACCACAGACCGTTGCACACGGCCATGTCCCACCCTCCGCCGCTGCAGGCGCACCACCCTGTCGGCACGGAGAAGACGGCCTCCAGCCAGGTGAGCGGCACCGACGAGAGAGAGCAAGAAATAAAACAACTTGGGGCGTTTGTTTTGTTTGAAGCTAGCACAAACGGCACACCTTGGACTTGCAAATGAAATGCCCCCGAGGTAGAACTTCATGGCCAAACCACTCATGTCATTCATCTTAATGAGTTTGTTTTCGAGGCATGTGTCCGAACCAGCATGTGCCATCGGGGTTTTTCCTGCCTTCCTCGTCAAATGCAATAAAATATTTGCCATGCCGACCTCGAACAGGCCGCAGACTTATTTATTTATAGCTGTGCTAACGCTGGCTGCAACTGTAATACAAAATAATTGTTTGTTGCAGGCTTAATATTTTATTTCGGAGCCATTTACATCTCTGTGAATGTAAAGCAGCGGTTCTCAAACTGTGGGGCGTGAAGGCATTACAGGTGGATGCAGTTATTTATTTATTTGTATCCTTTAGTTATTATCTTAAAAATATATTCAGTGCAAAAATGGTTAATTGCAGCTACAATAAGCTATTTTGTTTGCCAAATATTACACGGATGGAGGAGTCACAAAAAAGTTATTTCATTACAAATTCAGCATGGACCATTTTGTTACTTTTTTTGGGGCGGTGGGGCGTGAACATTTTTCTTCCAAAGTGGGTCGTAACATATTTTTTCGGAGAACCACTGATAAAGTAATAGAAGTAATAGAACTGACATTCAAGTCAGAGTGACGCTACATTGCATGTTTTTCTTTCTGCTCCAGTATTCATATCTGATAAATCAAATATCAGAAACCAAACAGGATACCACTGCTAACAACGCTGTCGGCTACAGAGCGAGCTTTCTTACTTTGCCTCTCATTTGTCCGTCATCCTGCAGCCGCTATTTGTGACTACAAAAGAAATGTCTGTCGGAGTTGCCTAAATTTTTTTTATTTATTTTGATTTTTTCAGCAGCCGATCATCACGCAGAGCGCCACCGTCACCAAGATCACCTTCGGCGGCTCCCACCACGCGTCACAGGTCTTCAGCAGCGGCGAGGCCACTGCCAAGCCGGTCCCGGAGTCCAGCACCACCAGGCCCTCAGGGGACAAGCCCTCAGTGTCGGATATCCTGAAGATCTCCATGATGGAGGCGGAGATCGACCCGAGCACAGAGCCCATAGTGGTGGATTCGTCCAGCGACTGCGGCCCCCCGGGAAAAGCCCTGGCTGTCCGGGCCGTGTCGGGCACGCTGGACTCGGGCCAGTTCATTAGCAGCTCAGTGCATCATTCCCATGCTAAGGCCCAGCAGTTCGGCTGCATGCAGGGTCTCACCGCACAGAGGAGCAAAGACGACCTAGAGGTCATTGAGGTGAGATACTCACGACCAAGTAATGCAAGTCACGGTGCAGACGGGTCTGTCACACATTAACCTCTTTATTTAGACATTTTTATAAGCCGGTCGACGCAGTCCGTGTTTCTCGTCACATTCGTTCATGTCTATTTTGACGTATCGCACCAGACAGCTTCTCCTGTATGGAAACTTTGCTAATACTTTCTCAATTGCAAAAAACATTTTTAAGCTCGCTGGAGGTGTTTTTTTGTCGAAAAAGAGTTGATGCACTAAATTAATTCTGACATGGTGAACAGTTAGCTTGAATGACTGAGCAGAAATGTACTACATTTGCGAGACAACTGAAAGGAACGCCCGTTATTGTGAACTTCAAATATATCGTATAGATCAGGGGTGCCCAATACGTCGATCGCGATCTACCAGTCGATCGCGGAGGTAGTGCGGGTAGATCGCATGCCATTTAAAAAATAATAATAATTAAAAAAAATTAAAAAAACTTTAGCGACAAAACTCAGCTCCCAGTGTGCAAATTAATGTCAATCACTACGGAAGCTGCGCCCGCAATGGTTGGCCGCTTGAATGGATGTATTGCCAAGTACAGGGAGATGTTTTCCCCGAATTCCTTAATTACCACTGCATAATACACCAACAAGCATGATGCGCTACAACGCTAAACATGAAAGAGATCACGGATGTGGCAACAAAGATCGTCTAATCGAGCGAGAGCTCTTCAAAGACGGATGTTCTGTGCGCATCTGGAGAAGGACTGCAGCCACTCTGACTTCCTGCTGCACACTGATGTGAGATGGCTTATAGAGCTCTGTCCGGAGATACAGGAGTTTCTCCATGTTGTTAAACATGCAGAATACAACCAACTAAGAGTATGTCAATATGCTCACGTTTCTGAATTAAAATTTAAAACGTGTGTCAATTGTGTGTTCCCCTGAAGGAGGGAGCAGCAAGACGTGGGACTGTAATGAGTCATTTTGATTTACTTT